>NC_138032.1:85759279-85936612 GCF_964106645.2 Podarcis pityusensis | reverse complement strand
GCTGTGTTCGTGTGAAGTCATATGTCTGCCTGGAGGTAGCAGCAGCTTCTCTTCCTCCAACTCTCTGCAGCCAGCGAGGCACTGTTTCGGGGGGGGGAGGCCTTGGACGTGGAGGCAGAGTCTATGCACACACCCGAGGCCCACTCCTGGAAAAGGGTGTCTCGCTGGCTGGCTGCAATGGGTGGAGCTGAACAGCTTCTCTCTTGGAGGCAGCACCACAGAGGCTGGCTGCCCCTCTCTGGCTTTGCTGATTGACTTTGTGGGTGCCCAGCCCCCACATTTATATTACTGTGGGTGCCCAAGCACCCATGCCCCCTGGAGTTGGCTATGTATTGGAGCCTACCAGGTCATATATATATATATGCGCGCCTTATTCCACTATGGGTGAAGCTGTAGTTTTTCAATTAGATTGATATTGTGACAGAAATCGTCGACATCTCTGATGTCACTTTTTGTACATTAATTTTTTATCCCACCTTTCTACCAGTTGGCATTCAAGGCAGCAAACGACAGTAAAACACAAAGTAAAGATTGAAACGTAACAGGCAAAATTTCAGTTTGTAAAGTTTCAATTAACTTTTGCAAGAAGCTTTGAGGACTTACCTTCTGCTGCTATCAGATCACAAGGATCAAACACCTATTTCTATATGGAAGATCTCCACTGATACTTAAACATCCACCACTGACTTCTACTAATAAATGATAACTATATAGATGCAAAAATCACTGAGAGCTGAAGCACTCTTACCTTGCTTCCTGTGGCAGATAAGAAGTGCCCCTAGGATGTTTTGATATTTTACTTTCTTTTCTAAGCCATAAATGATGGACATATCTACATGTAGGCAGGCAATTCAGTAAAAATTGTTCTGGATTGCAAACTTTTCTGTAAGATTGCCTCAAACACTGAGGTTGCAGTGTGTAAATTTCCTTGGGAATTAGCCCTATTGCATTCACTGTATGGAGGGAGGGTGAAGTGCCATTAACATGCAAAATAATAATTGGTTAGTAAGACCTTTCTAAATTAAATGTAAATGATGTTAAATGCCAATGTTTATGAATCGTATAATGGCTTAGGTAGGCAAAAGAAGATGCTCTATTAGTTCAGACATACAGAATGGAAAATGTTAGAATGACAATAATGAATGACTTTTAAAACAGATATTATTGGGTCTTTATATTGTTTACTAGTTTGCCACGCTTTGGGAATGCTTAGCAGGAGTTGAAGATCTGCCATTTTAAAGACAGCCTTGCCTTACATGCTTTCTGTCTCCCATAGTCAAATGCTGTTAAGCTCTGTCATGTTTGCAGGCTTTTATAGCAGAAGCCTGTAACAGACTGCAGTTTTGATGGAGTGCAATGACAGAGCAGCCTTAAAATACCATAAAGTGCAGAGAGAGTTGTACATGGTGCTGTGAACTGAATCTTTTCTGGATCAAATGATCAGCCATATGTGTCTCACTTATGGGACTTAAAGGAGAGGAAACTTACCCTATTGCTAACACCGCATGAAAATTGCAGCATTAGGGAATATTGACCAGATGTTTCAATCCGAACAAACAGCTTGTGATTCGGGGGGGGGGGGGGGGACTTTCTTGCTTTGATCACAGGACACCTTGAAGGAAAAAGTAATTGAATAGAGGCTGTCAGAGTTCATCATTGTCAATAAACTTTCACTTAACCTTTATCACCTGTTTTAGATACTGTTGTAGATATAAGCTGATAGGCATATGTTTAGCGTTTGAAATTTTACCCAACAGATAAGAGAGATCTCCAACTGTAGTCTTTAGTTGCTATTCAGATGTTGATATGCATGAAATTTGAATGAACAGCTTATAGCTGGGATGGAGAAACAGACTTTATCGTGTGTGTATGAAGCAGCAGAACTGATTGGAACCTACAGTGTAAGATGTTCTGAAACTTTAAAGCATGTATTTTATAGTACTATGAAATACATACTAAGATCTATTGTTATTCATTCCTAATCTCTTAATACCTAATCACTACTAATATTCAGAACATGGATTTTATTTATTTTATTTACAAAATTTCTAGACAGCTTGATGTTAAACAGTGTCTAAGTCGTATACAATATAAATAAAAGCATGACAAATTAAATAATTAAACACAATAGCATGTTATGAAATCATTTAATATATTATAAAATGTAAACAGTAAAATACATCAGAAGAGGTACAAAGTCACAGAACTTAAAACAAAAAACCTAACCTTGATGGTCAGGAAAGGCCAGGATGGGGGGGGGGGGGGGAGAAGAAGTATTTGAGGCTACATGAATTCCAAACAAAAGCATGTTTAGAAAGGTAGCCATTTTCAGCATGAGCAGCCATTTCGATCTCAGTGTCAAGGCTGAATGATGGGAGTGAAGACGCTCCTTCAGGTATGCAGGGCCAAGGCCATTTGGGAAAGGTGGTACAGAGCATTTGGTCCTTGGTGCTTCAGCCAAAGTGACTTTTGGATGGGGAGCACTTCACAGTGTGCTCCATCCATCTTAGGCATCCAGCTGTTGATCAGCAGATCAACTTGTGAACGTCCCACCTGAGTCCAGCACAGGAGTATCTTCTATTTACTGGACTCATCTGAAGGGTGTGTCTCAATACTGCTTCCTGGACCAAGGGCCACACCCTGTTGTGTGGCTGGAACGCCTAAAAGTTCGGGATGATCCATTGCCCACACCATACCTTCAGTTCCTTTTTCTTTCCAAAGTTAGTCCCACCTAGGGCCAGAATGCCACTCCTTCAAGTGAATCCAGTGGACCTTTTTGACTTGTTAAAATAATCTGTAGCATTTGTGGGGCCTAACCATCTCTGGTGATGACACAAGAGCAGAAATGGAGTGGATAAGAATTGGTTTTAGCATGGAGGAGGCCTGCATGGATTTTCTTAGGACAGCACTGAGCAAACCATTGTGTGGTTGGTTGGTTGGTTGGTTGGTTGGTTTATAAGATATATTATTTATTATTTTATAAAATTTATACACTTTTTATAAAAAAAACCAAACCCTTCAAAGTGTTTTACAAAAAGATAAAACAATAAAATCAAGGGGGGAATTCACAACAATACTTTAAAACAAAAATTCAAATACTAAAACAGATCAAAATTACCTCTACTTTCTTAGCATCCAAACTTGTCCAAACAGGAATGTTGAAGGTTTTTGGTTGAAGGATTTAACTGCTAATGTAAAAGGGAAACACTGTCTACTCATGGCTTAAAATCTAATAAAGCTGAAGAATTCTCCAATAAAAAAGAATAATAATATCCATTTTGTCAGTGTTATAAGAATTTTAAGGTGTGGGTGTGGGTGTGTGGGTGTGGGTGTGAGAGAGAGAGAGAGAGAGAGAGAGAGATAAATGTTCATTACTGTATATGTAAACCACATGTCTGAAACACCACAGAAAAAGTCCTGAAACCATTTTGTCCCTCCCAAATTGACCTCAAATATTTCTCTGCAAGGTCAAAGGAAAATGGAAAAGCCTCCCCATTGTCTTTTCATTCACAAATCCTGTCTTAAGGGTATGTCTGTGTATGAATAGGGTGAGCCTGTGACCTGGCTCAGGAACTAAGTATTTATCATTACAAAAGACTGGCCAGGCTCCCCAGGTAATCCAATCAAGTGACCATTAAGAGGTAATCTGCCAGACAGGTGATAAACAACGCACTCAGATTTCTGTTGTAGACCGCCTTTTCTGTGATGTATGTATGATGTATCTGGGGGTGGTCTTGGATTGTTTTGCAGTTTTGTTTAGCAGTTATTTCAGAGTAGCTGAACTGCTGGTTTTGCATTTTTAGAGTATAAGTCCAAAAATGTATGTTTGCTAAAGAGCTATTGATTTTGCATATAATCGGTAATATTTTATTTGTATTTTCCTAAGCTACATCAGTATGTCTATTTTACTCTATTTCATACCGCTTTATTGTAATAAAATAAAATGAACCCTCAAAACTTGGATAGGCTAAAGCTACAATCTTTGCCATGCATACTCAGAAATAAGTTTTGTTACATTCAGCTGGGCTTCCTCCCAGGTAAGTGTGGTTAGAATTGCAGTTTTAAGTTAGCCTTAAATTGGACTACAACTGGACTGATAGGAGCTGGAGTCCAACAATATCAGGAGGGTCCCAGGCTGAGGGAGGTTGAACTTAAAAGATTTAAAGTCCATCTGGATTTGAAGGAATTCAAAGGTATTATTGGCCTTCTCAATTTAATGTAAAGTGCTGTACATATAACAACAACAATTTGATTCCAAGTAATTGAAGTGAATTGGTTTTTCCTTCTTTGTCTCTGACTGCAGTGGATGATCCAGAGCCCTTATAAAGCTGCAACGTTTTTTGGGTGCATCGGAACGGATAAGTTTGGTGCAATTTTGAAGAAGAAAGCGGAAGAAGCTCATGTGGATGCCCATTATTATGAGCAGAGCGAAGAGCCAACTGGAACCTGTGCTGCCTGCATCACAAGTGACAACAGGTCATATATCTCCTTGAGATACAAAAACCTCTGCCATATTCCAGGTCAAAATTCCTATCAAAATAATATTAATCATAATAAATTTTATTTATATCCCGCCCTCCCCAGCCGAAGCCGGACTCAGGGCGGCTAACAACAATAAAACAGTATAAAAGTATAGCATAAACAACACTCTAAAATCATTCATTATAAAATTAATTAATTCAGGCCACTGGCAACCATTGGGCCAGAGCTCCGCGAAGATTGCCGAGGGAGGGAGTCAGGCTGTGCCCTGGCCAAAGGCCTGGTGGAACAGCTCTGTCTTGCAGGCCCTGCGGAAAGATGTTGAGTCCCGCAGGGCCCTGGTCTCTTGTGACAGAGTGTTCCACCAGATCGGAGCCACAGCCAAAATAGCCCTGGCTCTAGTTGAGGCCAGCCTAACTTCTCTGTGGCCCGGGACCTCCAAGATGCTTTTGTTTGAAGACTGTAAGGTCCTCCGTGGGACATACCAGGAGAGGCGGTCCCGTAGGTACGAGGGTCCTAGGCCGTATAGGGCTTTAAAGGTTAAAACCAGCACCTTAAACCTGATCCTGTACTCCACCGGGAGCCAGTGCAGCTGGTGTAGCACCGGGTGAATGTGATCTTGCAGCGAAGACCTCGTAAGGAGTCTCGCTGCAGCATTCTGCACCCGCTGGAGTTTCTGGGTCAGTCTCAAGGGCAGCCCCACGTAGAGCGAGTTACAATAATCCAGTCTGGAGGTGACCGTCACGTGGATCACAGTGGCTAGGTCAGGGCGAGAGAGGTAAGGAGCCAACTGCTTAGCTTGGCGGAGATGGAAAAATGCCGCCTTTGTTATAGCTGCAATCTGCACCTCCATGGAAAGGGAGGTGTCAAAGATTACACCCAAACTCTTAACGGACGGTGCTGGCACTAATTGCGCCCCCGCAAGAGATGGGAGTTGCCCCCCCAATCCCATATCGCCCCGTCCCAGCCACAGGACCTCTGTCTTCGAAGGATTTAGCTTCAACCGGCTCTCACGTAACCATCCAGCCACAGCTTCCAAACATCTGGTCAGTGTGTCTGGGGCCGAGTCAGGATGGCTATCCATCATCAGATAGAGTTGGGTGTCATCAGCATACTGATGGCAACCCAGCCCAAAACTCCGGACAAGCTGGGCGAGGGGGCGCATAAAGATGTTGAAAAGCATCGGGGAGAGTATCGCACCCTGAGGTACTCCACACACCAAGGAGTGGCGCGATGACAATTCCCCCCCAAGCGCCACCCTCTGTCCCCGACCAGAGAGAAACGAGCGCAGCCATTGAAGGACTGTGCCCTGGATCCCCACGTCGGCAAGGCGGTGGTCCAGAAGTTCGTGATCGACCATGTCGAAAGCTGCTGACAGATCTAGAAGAATCAGCAGCCCCGACCCACCTCGATCCAGCTGTCTACGAAGATCATCTGTTAGGGTGACCAGAGCCGTCTCGGTCCCATGACCAGCGCGGAAGCCGGACTGGAATGGATCCAGAGCCGATGTTTCACCCAGAAACCCACCAAGCTGTTCAGCAACCGCTCTCTCAATCACCTTACCCAGGAACGGAAGATTCGAAACCGGGCGGTAATTGGATAGATCTAAAGGATCTAATGATGTTTTCTTTAAGAGCGGGCGCAAAATGGCATTCCTGTCAAAATGGCAGATGTCTGCAGCTGCATTTGTAAGCCAAACTGAGATGCTTGTGACTTCAAGTCCCTTCTCCTTTCC
Source organism: Podarcis pityusensis (assembly GCF_964106645.2). Lineage (NCBI taxonomy): Eukaryota > Metazoa > Chordata > Lepidosauria > Squamata > Lacertidae > Podarcis > Podarcis pityusensis. The sequence continues at coordinate 85,930,398 of NC_138032.1, read as the reverse complement.
ATTTGTGCTGTTGACAATCTCTTCTTCTTGCTACTCTTCCCCATCTTTACAAATTTGCCTCTGTGTAATCAACCAACAGCATCAGCATCAAAAGCAGCACCTTGCTTCCCTGCTTCTTCCCAATTAGCATTATTAGAAAGTTCTCTTGAAACTTCCACTCCCATATCTGTAGGAGGTTTTCAGAAAGCTGGCATAAGTGGCTAGGAGTAAGGTAAAGGTACCCCTGACCGTTAGGTCCAGTCGTGGATGACTCTAGGGTTGCGGCACTCATCTCGCTTTATTGGCCGAGGGAGCCGGCGTACAGCTTCCAGGTCATGTGGCCAGCACGACTAAGCCGCTTCTGGCGAACCAGAGCAGTGCACGGAAACATCGTTTACCTTCCCACCAGAGCGATACCTATTTATCTACTTGCACTTTGACGTGCTTTTGAACTGCTAGGTTGGCAGGAGCTGGGACCGAGCAACGGGAGCTCACCCCGTTGCGGGAATTCAAACTGCCGATCTTCTGATCGGCAAGCCCCAGGCTCTGTGGTTTAGACCACAGTGCCACCTGCGTCCAAGTGGCTAGGAGACTGAGGTACAAATCCACAAGTCCCCAGTTTAAACCTCTTCCCTCTCCTGCACATAAACTGAACAGGTGGCCTTAGTCAGAGCAGCCTCTCAGCCCCAGTGCCCCCTCCCATCAACAATATGGGAATAAAACTGACCTACATCACAGGTTGTTGTAAGGGTTGCAGGAAGGAACGGTATCTGAAGCAGCTTGCTAAATAAATTCTAAGTATTATTAGTTTGCAGGAGCGAAAGGAATGAAGAGATTGTGGATCAGTTGTTCCATCTGATCATGTTGACTTCTTTTTGTCATTTTAGGTCTCTTGTTGCTAACCTGGCTGCTGCTAACTGTTATAAAAAGGAAAAGCATCTTGACATAGAAAAGAACTGGAACTTGGTGGAAAAAGCTCAAGTTTATTATATTGCGGTAGGTTTGCTTAATTTTGCACCTGCGTTCAACACTTTGACCATTTACAAACCAGTTGCATCAAGTACAGGATATATTTTGTGGGTGCTAAAAGTGACTCTTCCGTTGCACTGGGTCTTGATTAGTTGACATGAATGTTTACTTACTTTAATTCACTTAAGTAGAACTCAGGAAGCTATTTTGAATCAAATTCAGCATTTGAGCTCTTAACTGTACATCGCATTTACATTTTTACTTTTGAGCAGTTTCTTGGAATCTGCAGGGATGCCAAGACCTGCCATCTTCTAGCACTGTGGTTCTCAACCTTTTTAGTATTGCAACACACAAGTCCAAATTTATTTAGTATTGTCACAGGAATTTTGGACAATGATCAGAAAGCAAAAAATTACTTAATGCTTCTATTAATGTGGAATTCATATTTATATTACTTACAAACTTATTCAGGGTTGTTGTTTTCTTAATGGAAATGTAAGAATAGCTGTCACCTGATTACAGGTTATTACTTCATAAGCCATTAAAAATTTACTTTAAAACATACACTTATAAAAGCTGTGTTAGCTATAATATTTTTAATAGCTTTATTCACAATAAAGTCCATTTGGGCAAATATCAAACTGGAACGTGTCCAGAGGAGGGCAACCAAAATGGTCAAAGGCCTGAAAACGATGCCTTATGAGGAACGGCTAAGGGAGCTGGGCATGTTTAGCCTGGAGAAGAGGAGGTTAAGGGGTGATATGATAGCCATGTTTAAATATATAAAAGGATGTCATATAGAGGAGGGAGAAAGGTTGTTTTCCGCTGCTCCAGAGAAGCGGACACGGAGCAATGGATCCAAACTACAAGAAAGAAGATTCCACCTAAACATTAGGAAGAACTTCCTGACAGTAAGAGCTGTTCGACAGTGGAATTTGCTGCCAAGGAGTGTGGTGGAGTCTCCTTCTTTGGAGGTCTTTAAGCAGAGGCTTGACAACCATATGTCAGGAGTGCTCTGATGGTGTTTCCTGCTTGGCAGGGGGTTGGACTTGATGGCCCTTGTGGTCTATTCCAACTCTATGATTCTATGATCAGTGGGATAGCTAAACAAGTAGGTCAATGTGGCGTTTGATGGTTGTCACACATAGCCACAGATCATTACTGAGGTATATAGCCTGCTGCAGTATTTTGTCTTCATTATTATTATTATTATTATTATTATTATTAAAATTTATATACCACCCTATACCCGAAAGTCTCAGGACAGTTCACAGAATAAAATCATACAAGTCAGTAGTGATAAACCTAGCATGCAAACATGGGCACTACCAAATAGCAGCACAGATAGTGCTTCATCAGCAGGCTCAGGGTACTCAATGATAACTGAGTTGGTAACATGAAGCCAAAATTTGAATAAGCTCGCTGCCGAAAAATATAAGACTCGAGCGTTTCTGACACTTGGTTACAATTGTCTGCACAGCATTACAATATGCCAGCAAAACAAAAAGTTGTTAAAGGTATTTATCATACCAACTAAGGATTAAGAGCAATAATTGTTTGGAGTTAACTTTCAAAGCCACGAACCTCTTGCACAGGCTTTGCAACCCAATTGAGGTCGTGACCCACATGTTGGAAACACTGTTCTAGTGAAGCCGAGGAGGAAATGCTCAGAATTCATTCTACGGATATTTTACTCTCGCCCAAGATAGACGGAAACCCAATTCACATATTTATGTAGACTTGCATTCTGGTGTGCTATAAATTGCAGATTTGTGTTTCCCTTGCTGTGATGTTGTTAATGCTGATCACAATTAACAAGTATAGGAGGCAGCTATGGCAGATTAAAGAACGTAATGTGCGTATAATATATGGATTCTGTATGACAGCTGCTGCCATCCTGTTACCTGAGCCATGTGGGAACAGCTGGTGAGAAGTGTAGAAAATGGATTATTCGGGAGAAACAAATTCATCTAAAAAAAAAGTTATTTCCTTCAGTTAGTGTTCATGTCTCCTGCAGCCTGTTATTGTGCAGCGCTCTGGATTTTCCATGGTGGTGGTTGTTGATTCTTGCATATGGCCAAAGCTCCATCAATAATTGTAAAGCAAATGCTTATCCTGCAAAGATCATACGCAGCACAGAACATCAACCGCTTCTGCCATATGCTCGAGACATCTTTTCAGAATATATATTTCCACAGTAGCCTGTTCATTTTTAATTTATGCTCTTCCCCCTCCCACCAGCCTGTTTTCTCATTTCAAAATTACTGTATCTTGGTCTGTTCTGAATGGCACGCTTGGGATTGAATGCAATGAGCTAAAAACTGTAAGAAGACTTAGAAAGTTTTGAAATGAAGAAGAAGAAGAAGAAGAAGAAGAAGAATAATGGGTGGGAGGGGGAGAGGAATGGTAGGCATAACTGTTCATCAGGAACCAGCTGAATCTTACTGCACCTCCATACAGGTACCGCTGGAGCGTGCTAACCTTTCTCCCTGCAGCCCTGTACAGCCCCCTGTTAAACAGAGGACTGTGGCACAGCGGGGTGGACCCAGGTATGGCTGGAACTGGGTCCCACATAAACACTTGGATTGTAGAACACAACAGATCTTTCCTGTATCATCCTTCCCATCGCAGCCCCTTCCACCTCCTGAAAAATATTTGCGTGGACAGGCGGAGTCCCCCAAACCCTGGGCTGCCCCCATGTGGAATAATGACTAAAGACAATGTGCTATGGGATTAAAATTGGCCACAACTTTATTATGTTTCAGATGTGGGTAGACCTTGGTAGATCCTCCCCATGTTGTGTGGGCAGGTAATCCCTCCCCCTACCTGGGCTGATCACCTTGGCAATACCTCCCCAGGCTGGGATTGGGTAACTGGCTGAGGTAGGCGGAGACCTCCAGGTATCCCACCTGGGGAAGGCGAAGCCAAGCCTGTGTTAATGGTGCCGTATAGGGTCCAGGGGGCTGCGCGTGACCACGCAAAGGCACCCCCCATTTAATGTGGGTAGTGATCATTGTGGGGCGGGGGCTTCTGAGTTGTGTTGGAAATAGCATGGAGTTGTTAATGGGAGGAGAGAATTGGAGGGGACTTGTGGGGAGCACCTTGTGTGAGCCACAGTCCATGATGTTCTGAAGGGACCTCCCTCTTGGGAGCTGCTCTTTGGTGGGGAGGGGGGTGCCTGAGACTGCAGTGGGAAGGAAGAGGCAGAAAAGCCCCACTGGACCCTAGCCAGCCACTTTGTCCCCTTGGGTGGAAAAGAAATCTGATACATAACATTTGGCAGGTGTTGCTCCTCATTTTCCTCAACATGCGGCAGACAGTGGACCTTTTTTATATTTAAGTGCTATCATAGTATTCATGAGAAATTATCAGATTATTTTCCTGCGGCTGCTGCAAACTTTAAATTGCCGGTAAACTTGCTTTTGCTTGCTATCTAGGGAGGCACGGGCATTTGTCCTTTTCTCGTGTGATTTTTTTTAAATAAAAGAATGCATTATTAGAGCACTTACAGAGACAGTCTAGCTGCAGCAGCCCAGCAACAACAGCAGTGCCATTTTTCACAAAGAAAATGTTGAACAAGAGCCAAATGTTTGGTGGCAGAGTCTGTTGCTAGGAAATCAAGGTCCTGAGGCGATTAATGACAAAGCAAGCAATAACAAGAAGGCAGAATTACAGATTTAAAAGAGGGGGGGGGGGACTGGTTGGTGTTATAATTACCCAAAGAAATCTGCACTCATTAAATAGGCTGTTTTTATGATTGACTTTAATTGGAGGTTAGTGCAGATATTTAGCTCCTTTCCCACCCCTTTAAACACATGCGTGCACATAATCCGTAAAACTGCAGGCTTGTTTTTCTAAGCATCGCAAGGAGCTTGCCCTGTAATTTGATCCCCACTGACAGATGCATTTTCTATGCTGCCATTTTGAATTAACCTATTGTGCAACAATTTTCCTCAGCTCTGTTGAATAAAACATCAAGTCTTATTACCTCAGATGGATTTGATAGAGTAAAAGAATGTACTTCTAGATGAAGAAGGCAGTTTGCAGAGACTCTGGTGCTTTGAACTCTGCCGACAAGCCCCAATAATTTGTGGTGTATGCATAAAGCATGAGAGACAAGGAGAGAGAGAGAGTGTGTGTATGTGTGATTCTTTGTTGAAAGTTTGCTGTTCAGAAACTGCCCAAGGAGTAGTAAAATTTTCAAAGACAGTATGCCAAATATGTTTTGGAATCTCAGTTATTAGCTTTTTAAACAGTTGTTCAAATTCTTTGTTTTTGTATTTGTGATAAAACTCCTCTTGCAACATATACCCTCACTTTCACATCTCTGTTCGTAGAATGACTTTGAATTTATTTCTTAAATGCTTTTATGGATCTGTGATTTAGAAACATACTTACTCTCACATTCTGCCCTTTCTGCTTTTTTTTAAACAACTTCATTTGCGCCGCATCATCATTCATTTTTACTGCTGCACCGCGGGCGACTCCACGCCCTGTTACTAGTATTAAGGAAGACATGACAACCTGTGCAAAATTATTGAGTGAATATATGGGGGAAATATATAATAGTAGAATTCTCCAGATGTTTAATCAAATACTGGAACAATAGAGCCTCTGCAAATTCTGTCCAGCCATATTGGCATGTTGCTAATCAGATGCCTGTGCCAAGCTGTCTGCTTTGTTAAATACCCAGATTCCCCGAGGCAAGAAGACAGCTGCTATAACTACTATGAAATTTGCTAGCTCAATCTATTTCTGCTACCCTTGGGCTATCAAACTACAGTTAATTTAGACCACCCCAACACATATACTTTGGGGGATTTTTTTTCCAAAGTGTTTATAATTAAAATGATAAAACATCATTATTACTCTGAAGATAGTTGTGTACGGTTTTGCATTTGACAGATACCTACAGAGATGAACGCAGCATGTCATCTTTATTGGCATAATGTTTCTTTATCTGTCAAGCCCCCACTCCAATTCTATAGATACATAAATGCATTCCATGCACATGGGAGAGGCAAAAGGCTAGTCTTTATTTCATTAGGAAGATGCTGAAACTCAGATCTATTGGTAATGAGCTGCTTTAACTGCATAACACTGGATGACTGAAAACAGTCCTGCTAGGCAGGGAAACTTCAATACATAAATCCATGTTGATGCAGACTGTTCTTCCATATTTCGTAAGAATACTTTTCTTGGGTAATGAAGTCTGTAAGGCAAGAAATCTAAAGTTGCATTTTAAAAACCTGATCTGATTTATCACTCTTATTTTAATGTACAGTGGTACCTCAGGTTACATACGCTTCAGGTTACAGACTCCGCTAACCAAGAAATAGTGCTTCAGGTTAAGAACTTTGCTTCAGGATGAGAACAGAAATCGTGCTCTGACGGCGCGGCAGCAGCAGGAGGCCCCATTAGCTAAAGTGGTGCTTCAGGTTAAGAACAGTTTCAGGTTAAGAACGGACCTCCGGAACGAATTAAGTACTTAACCTGAGGTACCACTGTAAATTTAAAAAATAAATCTTTGTACACCTAGAAGGGAATGGGGATGAGAGAGTCAACTTTGAAGAAAGTTGCCACTGTTGCTCTTCTACTAGTCAAACTTAATTAAGTGTCAATCATATGAAAAAGGAGAAATGCGTCCACACCAGATTTCTTGGGTCGTACAGCCAAAGCTGCTCATCTTTTGTTGATTCCTATTCATGGGCTTTTTATGAACTCTTGACATGTTCTTAAGATTATCTGCTTTCTAGTCTTATTTAAAGGAGAAATGGTTTGGGGATAATGCAGACATAGACTCCAGAATTCTCCAGTTCAAATTGTATTGTAGCAGAACATTGGCTGTATTCAAGCATCGCTTCATTTGCAGGATTTTCCCTTGGGTGAAAACAGGAGAGAAGATCTGGGTTTCATAGTCTCTACCCTACATTCTACTCCCTTATCCCCAGGCATGTCCAAAGGCTGTTTTGGGGGCCCAATTTAACTTTGGGGTTGAATCCTAAAAATATATATATTCATCAAACCTGGCCCTCTTTGAAAGAAGTTTGGTTTTAAAGCAACTGGGAAAATACTTTTTAATCTGAATGCTAGATCTCCTCAGTCAGTAACTATTTTCTCCATAATGTCTGTCCCAACATCTAACACTATTTATGCTGACATCATGTGGTGTCTACAGTAGCACATAGTCGTATATTTTGATCAAGCATTATATGGCAAAGTGAAAAAACCTTTTGATCAGAACAGACTGAAGTAATAAACACAAGGCAGGATGGCTTCCGGTGCCATCCTGATTTATCCAACAGCAGTTGGTCAGCATTTTCCACCTCAGGACATGAAGACAGTTGAACAGAAATACTGTTTTCTTAAAACACTACCACCAATACCCTGCATCGAAAGTTAGGGAAAAAGGGAACATTCAGAACAACAGTGACATAGACTGAGAAACTAATTAATCATATGGTTCTCCAGTTCAAGCAAAAGGGTTAGATTACAATAAGATTGACCAAGTTTCCAATAGCATAGCTGCCGAACGGAACAATGATAACCTCAAAGCAGAAAGCAATCCAGTCGTGCTGTATTGAATGAGTGTTTCATTTATTCATGCAATTGCAGTAGGTGTACTCTGGATTTCTTGCGCTTCACTGTACTCCATTATGTTATCAGTTGCATTGTAACACTTGCTTAAAGACATGTCTCTTATCAGTAATCTCCATTGAAGTTTTTTGTGTCAAGTTAATCTGAAACAGAGCAGAGTTGATAGAGCTTATTTTGCAAACCTTTTGGATATCTAATAATGAGAAAGAAATGTAATTTCACCGCAGTGGTGTTGGAGTCCAGCATGATTATGAGATAAGTACTTCAGCTGATCATCTTGGTTCATGCAATATTTGTTCTATCGTTGGAATCAATTTTCTCACTAGTGGGAGCTAAAATATTGACCAAAATGTGAATTCATTGCAGCCCTCTTCAATTTCAGTAGGATGGCTATAAAACATTGGCAGCATGAGCTTCCTGGCCATATATAACTAAAAACATTTTCACTGGGCCTGTTTCTGAAGGGAGACACGTATATTATTCTTGTTTGCTCTGCTGTTTTCCATATTATTGATGAAAAAATCTCACAATGTAAGTATTTCTGACATTTCTTACCACACTTGATAAAATCTTAAGAATTTTCTGTAGTTGTCAACATTCACCAAGTTTTTGACAATTACATAAATTATATAAATCCCATAGATGTGGTATTTGATTGTGTAAATAAACCTTTGGGCGTTGAACCATTATGAAAGAAGACTTATAGACTGAGAAGTAATTGGAAACATTAATTGATATGGTAAGATTAGTTGGTTTTTGATGATTAGAAAGGAAATTCCTGTTGGACACCAATAAAACTGTAGTAAGTGTCCATTTCTTAGAAGTAATCATGTCCCTAAGTGCTTCTGTAAACTAGAAATCTGGGCTGCAAACAGATTCAGCAAAGTTCTGTAGATCCTTATCTGCCTAATTGCACCGTCATTTCTGGACATGAGTAAAAATCACATGACTGGACTTAATGCATTTTGTGCCTTGTCTATGTTTGAGGAGCACCATTAGAAATGGTAAAAGAACTCAGCAGTTGCCTGCAGTGAGAAACAGTTTATAGGCACAAACCAAACACTGATATAAATATTAACATTTTAAATAATGTATTCTAGCTTTTTATTTACCGTATTTTTCGCTCCATAGGACGCACTTTTTCCCCTCCAAAAATGAAGGGGAAATGTGTGTGCGTCCTATGGGGCGAATGCAGGCTTTCGCTGAAGCCTGGAGAGCGAGAGGCGTCGGTGCGCACCGACACCTCTCGCTCTTCAGGCTCCAGGAAGCTATCTGCAAGCCTTGCGCACCCGGGGGGAGTTCCCCTGGGCACTCAAGGCTTGCGGGCAGCAGCCTGCAGCGCGGAGCACAGGGCGCCCTCCGGAGGATGCCCGTGCTTCGCGCAGGTGTCGGCAAGCCTTGCGCACCCGGGGGATCTCCCCCCGGGAGCGCAAGGCTTGCGGGCGGCAGCCTGCAGCGCGGAGCACGGGGCGCCCTCGGAGGACGTCCCGTGCTTCGCGCAGGTGTCGGCAAGCCTTGCGTGCCCTGGGGGAGATCCCCCCTGGGCGCGCACGGCTTGCGGGCGGCAGCCTGCAGCGCGGAGCACGGGGCGCCCTCCGGAGGACGCCCCGTGCTTCGTGCAGGTGTCTGCAAGCCTTGCGCGCCCGGGGGGAGATCCCCCCTGGGCGCGCACGGCTTGCGGGCGGCAGCCTGCAGCGTGGAGCACGGGGCGCCCTCGGAGGACGCCCCGTGCTTCGCGCAGGTGTCGGCAAGCCTTGCGCGCCCGGGGGATCTCCCCCGGGAGCGCAAGGCTTTCGGGCGGCAGCCTGCAGTGCGGAGCACGGGGCGCCCTCCGGAGGACGCCCCGTGCTTCGCGCAGGTGTCGGCAAGCCTTGCGTGCCCTGGGGGAGATGCCCCCTGGGCGCGCACGGCTTGCGGGCGGCAGCCTGCAGCGCGCAGCATGGGGCGCCCTCCGGAGGACGCCCCGTGCTTCACGCAGGTGTCTGCAGCCTGCCGCCCGGCGCGTGGGGTGCCCTGAAGCAGAGCGCCCCTCACGCCGGGCAGACATCGGCCAGCCCCACAAGCTCGGGGGACAACGGGGAGGCGCAGCGCCGCCATCCCACTGTTCCCCGACCTGGTTTTGGGGGGGGGAAATAAAGGAAAAAATTTTTTCCTTTATTTCCCCCCCAAAAAAGTAGGTGCGTCCTATGGGACGGAGCGTCCTATGGAACGAAAAATGCGGTAGCCTTAAGCTAATTTGTTAAAGTACTGGAAAATTTGATACAAATTCCTGAATTAGATCACAATGTGCAGTTAATTGTATATGTTTCCTAGTTTCTGTTTAAGCTCTATTAACAGCTAATATTAAAAGAATGATGGTAACCCATTGCTTGTTTTTAGCAATCAAAAGCAACATTCTAATAGTTATTTATTTAGTTGCAGAATCATAAATTCATTTGGCAGAATGGCTGTATAAGTTAGGGAACACAGAAATGCTTATTGTCAAGTGACTTCATGTTGAGTGGATTTTGGAAAAAGCGCTTGAAGTGCCCTATGGTTTTTTGTTTGTAATTGAGGTCACCCATGGGCCTAGCTAAGCCCTTTTTCTTATAGTTTCATGGAAATTAGCCATCTCGGGAGTCTTTGGCCAGTTTTATTTTGGAAGCGTTGGAATACCAAACTTTGTGACGTAGCTAACACTGCCTGATGCTTATTTTCTACCAACAGAGGTATTTTCTAAGCTAAACTCCCATTCCTTACTCATACCTTTCACAACCGATTCATAATACGTTGAGGGCATTTAAAGACTGGCAAACATTTCAGGACAATATTCTAAAAATCTGAAGGCAGTTTATAAAGAAAAGGCATAAAATTTATACTTGGAAACTTGACTTAAAAGCATTAAAGAACATACATGAAAAGTTGACATGGGAAGTAGATACATTATTTCATACCTAAATTATTAGAATGTGTAACACCAGCAGACAATGGCAACACATTTACATTTCTTACATTACCAGAAAAATGCTGGTGGTGGTGGTGGTGGTGGTGGTGGTGGTGGTGGTTGTTGTTGTTTTTATTTTATTTTATTTGTACCCTGCCCTGACTGTGTTGCCCCAGCCACTCTGGGCAGCTTCCAACATAGTATCAGAAGAATCTTTATTTGCATCAGCCACTAGCCATACCAATAAAATAAAATGTACTGAAGATAGAGGTGAAAACGTAACTCTACAAAATTCATTTACATCAATAATCAAATATTAGATCTTATTCTGATTGCCCCCACTAAAAACCTTGCAGTTTTTGCTGTCACCTGATCATCTTGATCTGCTAAAAGAAAGAACACAGTAGCAATGGTTGAGTGACAATAATAGAGGGGTAATAACCTCACTCCTCAAATCTTTATAAAGGGTGCAAGCCAGAAGCACATGAGCCACTGACTCATAGCTGTCAACTGTCCCTTATTTGGCGGGAAAGTCCCTTATCCCAGCGCTGTGTCCCGCTGCTGTTCCTTATTGATGATGTCCCTTAAATTTCCCGGGTTTCAAAGGAAGCAGCTCCTCTCCCTCCCTCCCTGCTGGCCAGGGAGGCGGGAGGCTCCAACTGTGTTGCTTGGCTGCGTTGCTCACCCAATAAGGAGTCTAAGAACGACTGGGGGGGTGGAGCTTGCATGCCTTGTGCCGATCAAATCGGCCGCGTTGCCTGGGGACTCGCCTTTGCTCAGCGCTTCTCAGCGGAGAGGTGACGGTGTTTTTCCTTGCTGCACCCCCTTTGCCGGGTTGCTGCACTGTGGGAACCACCGCTTGAGGCTTCATTTGGTTGCTGGCTGGGCTTTCTGCCTTTGGCTCAGAGGGGCTCAGAAGTTGAACATACCTGTGTTCGGAAAATTCCCTTATTTTGGCTGCTGATCCCTCATTTTCGAGGCCGCTGGTCCCTTATTTTCAAATCTGTAAATTGACAGCTATGCACTGACTCAATACTGCCATCTCCGTTTTTCCAGTGGAATTTTTTGAAATCAACCCAGCTTCCAACATATTTAAAAACACGACAAAACATGAAACCTTAAAAAGCTTCCCTGTACAGGGCTGCCTTCAGGTGTCTTCTAAAGTTTACTTTTTGCAAGCATTACTCTGTGAAACCCTTGCCTTTGTATTCATATCCTGGTTGCTTATTTTAAAAGGTCTAAGCCTGTCTTTACTCATTTGAGGAAAATTACTAAGGAATTAGTCAGATTTGAATTTTCCCTTCTTTTAGTCATTTTCTCTTGCTGCTTAATAATTTGTTTCACACCCATGGTAAGTACAGTATAAATTAAAATCTCAAAGTTTGTTACATCTGTCCATTATTCGTTTTGATTTAAAACTCTGCTAAATAGCTTGGTGTTATTGATGTTGTTACAAATGAGGGAAATTCTTGCAAATAATATTGGGAAGATCAGTCTTTGTCAATGCTGCAGCTTCTATAAAGTTGAGGGTAATTGTTTCATCCACACATAATGGTAAATCATGGTTTAGCGCTAGATGTTGTTGTTGTTTAGTCGTTTAGTCGTGTCCGACTCTTCGTGACCCCATGGACCAGAGCATGCCAGGCACTTCTGTCTTCCACTGCCTCCCGCAGTTTGGTCAGACTCATGCTGGTAGCTTCGAGAACACTATCCAGCCATCTCGTCGTCTGTCATCCCCTTCTCCTTGTGCCCTCCATCTTTCCCAACATCAGGGTCTTTTCCAGGGAGTCTTCTCTTCTCATGAGGTGGCCAAAGTATTGGAGCCTCAGCTTCAGGATCTGTCCTTCCAGTGAGCACTCAGGGCTGATTTCCTTCAGAATGGATAGGTTTGATCTTCTTGCAGTCCATGGGACTCTCAAGAGTCTCCTCCAGCACCATAATTCAAAAGCATCAATTCTTGGGCGATCAGCCTTCTTTATGGTCCAGCTCTCACTTCCATACATCACTACTGGGAAAACCATAGCTTTTACTATACAGACCTTTGTTGGCAAGGTGATGTCTCTACTTTTTAAGATGCTGTCTAGGTTTGTCATTGCTTTTCTCCCAAGAAGCAGGCGTCTTTTAATTTCGTGGCTGCTGTCACCATCTGCAGTGATCATGGAGCCCATGAAAGTAAAATCTCTCACTGCCTCCATTTATTCCCCTTCTATTTGCCAGGAGGTGATGGGACCAGTGGCCATGATCTTCGGTTTTTTGATGTTGAGCGCTAGATGAATGACCCCCAAAAACCCTGAGTGAAGCATTGTGCTTTCTTACCCCCACATCCCTTATTTTTTCATGCAGCTGGGGGATTGACTTCACGAGAGTTTAATTTCATTTTCACCATCTAACATTCCATTTGGACAAGGGATTCTAGTTTAAAACAAACTCTAGAGAATTTCTTAAGAAGCCAGCCTCAAACCATGGATTATGATGATATTATCTTGTTAAACTAACCACACTTGCAACTAATTGCTTTGTTTTAAACGGTCCTTGGTGCATCAACCAGCAGATAAAAACTGGATATCTGCCACAATGTACTGACATGCCTTTTTATGAATAATGTAGGATGAAATTGTAAAATGAGATTTTGTGTGAATATGGGAATTTTAGCTCTTCAGAGGTTGACTAGCGTTTGCTGTGGTGAATCAACACAAAAGCATTAATGACGCTAGAAGTGATTCCAAGTTTGGTGTAAAAGTAATCTAGCCAGGTTTAAACCAGACATATCTGCAATGAATTTAATCTTGACATATTGGAGAAAAATTACATTTGTGTAGGAAATACATTCTAGAGCTTTAATGCTCATCTGTATTCAGTAGAAACAAAGTCGGAGTCTCAAATAATTTTCTGCAAAACTGAATAGCAGACTAAGGTATACAGCCCTGCAATAATATTGTTTGACTAAAAGGTTCAGTTGAAATGGTTTTGTTCATTAGCATTAGATATTCATTTGAAAATAATGTCCCTTGGATTCTTGTTTATGTTGGAATGAATAAAGCTAAGTGAATAGGAATCTGTGCTGAGCTTATTTGTGAATCACAAAATCGCAGTTCTTAAATGATAGGACTGTGTACACATGCACTCAAATAACCTAAACAGACATCTTTACTTAACCCATTTCTCGCAAGCTTTTGACAATACTGAAATGTTTGTTCAGCAGTGGATCCAATTTTCACAAAAGAAATGTAAATTGCTCTAAAATTATTATTTGAGGAACAATGAAACAACTGAGTCACATTTTAAAGCATACCTTTTAGTAATGTAATTGCTTTAAATCCATTAGTTTCCTTACTAAGCAATTCAAATTACCCTTAGTTCAAGGACATGCCTGAAAATACTCTATTATCCCTTTTGCATTTCTATGACAGTAACAAGATCTGTGTATACGTCTTCCTGTGTGAAATACCAAGCTATTAGCTTTTGCACAAGTGTAAGCAAGTGCTTCTGAAGGTGAAATGAGTTGCTTTCTTACCACTTGCAAACCACAAATAAACGGCAGATGACAAAACTTAGCAATTATAGCTTTCAGTGGCTATTACAGTAAACTTAACTACTACCAAGTAGCAAATGGAACAGAAGGTTCTCTGATCTGCCTCATGAACTACACATTATTTACCACCTTGAAGTTTTACAAATAAAAGCATTGTTTTTTAAATATATAAAATGACTTGGATTCCCATATGTAAACACTTTGCATACATTTTAGTTTTGTTTAGTAATTGCACTGCATTTTCATGTTTCCACAATAAATATTTCTACACAATTATCTGCAATTTTGCAGACGTTTGGAATCCTTTTACTAGCTCATGCCACAGTAGAGTTGCAATGACCGTTTTGGCTATTGCTGAAGATCTGTACTTCCTTGTATTCTGGCCTTTAAATTATCCTAAACGTTACTCAATAACTCTGCGGTTGATTCTATTGTGGAGATTATTTTACTATCAAATTCATCCGTTGGTCGTTTCAGGTTCTTAATGAAGAATCTCCAAATCAGGCATGCCACAAAAACGTTCTTTTCAGATGAGACGTTAACTTCTGTTCACTCTTCTTCATGATGCCTCTATCACAACTTTCCCGTTTTTGCCTTTTGATATTTTAGTACTCATTGACAACAAGGCTCAAAAGTCTTTCTCAGAAAAAATTACTGTACCACTGATAGTGGCAATGGGCTCCAATGCAGGTCTGGTAGTTTATGGTTAATCTGAGGCACAATCAACTGGTGTACAACTAAGGGAATGGTGGGGGGTTGGGGGCACCATAAAACTGCAGGGGAAAAGGGCTAGCCCAAAGGCGCTATGAAATTATGGAACAAACTGGTGTCCCTGAAATCCTCAGGTTTGACAAAACCAGACCTGGGTATCTGGTGCACAGTGCCCTTTAAAGCAAATGTTGTTTGACAGCTTTTCCAGGAAACAGTATATTTCGACAAACCTGTCAGTTCTCTCTCTCTCTCTCTCTCTCTCTCTCTCTCTCTCTCTCCCCCCCCCCCTTATCTTTTAAGTTTACAGCCAGCTTTTAAAAGCACAGAGCAAGGTTAACCTCAGAAGTATTTCCTGTTGGAACATTAATCTAATTCCATGAAAATAGAGCTGGTTCCCCCCCCCCATCTGTAAAACAGATAATGGGGTCTGGAAAAGCAGCCCATTGCTCTGGGTTATCATGATGAAGAAGCTTAGGTTGGACACCAAAGCATTGATCAGTTTTCCCAGCAGAAGATATTCTCCTTTCAGCTGAAAATGGTATTAATGGATTTCTTTGGTTCCTTCGGTTCTTAAATGCAACACGATCCAGTTCAGACACCTATGGTTTCTGTTGGAAGGTCATACTGTGGCAAGCTTCAAGCTTGTGTGCTTTCTGCTCCCCTTCCTTCATTGATAGCAAGTAGCGAAGTGTAAAGCTTCTGTTGGCAAAGATGACCCAAAAGCATTTGTTAGGTGTGAATATACTGCAGGAGCTCTCTGCTGAGCCTTTCAAGTCTCACTGTTTTCAACAGTGTTCTCTCAGAATGCTCTACTGCTGCCGTCATAGCAGAGTCCAAACACAAGTAAAATCACCATCCAAGGAACCACACAACTAGGTCCATTTGCCCAAAAGGACTTTGAGCTTGAGCTGCTCTCAAACAGGGGAGGGGTGAACCTGTGGCCCCCCAGGTGTTATTCAGCCTCAGCCCCTCAACAACTGATGGTCTCTGATAATGGAAAAGAAGAGAAAGAAAGGGGGAGGAAAGGAGGGCAAATCTTGAAACAGTGCACAGATAATTAAAAAAATACATAATAAATGAAACCAAACATGAACTAGTATAAAATCAGAAGACGGCAGCATACATAGTAATCAGCCTGTTCCAGGCCAACAGAATGTACAGTGGTACCTCAGGTTACATACGCTTCAGGTTACAGACTCCGCTAACCCAGAAATAATACCTCGGGTTAAGAACTTTGCTTGAGGATGATAACAGAAATCGCGTGGCAGCAGCGGGAGGCCCCATTAGCTAAAGTGGTGCTTCAGGTTAAGAACAGTTTCAGGTTAAGAACGGACCTCCGGAATGAATTAAGTACGTAACCAGAGGTACCACTGTATTGCTAACGTCATTTCTAATAGTCTTGCATTGAATCTTGCAGCTTCAAACCTTTGGAATCCCCCACCATTTTTTTTAAGGGCTAGAACAATTTTGTAGGTAAGAATAGTATTCTTTTCACATTGTCCAGTTGATAGTTGGGCTCCTTATTCTTGACCCAGGAACTGAAACCTTCCTTCTGGGCAGCAGATTTAAGATGAATCCGAATAAAGCCAAGTGTGTCGTCTCCATGTTCAGAAATGCTGGTTGGAATCCAAAGAGCTACTTGGGGCTGTGTGCCCCGAGTCAGGTTTTTGACTTCTTTTCTTTGAACAGCTGACCTCCAGTTTATTATCAGACATTGATTTCGAGTCTTGCTCCATTTTCAGAGTTCTTTGCCATGCGGCACAGGGACAGTTGTTGAAAGCACAAAAGTTCAAAGCCCCCCCTAGCTAGTTCTTTGGATCTTGGCCAATATTGCTGTGAGAATTAGCAACAGGGGATAGATAATGGTGGCATCATATCCTGCTGGGGATCTTCCTGCTGGTTGCTGTTGGCGTACAGAATACTGAGGACCATTGATCTGGCTCAGCACGGCGATTCCTATTTTCTTTCTCTGAATTGTGTGCTGTTCGCGTATTAACTGCGCCAATACCCCATTCTTCTATGGAAAAAGCGTGGCTGTAACGCACTTACCCATTCATCTTTCCTAAAGACTGTGTTTTGATTGCGGCTGTTGTGAAACTGGAGTCTGTAATCCTTTGCTGCAATAAAGTCCCGCTCCACTTTTGCAATTCTTTGATTGGGGAGCAGCTTTCGTATTGCGTGTGCATTTGAAAAAGAATGAGTTTAGCAATTGTTCAGTAAATCCGTCTGTCCATGTTTTCAGGCAAAACTTTCCATGACCCAGGCCTGTTTGCAAATGTTAGTTAACCCATGGGAAGAATGGTTTGCTAATAGGTGCAGGTAAAATGTTGGTGTACTTGGGTGCAGGTTGATTTGGGACATGCCAGTGTGGGGATTTCAAAAACTACCGTATTTTTCGCTCTATAGGACGCACTTTCCCCCCTCCAAAAATTAAGGGGAAATGTGTGTGCGTCCTATGGAGCGAATGCAGGCTCCTTGGCTTCAGCGATAGCAACACGAAGCCTCTGAAGTGCAGAAGGAGTGCTCCCTCCGCACTCCGGAGGCTTTGCGTTGCTTTCGCTGAAGCCTTTGGAGCGCAGCGTGAGTTCCCGCTGCACTCCGGAGGCTTCAGGTTCCTTTTGCTGAAGCCGGGAGAGCAAGACTTCAGGGATAGCCGCCTGAAGCCTGAAGCCTCCTGAGTGCAGCAGGAACTCCCGCTGAGCTCCGGAGGCTTCGGGTTGCCTTCACTGAAGCCTGGAGAGTGAGCGGGGTCGGTGCACACCGATCCCTCTTGCTCTCCAGGGTTTGCTTCGCTGGAGAGGCACTGCACAGTTTTCCCTCTCTGCGCAGCGCCCCTTCAGCGAAGCAGGAGGAGAAATGGAAGGGGCTCCATTTCTCCTGCCGCTTCTCTGAAGGGGCGCTGAGCAGAGAGGGGGAGAATTTTTTTCCCCTGTTCTCCCCCTCTAAAACAAGGTGTGTCCTATGGTCAGGTGCGTCCTATAGAGCGAAAAATATGGTATTTCCCCACTAAGCAGGGGTGCAGAGACTGAATGTGATCCTCCAACCCTCGCTATCCACCTCCCAGGACTTCCCTCATCAACCCTGCTCTATGCCCTTTTCAAGTGTGTTCACCTGGTTTGAATGTGCCATTGATAATGTCTCTTGCTTTCACAGATGGGCATGTGTGTTTGTGCGCACTCAGAAATGTCTGACTTTTGTGAGGCTTGAATGAAGGGCAGTTGTACAATGATAAAAGTCACATCCATTGGTCTGCTGTTGTTCAGCATCTTTATAAACTACTTGGAAGAAGGAATTGAGGGGTTGCTCATGAAAATTGCTGAGGATACCAAACTGGGAGGGGCAGCTAATGCCACAGAAGACAGAATTGGGATTCAATATTACCGTAACAGATTGGTGAACTGGGCCCAAACTAACGGAATACAATTCAATAGGGACAAATGTCAGGCTCTACACTTAGGCAGGAAAAACCAGCTGCACATAAGATATGGGACATCTGGCTTGCCAGTAGTACATGTGAAAAGGATCTAGGGGTCTTAACATAAGTCAACTGTGTGATGCAACAGCCAAACAAAACAAAAAACCAAATTAATGCCATTCTAGGCTGCATCAACAAAGGGATAGTGTCCAGATCAAGGGAAGTATGCTAATAGTATCACTCTGTTCTGCCTTGGTCAGACCACACCTGGAATACTGTGTACACTTCTGGGCACTGCAGTTTTAGAAGTTTATTGACAAACTGGAATGTGTCCAGAGTAGGGCAACCAAGATGATCAAGGGTCTGAAAACCAAGCCTTATGGGGAACGTTTGAGGGAGATGGGTATGTTAACCTGGAAAAGAGGAGACTGAGAGATATGATTGCCACCTTCAAATATCTGAAGGGCTGTCACATGGAAGACGGAGCAAGCTTTTTCTCCTTCTCCAGAGAGGGTAGGACTCAAACCAATAGATTCATGTCTAAATTCAGATTCTGAACTAAACATCAGGAAGAACTTTTTGACATAAGAGCCGTTCAACAGTGGAGTGGACTCCCTCAGGAGGCTGTGGAATCTCATTCATTTGAGGTTTTAAAGCAGCGGTTGGATGGCCATCTGTCATGGATGCTTTAGCTGAGATTCCTGCATTTCAAGGGGTTGGACTAGATGACCCTCAGGGTCTCTTCCAACTTTATAATTCTGTGATTCTACCCCTGGAAGGATGCCCTTGAAGGAATGCAGATCTCTGCTGAGACAGGTTTCCATCCCCTGTGTTTAAGCTTGCGGCTTCGCATGATTCTAACCAGCTTTGAACTGATTTTAAAGGAAGAACCTTTATTTATTTATTTATTTATTTATTTATTTATTTATTTAAACGTTTCTGTGGCATTTTACATGCTCAGAACATGTTCAGATTGGCTCAACAGTTTCTACACAGGATTCCTAGCATGCTAATTTCACACATGGTGACAGGCAGATACATTTAAATGTGGCCTCATCCATGGGTAAAGCTAGGCCAGTGCACACAGATACTATGTTCAGTGCCACTTTTAAAATCAGGCCTTACGTCACAGTTTAGTGTCATCCATTTTGTTCTTGATATTCAATTTAAGTCTTACCCAATGGTGACTGGAAGTTTGGTGGCAGCCCCATTTCGTAATCAATATGCCCAGAAATGTTCACATTAAAACCCTGTAATATAATCTGAATACATATATATTTTATATCTTTGAAACAAACGACGAGCATAACACATGTGCAGCTAATTGACAATGCACAAATCCTTGAAATGCTTCCAAGCAGATAGCAAATTCAGTGTAAAACAAAGATGCATTTGAGTGGAAGTAAGAATGTACATCTCATCTCCTTGACGACCATTCTAATTACCTCAGCTTGGTTGATCAATATTTGATCTTTTCCCCACAATGCAAACGTGTCACTTTAGCTCTGTCACTTTCTCTCTCTCTCTTTTTGCTTTTTGGTAATTTGCAGCCAAGTGAGGTCCATTGTATTTGCTCTTTCTGGCATTGGTCCAAGGTTCCTCTTGCTGGTATAATGCAGTTCATTGATGTGAGTGTGATCTCCTGGGTAGATTTATCCACAAATTTAAGGCAATTAAAAGCCTTTATAAAGCATTTCGTCTAATGTAATTATCATAGTTCAATAATTCTGCTTTTAAAAATTGCTTCTATCATTTTATGATCTTTCCCTCACACCCTCTGGTTTTATAAAACCTTTTCAGAAGGTAAGGGTGGTAACAGCATCTGCTGTTATGTGTCAAAGATGTTACAAGTTTCAAATGTTTTATTAAACTACTTCTGGGGGTGGGGGGGAGGAATGATAGGTGATGAAAGGTACATATGAAGAGTTTGAAATAGGATTGTTAAAGTAGCAAAGATATCATACGCATGGACAGCTCAGTTGGTTAGAGCATGGGTAGGCAAACTAAAGCCTGGGGGCCGGATCCAGCTCAATCGCCTTCTCAGCCTGGCCCTCAGACAGTCAGCATGTTTTTACATGAGTAGAATGTGTGCTTTTATTTAAAATGCATCTCTGGGTTATTTGTGGGGCCTGCCTGGTGTTTTTACATGAGTAGAATGTGTGCTTTTATTTAAAATGCATCTCTGGGTTATTTGTGGGGCATAGGAATTCGTTCATATTTTTTTATCCAAAATATAGTCCAGCCCCCCACATGGTCTGAGGGACAGTGTCCGGCCCCTTGCTGGAAAAGTTTGCTGACCCCTGTGTTAGACTGAGCGTAGTGCTGATAACGCCAAGGTTGCAGTTTCATTCCCCATATGGGACAACAGCATATTCCTGCATTGCAGGGGGTTGAACTAGATCAGGGGTCAGCAAGGTTTATCTTGCCTGGGCTGGATCGCTCCTATGGAGATCCCTCTGTGGGCCGGATCGCGTGCGTGCATGTGATTTCTAGTGTCTGCGTGTTCAGAGACGCTATTTCCAGCACCGCGGAAGCGAGTCCCTGCACCGCGCTGCTCTGGTATAGCGCAGCGCACAAGCGGGCAGCTCAGTTCGGGAGCGGCTCGTGGACTGGTCAAAAGACCTCTGTGGGCCACTTCCGGCCCATGGGCCTTAGGTTGGTGACCCCTGAACTAGATGATCCTCAGGGTACCTCCCAACTGTGGCGTTTGCCTCCTAGGTGGGTCATAAGGAAAGGGTTAAATGAGAGTGAAGTGATTGGCCAGTGGGAACCCGAGGGGTGGAGTTAAAGTTAGAGTGGGAGTTGTTTGAAAGTCAGTTGAGAGTTGGGAGTTGAAGAAGGAAGAGGGAGGATAAGTCTGTGGGTTGGTCAAGTTGTGTTGTGAGGGAGTGAGAGGAATTGTTGGGTGGCGTCAGATAGATAGTTGGGATAATCAGTTTGAAGTTGTTAGGAACGAATTGGTAAAGAAACAGATTAAGAAACTGACAAGAACAGTTAACTGAAACCATAAGCTTGTTCATGCCTATAAAATAAACTTGATTATTTGTTAATGTTAACAACTGTCTGGACTCCGTGTGTACCCAAGAGAAACGGGTTGGTGGCAGCGAAGAGGCAATCTCAGTGGTGGCACAGCAATCAATAGACTGTCAGACGTCCGGGGACCCTGTGTGATCGCCACACCAACACTACAGTTCTATGAAGAAACCAGCAATGGTTATGCAAAACAAGAAAACCCCACGATACATCTTTTTAGAAACAAGTGACAATGGGTGTTAACTCTCAGGTTTTTTTTTAAGCTATTGGGGCTGTAAATGGGCTGTACACACCCAGATTTAACCAGTGAGGGACATTCCTGGCACAACGGCATACTTAGACCCCAGTAAAGAGGGTTTCCCTCTCACTTTTCTGTCTTACCATTGCTGAAGCAAGTTCAAGTTCAAGTTTTATTGCGGCCAAAGCCAGTGACACTAAACACCACAAGATCAGACAACAAGAAATCAGCAACAACTTCAGAAAAGAAAAAAGGTTACACAAGGGAACTTCGCAGTGTGCCATTCAACAGAAGAGATTTACGCTTCTTAATTACTAAAGTGCAAAATTTAGCCACCTCATATGATATTGAGCTTGAGGAATCTTCCAGGAGGTATTTTCGAAGAATTTCAGGGGAGGATTCCAAATAATATTGAAGGGGTATAAATTTTGATAGAAGCGGTAAAATAAGTTGAACTCGTTCTTCACTATAAAATTCGCAAGATAGAAGAATGTGTGTGACAGATTCTACCTTATTAGACATACAAGGGCAGAGACGCGCATGCATTGGAAGCCGCGTGAATTTGCCGTACAGGACTGCTGAGGGCATTGTCTCAAAGCGGGCTCTAGAGAAAGCCCATCTATAGGCTTCGTTAGTGATGTTAGTTAAGTAAGGGGCAGCTGCAAAATTAGGCCAAGCTTTTAAACATCTATACGTCTCCGGGAGTAGGGCGCCTTCTTGTTGTAATTCGATATTAACTGCTGAAGCAAGTTTGGCATTCTCGCTGCTACCTACAGGTGAAAAGAAGAATTGTCTGTTAAATGTTTCTGTATGTTTTAACCTTCTCCATAAATGGGTTTGCTGCCTTGCCCTTGAATTACTCTCCTGGGGTATGTTCTTCGCAAGTATGAGTCAAAGGGCTGCTGGACAAATTGTTTCTTCTTTTACCTGGTAGAGGCAGGTGGTGTGGATATTCTCTACACACCGACATTATTTGACCAGAGCTTGAAGGCCATATAATGTTTCCCTCTGTGTGTTTGTGTGTCTGCCTTTCCTCTTTCCTTTTAGGAACAAAACTTTTAAAAACATGTCCTGGGATTAGATCATTTTATATGTAATAATCCTGTTGCACCTCAACTATATATTAAGATGATCTATTTTACTCTCCAAAATAAATGTGTTTTGTCAAGATAAGCAGCTTCATTTCAGACCTTGTACAACGTGATGGCCTTACTTTCATTCACCTCCAAATAGTTTGCTAATTTCGAGACAGATTGAAATGTTAAGTAGTAAATAGTGTTATCCCATGGACAGAGATAACTTGATGCAGTTTTCATTAAAAGTTGCATATGGTATCTGTTAGTAATTGGAACTTTTGCGGTTGAATTATTGTGCAGATTAGCCATAGCACTGAGGGTTCTCAACTTTAAAGGCCAGTTCTGTTTTGAATCTCACAAATTCCTCCTAGTTTTGTAAGGTAGTCTGTAATCTTATCCAGGACATATGTAATACCACAATGCCAAGACAAGAGGAGATCCAAACCATTGCTTTGACGTGTGTGTTTAGGTTTATTTTCTAATTAGATAAACACCCTTTTGCTTTAACTTTGTGACCATATCTTTCAACTTGCTTCACAAAGCAAAGAATGCAGAGTCAAAACTGAAGGAGATTTATATTATTAAACCTAGCAGTTGGCACCTCAGTCCCCCTAAGGCAAAATTTACATGCATTTTTGAAGCACTTTTTAAGACGTTTGATAGTTTGGGTGGCTTTCAGCTTTATTTGAGAAATCTTTCCAAAATTATGCAAAGTTACCCCAGTAAAGAAATTCAATGTGGGCTCGTCCACACAACAATTTAATGTGGATTTGAAGCTTCTTGTATCTCAGGTTTTTTATGGCACCCACACAAACTGGCAACCCATATTTCACCCAGAATTAATTCAGATTTTCCCAAACCACATCTAATAAGGGAACAAAAAATAAAATTAAGAAATCACGTTATCTAACTGTGGCCATACTGAGATCACATTGTGGGAGCGTTTTTAAAAAACATATGTGGTGAGGTTTCTATGGATGCTCTGTTACAGGGGTCAGCAGCCTTTTTCAGCCATGGGCCGGTCCACCGTCCCTCAGACCATGTGGTGGGCCGGAGAGGGGGGAAATGAACTAATTCCTATGCCCCACTAATAACCCAGATATGCATTTTAAATAAAAGGATACATTCCACTCATGTAAAAACACGCTGATTTCCGGACCGTCTGTGGGCCAGATTGAGAAGGCGATTGGGCCGCATCCGGCCCATGGGCCTTAGGTTGCCTACCCCTGCTCTGTTATCACACCACCTAAATCAATTTGCTGCTTGTCTGAGCACAAGCTAGCCATTTTGTTTCCATCGGCCAAATGGAAAATGATGTGTTGTGCCTCTTTCCACCAGTTGTTGCTAAAGGCTTGTTAGTGGTATGTACATCCTTTTATTTTTTAAAACAGTAGCTTTGTACAAAACTGCTCTTATACAAAATAGCTGTATTAGAAATAAAAATCAAATTGACCCTCCAGGGATAAACTGGAATCAAGCAATCATTCATTCTCCAAAGCCCTCCCTCTAATGGCTTATTCTTTCTTGGCCTTGGCCTGGTTTCTGTAAAATGTGTCATTTATTTTATTTGTAGGGCATGAGTTTTGTGCAAAGCTGATGATATTTACAACAGAATTCAACAGAACCTATGCACGTGCCATTCACATTTAGCTTATTTCAGCCACTCACTCCTTTCTTCATAATAGCTGTGTATTTACAGTGACCTCAGTAAGGATGTGTTTTGCAGAAGAGACATAATATATCCCGCACTGAAAGGTGCCAAATCATAGAATTGTAGACTTAGAAGGGACCCTAATGGTCATCTAATCCAGCCCTCTGCAATGCAGGAATCTCAGGTAAAGCTTCCATGATGGTTGAATGAGTGTTGATCTCTACAAACTCATAGGAGCTCTTTGACCCAGCCCAGTTGATGATACATACAACTCCAGTGCATACTTACCACATTCTTTGATTTTGTAGTCCACTTGATTGCGGCCTATTCTTCTGTCATTCACTTGCTTGTCTTATAGAGTTAAAATAGATAATTATTTTTATTCTTTTTTAGATTTGTATACTGCCCTCCACCCGTAGATCTCAGGGCGGTTCACAACATCAATTCACAAAATACATAATAAAAATAAGAACGAAAAGAAACAAATAATCCACCCCCCCAACACATTTAAAAGGGCATTGTATGTCGATCAGCAAAAGCCTGGTTGAAGAGGAACGTTTATAATGAAGGTGCCAGGCGAGCCTCCCTATGGAGAGCATTCCACAAGTGGGGAGCCACTGTAGAAAAGTCCCATTCTTGTGTTGCTACCCTCTGGACCTCCCATGGAGGATGCACACAAAGAAGGATCTCAAAGGATGGTTTTAGGGTCCAAGTAGGTTCATATGGAGGGACACGGGTGGCGCTGTGGGTTAAACCATAGAGCCTAGGACTTGCCGATCAGAAGGTCGGCGGTTCGAATCCCCGCGATGGGGTGAGCTCCCGTTGTTCGGTCCCTGTTCCTGCCAACCTAGCAGTTCAAAAGCACGTGCAAGTAGATAAATAGGTACCGCTCCGGCGGGAAGGTAAACGGTGTTTCCGTGTGCTGCTCTGGTTGTCCAGAAGCGGCTTAGTCATGCTGGCCACATGACCCGGAAGCTGTGCGCCAGCTCCCTTGGCCTGTAAAGCGAGATGAGCGCCACAACCCCAGAGTCAGTCACGACTGGACCTAATGGTCAGGGGTCCCTTTACCCTTTACCTAGGTTCATATGGAAAGAGCCAGTCCTGAGCCATTTGGATGTGTCTAACCAATAAGAGGAGTTGACCAATGAAGCCAATTCAGTGGAAGACAACCCTTGCATTCATTTAGATCTTCACGCAAGGCTTTTAAAATGGTTCCTAAACCAGCAAAAACTTTTTTTTTTAAGGATTTACTGGGCACCCTTGAGACCTTTCCATAAACATGATCTCTTCTCCAAATTGTGAGAGGTGGGAATGTACTGTAGGCTCTCTTATCTAATTTGGGAATGCCTGAACATTTTGAGCGGAGCTCTGTGTAACTGTAAACTTAGTGCTAGAAGCATCTCTAGATATGTGTGATTGGCTGTCTCCTGCTTGCCAGGGACCTTTCACCTTGTCAAAAATAGATGTTCCACATTGTTCTCACAGTCGGTGTTACAATATTAGAAAGAAAAAACTGCCTGAATGGGAGAATGAAATGCATTATCCTTGTATGGACCAGCTGTTTTATTCACCAATGTCTTACGGACACCAACAGTGACACTCAGATTGCCGTTACCAGCACCTATGTCCTCTGATCCTTTATGAAGAATGGAGGACGTAACTTATTCCCTTCTCTCACTTCCCCCTGGCCCTTCATTATTTTTATCCTTACAAAAAGTAAGGGGGGGAAAGCTTAAAATAGTATTGGTGCTTTTATTTAGTGATTTCATTGGTGGTTTGACACGTAACGTATTTCTCTGTAAATCTGGTTGCTTCCGTTTCTATATTATCTTCAAAGAATGACCTGTTATAAAATGTGATGCTTGTACAATACCAACTTCACTCTCTCAGACAAAATAGCCATGATCAAAATGATCACCCTCCCCAAACTCAAAAGTCCCATTGTTCTAGGTGCAGGGCATTTCATCAGCGTGAGCAGTTTCTGAGCTCTGGCTGCAGTACTGCGCCTAAGATTTCAGATTAAAACTGCAGAATGAATGGAGGGCCTTTTTTCTGCATCCCTACTTCCAGTTACTCTCTGAAGACAGGAGAAGAGACCCTCTTAAGAATCTTAGGGGGGTGGACAGGGGAGGCACTAGACCTTGTGAAAAATGAGCACAATGTTTTAGCTGCAGTTCATTCATTTCCAGCTTCGTATTCTTGTTCTAAAACAAAGTGCGCCTAGACATTCAATTGTTGCGCCCATAACCTAGGTTTAAGGTCCCTTTAGCTCCTAGCTTTCATATCTCAGTTTCTAACACTGCTTGAATTTATGATTTTCCTTCTTTTCATTAAGGGATGGGAACACTTAGATTACAGCATTCCGCATTATGTCATTGGTTTAGTGAAGCATCAGGATGGAGCATAAACAATAGCATCTGGCTTCCTTTGTGCTTCAGAGAATGCAGACACACATCTGAGATCTCCACATCCTCTGTGTGCTTTTGATGCAGTTCCCATCCTGAAAAGCCATGCTGTGATTTCAATTAGTGCAGATGTACACCCAGCCACCTTAACAGGCTCAGCAAAATAATTGTTTTGTTTCAGCACTTGAATGTCTAGATCTGGTTAGTGTTACCAAAAAAAAAAAAGTGGGAGGGGAGGGAAATATCACACCTATGGTATTAAGCCTGTGCTTCGATTGCTTTTAAAAAAAATGTCTTGGACACAAGTAATAACCTAATAGGGAATAGCTTGATTTCATACACAGGAACTGCAGGATTACTTCTACATTTTACTGGTCCCCTGTAACACAAAAAAACCCTATAAATGCCCAATGGAAAAACAGCGGAAAATGAGAACTGCAGCAGGCCTTTTGAGATCAAATTTATGGCACAGAACACTCTCTTAAGGCTGTGTTTAAAAGGCAAAGAAAGCAGATAATTAAATTTGCTGGGTTTTACCAACTTAAAAGGCCTTTTTAAAAAAAACTTTTATTACGCATATTTATTATTTCTCCAGCAAACTATTATGCATATAAGTAAGATTTTCAGCAAGGGGAAACTGAAATTTATAGTCTTCATTAAAATGGGGTTATAGGAGAAATGCAATAATTTAATTAATATCACACTTCTTGAGTACTTTCAATATATATGTTTGTTATTCGGGATTCACGGTCCTTTTGTGATGTAATTATGATTTTATGTTGAGAAATGTGGGTGCAATCTGGAACCCTAAAATCTGTTGGAGCATTGCCATTGATTTTATTGAGATGCAGGTTGGTGCCTGTGTTTGGTATCTTGCAGGTTTTCCTGTTCACTGGAATACTCTCTTCATTTGGTATTATTTACTGTGTTTTGGCACTGTGTTCTAAATAGCCATCTTTGCCAGCAACCCATGCTTGAAATGGTCTCATTATCCGCAGGCTCATTGAGTAAAAATGGCTGCAGCTTGTAGGTAGGCTAGTGGCTGATATTAATAACTGTCAAGAAAAAATTGCCACTAGTGTAAATTTTAAAAAAACTAAGTACAGCTTCTTTTGAATGCAAAGTTGCACAAGATGACCCAGTATTCTTTGTCTACATACTTACACCTATTTTTAGGTACCAGGCCAAAAAAAAAAATCCTTTTTCATCTGACATTTGACTTTTAATTATCTATGGCCTTTTTGCATGGGCAGGATGCTTTAATCTAGTTTTTTGCTATTTTAATGTATGTAGGTGGTTGTTTAAAATATTGTAAGCTGCTAATGCATTTTTTTTTCTTAATGTTTCTGCCTCAAGAGAGAGATGGTTAGGGAGCTCTGGGCCTTCTGTGGTCTGCAGCTGGTGGAAGAGAGGCTCCGAAAAGGAATGAGTTTAGCTGCATTAGGTCAACTTGTTTGTTTCTTATTTGTGATTGGACAGTCAGTCTTCAGACGGTGAGGAAGAATTATGCACGCTTCCTCCTCCTGTCTTGGTTTTCAGCAAGGGAGGAGGAAATATGGAAGTACTGGTAAATTGTGCCTGCTGCACTCACCCTTGCTAAGAATCTGGCCTAGGTTGCACATCTGTTTTGCTGTAGTGAATCTTGAAGGTTTAGGACCTTGGCGTTCGAGGCATCTTAAGGTTGGTTGGTAGCTCAGCTTATCATCTTGGTCATCTGTGTGAAGTTGGTGTCAAAGGAGTAGGGCTCCTTCAGCCTCAGCAGGTCTCCGTGAGAAACCACTACGAAATTTGCATTGGGATTACATCCAGAGTAAAAGATAGGCACTGGTAGAAAGAAGATTGTCTTGTTTAGGGACGTCACTTGCAGGCAATGGACAAAGGCCACCATCACTATAGAAATTCCCATGGGGATCAAACTAGCCTCAAAGCACATGATATGCACGTGACCCTATAGGGAACGTCCCAGTCCAACTGTTAGAATGGGTCCCAGGAAGTTCTCCTGTGCAAGCCACATGCAGTTATTAATAACTCTGCAAGAGTGCTAGTATATTATTATTTGGCTTTCACTGATTTCAGGGCAGTTCGGCCAGAGAGTGATTAACTCTTACTAAGATGTTAAAAGGGGAAATCATAGCTGCCTTATCAGGCTTTTTCAAAATTTAATTCCTTTCTCCATTAAGAGTTAAGGCATAAAATTTGCCTTTACTCCTTATCCTTCTATAAGTAAAGGGAAATCGAGGTTTTGCCTCAAATTAAGACACTAACGCCAAACAAAGTCTCCTATTGTGTTGCATTTGTATAGGTTTGGATTGATATTTGATAAGGACAGAGCATCTAGTAATGGAGATTTAAAAAAACAACAACAACTTGAACTTGTCTTTTGCTTTATCTTGTATTTAAATGTTTAACGTAGACTAGATAACTGTTCCCTGTTCAAGAATTAGCAAGTTTCATACTTGAACAAAAGTAGACAGCATGCACAAAATCCACTGTAACAAAATGTATGAACAGTAAGATATGAAAACTGTTGATTATGTTGTCTGTGGTGACATACAAACAAAGTGATAACTGTTCGCATCTGTAAAGGTTGAAGAATGGCAGTGTCAGACTGCATGAAGATTAGCGTAAGAATTTGACATCTTTGGTGAAAATTTATAATTACATATGACACTTTTAGTGGAGATTGGAGGGAGGGTGGCATTTACTGAAGAATCTTTGTTTTAAAGTCATGTCAATTCTAACAGTTTAACTGCTGCACCACAACTGCATTTTGCTTCCTGTAGAATTACAGGTAGGAGATTATGGAATCTGCCAAGCTGCAGCAGGAGTATGTTTTGGGTGGCAAAATTTCTAGGGTAATCCTGTCCCTAGCAATCTCTGCCACTTTAGCGTCTCTTACATTCCACACCACAGCTTCCAGAACCATTCCAGTCTGGTTTCAGGCCATGTTTGGGTGCCCAAACAGTCTCAGCTGCCCTGTTTGATTATCTCTTTGGGAAGTGAGATGGGAGAATGCAACCTTGTTGGTTCTGCTTGCCTCTTCAATTTTTGACCCTTTTGGCCATGGTGTTCTCCTGGAGTTACTCATGAAGGTGGGAATCGCAGGTACTGTGTTTCAGTGGTTCTGCCCCTACCTGCAAAGTAGTTCTAGGAGACTGTTGGTCAGCTCCATGGCTTTGGGGCTGTGGGGTTCCACAAGGGTTCATTCAGTCTCTTGTGTCATTTAACATCTACATGAAACCATTGGAAGCTGTCATCCAGGGATTGGGAGCATGGTGTCTTCAGTATGCTGATGACACACAGATCTCTCTTTCCATTCCATCGGAATCAAGAGAGGCTGTGAAGGTGTTGAGACAGGTATCTAGATGCAGTGGTGGACAAGATGGGGACCAATAAATGGAAAGATGGAGTGGGTGTTGTGAGTGGGTGGTTCCCATATCCAGCAGTTAGGTGTATGACCTGTTCTGGGAGGGAGTAGGAAGATGTTAGTAGTAGGAGTACTCCTGGATTCCCACTTATCACTCGAGTATCAAGTGGCTTCTGTGGCTTGGATTCCTAATGCCCAGTTTAGGCATAATTCTGATTAGCTGATTCATCAGCTACAGATGTTTCTGGACTAGGATTGTCTGGCTTTAGTTGTCCATGCTCTGATAGCTCTCATGTGGACTACTGTAATGCATTTTATGTGGGGCTGCCCTTGAAGTCAGTCTTGAGGCTACAGTCAGTGCAGAATGCAGCTGCTGGCTTGGTAAGTGGGGCAGCCTGACAGGAGCAGGGGTCACTGGACTTAAAGCTCGGCATTGACTGACAATGAGCTACCAATCTCAATACAAGGTGCTAGTACTAAGCCCTCCAACGGCTTGGGACCCAAGTACCTAAAAGAGTGCCTTCCCCAATATCAGCTGTCTCGAATCCTATGATCAGCAGGTGAGACCTAGTTGGTGCTGCTGCTGCTGCTCCTGGGGGCTACTTGGTTGGCATTGGTGCATGGCAGGGCCTTTTCAGTGGTGGTTCTGTATAGGATGCCATCCCTAGCAAGGTGCATGTGTCTCCATCATTATTACCTTACAAGAGTAATAGGAAAACATTCCTGTTTGCCCTCTTTGTAAGATAAAGATCTGTTCACAGTCATGGTCACTTTATTTTGTGTATTTCTTCTCAGTATTCGTTAAACTCAAAGGGGACACAACAGAGCATGAGAAAACACCAAACAAAAATATAAATGCATCTATTGTGTTATCTATAGTATATCTGTATAGAAGATACTGGTAATTCAAAACAGTTTAATAATAGCTACATAATTTTAAAAGCCTTAATATCAAATCCATTCATAATTCAGACATATTGAAGTATGTGGTATGAGATCTCAAGTGTTTCCATTTTCACGCTTTGATTCCAGTATGCATTTGCAGTAGTGATTCCTTAAACTGCAGAAATCTGGCAAAGCATGAGGATTGGTTTCAGACGTAACAGGAAACCATCGTTTCCTGCTACATGAAGTGACCTGCAACAAGCTTTTGGATCCCTGCTCCCTTCTTTTTCTCTCTTGTGTGACTGAGGAGGAGCTCAGAAACATCTGTTTCCAGTTTTAAACATGATGTCCAGACACAGGGAATTATAGGTTGTTTAAACTATGGTTAGTAAGAACAAGCCTGGACGAAACCATGGTTTGATTTTCTGATTCATTCTCAAATTAGCTCCCTAACCTCTTTGGGGCAGAAACATCTTAGCTTGTGTTTTCAGAAGGGGGGGGGGCATGATTTGGCCAACATTGGAGGCAGTCTCTGGTTGGGATTTCCTACCTCCCCACCCACTATAATTCAAGCATTACAACTTAAGAAATGGTAGATGTTGCATCATGAAAATTAAGAATTCAACAATCTAATATTTAAGGAATCTCTCATTATAGTTATTTAATTTATAGTAAATGCTTCTAGAGTCATTATTTAGAATGATTAGAGACTGTGTGTTTATTATAAATGCCATACCTTTGCAGGATGGTGGTTGTAGACCTCTAGCACAAGCCTTCTGAAGTTCTCAACATCGCCTGTCCCCCAGCTCAAGCAGGGTGACTATTTGGTAATGGGGTTGACCCAAATCTGCCTCTAGATCCAGACACTGAAAGCCAGAACATGACCAAGACCTCAAGCTGGAATCACTATAAACCCCAAGGCAGCACTACCTGCCTGATTATCAAGTCTGTGGTGGTGCTACATCAAAAGCCCAGCTGGGTAAAGCTGGGTTAAAGCAACTCTTCCCAGCTCATCCACCCAGGTCAGATCTAGGACCCAGTCTTGGACTATGCCTGTTTCCCCCCACGCTTTGACCTGACATTGTGCAGCAGCACTTGTCAGACTTCCTGACTTGTTGGCATTATAACCAGAGTCACCCCCGCTGCCCAGCTTAAAGGAGGACTGGGAGAGGAATCAGCCCTCCAATCCCCATATGGGACAGCTGCATATTCCTGCATTGCAGGGGGTCGGACCCGATGATCCTCAAAGTCCCTTCCAGTTCTATGATTCTATCTGTTTTTGTTTTTTAATCATATTTATTAAAATTTCCAATAATAACAGAATAAAGAAGATAGAAAAGATAAAGAAAAAAAAAGAAAGAAAAGAGACCAATTTTAAACCCTTATTTTCATAACCTTCTTTCTGGGACTCCCTCCTTCCCCTCCCGACTGTATTCCCCTTTCCCTACGTTGGTTCCACAAGTTCTCATTCCCAATTTAACCTAATATGTTATGCCTAATAGCCAATTTAAATTACAATCTTAACATCACTTCTCACCTTTAACAAAATAAAACAAAGATTTTTTTCCCCAAAATCTACCCCGTTTCCTTCCACGAATTCCCCCTTTTCTTTTTTTTCCAAAACTTGTTAAATCAAAATACCAAAGTTATATATAAAAAAAAAATTTAAAAGATAGAAAATAGAAGAAGGTTCCAGAAGTTGATTACATAGCCTTTGGATTCTAGAATTCCCCCTCCCTTCCCCGGTTTAGATTCCCTATGTCCATCAGTCTGTATGTTGTCGGCCTGGAGGTCTCAAGTCCACAACCAAACTTTCTCAATTCATCTTGCCGGTTTTCTTTAAATTTACTTGTTTTGATAATGTTTAATTTCAAAAGTCCAGTCTAATCGAGGCCTTTAATTTCCCTTGATCATTGTTACTCCTCCCATTGTTCTTGCCGTGGCGTAGTTGGTCCTTTACTCTTTTGTTTCTTACTTTCTCAGGTTTCTGTCTTGTTCAGCTGCAAAACCATTCTTATTCTGAAATCTAGTATCTCTACAGAGGTTTGTTATTCAGGAGCTTACTTAAATAGAAAGATTCTATTGTGTTGTCACCTCTGTAGACAAAACAAATATTTCAGTTTTGCTACTTTCCCAGGAGCTAAGACCAGTAGTACACATCCCAGAGTAGTTTTCCATATACGCCGCTTGTAATGTCCCAAAGCCCCTCTAGAGGGATTGCAATAACTTTGTGTCCTCTCATCCAAAAGTCAAATTGTTGTTTCTTTTTCCACCCGACATTTTGTATCCATATTTATATCCAATTGTATCAAAATTAACCAGCAAAATACTTGTAGCAAAGTCCTCTTTATATTCTCAAGATTTGACAGCTACTTTGACAGCTGTCAAACTCTCCATCTCTCTCCGCCAGGTTCTCTGAATCGCCCCGGTTCCCGGGGGGGGGTTGCCTTTTCCCTCTCACCCTCGACTCTCCTCCAGCACAATTCTTGTAATGATTCCATCGTGGAATTTGGTATTTTTAGTCAGCAATAAACTTCTGAATTGATCTTGGTTTCTCAGTCCTTGTTTTAGCATGTTTACAATCAGGGAGGGGACTGACTTCCTTTTTAGATCCCCCCCGCTCGTGCCGAATCCGAAAAAAAAAATTCCTTTTTTTTTTCCTCCTTTTGTACCCGGTTACCCAATTACTCACGGGTTTTTGTTAAATGTCCGAATTTCAAATGGAAGAAGCCAGCGCTCTCCGACGAATGGCATGCGGCTGCACTCGGCAGGGGAAGCGATAGACTCAAAGTACCACGCCACTCCCAGGCACCCGATCCGTAGCCTTTAAAAAGGCTCCTTCACGAGTCGGGAGGGCGCTGACGGTACCAGCCGAGTCCCCATGTCCACGGGCCCCGTGCCCGTGGTTTTTAAGGGTCCCCGCGTCGCCGGCGCGGTGGGACCCAGCCCCTGCCGAGCCGACTCCCTCCGGAGCTCGGAGGGAGTCCGCCATTCGGCGATGGCGCCAACCCGGAAGTCCCTCTATGATTCTATCTGATCCCTCTTTCCCATACCTGTCCAATTCAGCTTCAGTTGCTTTATCTTCATCTGCCCATAAGAATCTCAGAAGTGACTCCTGTCCAATATGCCAGCCTACTGAAACACTAAAACCAAATCACTGCTTTTTTTTTTTTAAAAGCAATTGCTATGAGAAATTGGGGGGGGGGGCAAGGTCACTTTTTAAAATTAACCCCCTTAAATCACTTTCTTGTAACTTTTTGGCTTTCTGAGCTGCTTTCAGTGAATTTCTGCTTAGTGTAAGGTATATTTAACTCTGTTTCCGTTGCACACACCAGTTGCAATCTTAAAGTAATCATTCATTATTTCCTAAAGAGTAATCTTGATAGTGTGTGCACAGAGATAATTACACATGTTATCTCAAACGCTGATCACTTTCATGCTGTAACAGCAGCACAAAACATGGAAAAATATTAGTCAAAACCATTGTCACCCTCTTCAGAATAAATTTCAAGAGCCCCAAAGAGAGAGCATATTATCTCGCTATAATAAAGATCGCATCATGAGAAAAGGAGTCTTATCAAAAGAGGGAAATCAGAAGCATCCTTCTGTGTTGTTCGGATGGGAATAAGGAGGAGTGGGTGTGAATGAGAACCGCATTCCTGTAGTCTCTTCTTGGGCTGTTCAAAGGAAAATCCACAGTCACTGCATTTCCCCACCCACCACCGGCCCCAATAAATGTCTGGTTATATTGTGCAGGAATTGCTCTCGACGAAGGCTGGGCGTTATTGGAAGGGACTGCAAAGGATTTCTTTTTTTTTTTACTAGGAGAACTGACTGCTTTGGAGGGTCTCAATTTTTTTGTCTGCCTTGCCATGCTGGCATCTTTTGACCCTGAGATCTTTTGACGAAGGGTGGGATATAAATCTAATAATAAAAAATAATAAATTTGGTGTGGTGTTCAGATACAGTACCATTATCAAGCATTTCCTTAACAGGTTTGGACTTAGGGAGATATTGGAGGGGGTGGAATCACATAGATAATTGGTTCAACAATCCAGTATTGGGATCATAACACTTCAGTTCAGACTGCAGGTAAGCGTTCATGTGATTTAATGCCTCTCCGTGAAAAATACTAAATATTCCTGTGTATAGAGAAGCTAGCATAAAAATACCTCCCCTCGTCTCTAGTTTTCTGCATGAAGCAAAATTATTGTGTGGAAAGAAGCTTTCAACTATGCTAGCCCTCACCTACAATCTTACGTAGTACCTCTCATCTCAGTGAGAGGTAGGCCAAAGTACCATATTTTTTGCTCTACCGGATGCACTTTTCCCCCTCCAAAAATAAAGGGGAAATGTGTGTGCATCCTATGGAGCGAATGCAGGCTTCAGGAAGCTATCCGCAAGCCTTCGGAGCGCAGCGGGAGTGCCCGCCGTGCTCCGAAGGCTTGCGGATAGCAGCCTGCAGCCCGAAGCCCCGGGGAGCGCAGTGCCAACTCCCACTGCACTACCTGGGCTTCAGGCAGCTATCCGCAAACCTTCGGAGCGCTCCCCCAGCCCGCAAGCTCCGGGAGCGGCGGCAAGGCTGCACAACCTTGCCTCCGCTCCCGGACCTGTTCTGGGGGCTGGGGTCAGGGGAAGCTCGGGCTTCCCCCGCCCCAGCCCCGTAGCTAAAAACGAAGCTGCGTGCAGCCTCTCCCGGCTGGAGAAGTTGTGCGTGGCTAAAGAGGAAGCCAAGACAGCCAGCGGGGTGGATCCCGCTGGCTGTCTTGGCTTCTTTGCTCTTTGGGGCTGGGGGGGGAATAAATTTTTTTTCTTTATTTCCCCCCCTAAAAACTAGGTGGCCCTATGGTCCGATGCACCCTATGGAGCGAAAAATACGGTATATTCAGAAAGCAGTGTTCTCAGGACTCCTATAGGCTGTGTGGAGCTTCTTGTAAATATGGTGAAGGGTTGTGTAGTGTTCCTCTGGACATCTTCAGAGCAACAAAGTCTGATTTCACACGGCGGGAATATTTTTAGCCTGTGCTTCTTTACTGTAAGATAATACTTGCACCGATAGCAATAATTATGTGCTTTCAAGGCTGGATTAACCAGTAATAAGAGCAAGCTGGGGATGATGAAAATCCAAATTAACCTCTTGCAAATCTGTTAGGAACAATTCCTTTTTCAGCCGGTAACCTAGCAACTAAAATAAACTGAGAGAGAGAGAGTGTGGGCCCTTTTTGACATATAATGTTCCCAACCTGCTAAATCTTGTCCCAGCCTGTTAAACACAGGTTCAGATCCCAGCTAATGACATTTACTGTTTCTCAGGTCAACCTACCTTACAGGGTTGTTCTGATTTTTATTTTTATTTTAAAAGGAAATTGCTTGTGTATTCACTTCCCTGAGCTGCTACGAAGAAGGTAGGATATAATGAAAGGCGATGTTCACAAAGAGGGTCAAGTTGTAACAGCAGTGTTGAAGACAGTATTCTTCTGTAAGCCAGTTGGGTGGAAACTGCAGGAGGGGAAGGAACTGTTATGCTGAGATCCTGCTTGCCTGCTTCCCATAGGGATATGGTACCACTGTGGGAACAGGATCCTGGACTTGGTGGGTTACTGGCCTGATGCATCAGGCTCTTCTTCTTCTTCTTTGTTTATAATTTTTATTAAATTTTCTATTTTACAATGTAAAATACTCATTAAACAACCTTAAAATGTCTTTTCCTTCCATGGTTCAATTTGCATATCATAAATCCCTGCATATTTTACATAAACTAAACCATTCGGTATTCCATTAATACATCCATCAAAACTTGTTTACACTGCTGAATTTGTCTTAACGTTGCCAACGTTTTCAAGTGTACACAGTTTCCCCCCATATATTCCATAAACATTTTCCAGTCTTCTTTAAACATATGTTCTTGTTCTCTTATTCTATACGTTAGGTCCGCAAGCTGCACATATTCCATCAGTTTAAGTTGCCATTCTTCTTTAGTTGGGACCTCGCTCGTTTTCTATTTGGGGGCTAACAAAACACGGGCCGCAGTGGTGGCATACATAAATAGCCTTTTTTTGACACCTGGGAATTTCCAACCAGCAGGCTCTTCAGTGCATTGTACAACTTACACAGGGATAGTTTGAAATATGCATTGTACCATGAATTCTCTGTGAGCTAAGGTCCCAGACATCTTGGGTTATATTAATGCAAACTTTCCATGGCAGCCTAAGGAGAAGAACAGGTAGCTGTGGAACCATCCCTGGGCTTCCATATGCCAATAGTGCTTTGGACAGAATTTTGGAACTTCCAAATAATTTCAAAAGCAGTATGTGATATTGCTTGGAGAGTTGCTGTTGAAAAAGAAGGGAGGAACTTTTCCCATTGAGTGTATGTTGAAGCCATTGCCTGGGCTGTGGCCATAGAATTTAATTAGAAATGGATGTGCATCTCTAAAGCATCATCTTAGGCATGTATATGATAAAAGTTTGATGCTCTTAATGTTCGCTGCTATATCTCAAGAACTTGCAGCGCAGCTGTTGTAATGATAAATACCAATGTGGCAACAATTAAGAGTTTGCTTTAGCATTAATGAAACTGTTCCAGCCTTAAAGCAGCCCCCTCTCCTTTTGACATGTTGGCACTTATTTAAAAGAAAATGTCAGGGTCAATATAAGCACACATACTGACAGTTCAGCTTTTTACTTTAGTACAGAAAAGTGTTTGAAATTCAGCTTTCATCAGAAACTGGAACACTGCCTGCTTGAAATAAAACAATAGCTAAAACCTTCGTCATTTTCCACTTATGAAGCCATGCTTCCATTAAAATAAACAATGCAAACTGCAGCAAGCCCAAATCATTACTCAGAGAAATTTTTGCTTTCGTGCCATCCGTACTCGGTCCAATTTAAAACAACTGCATTCTGGATCAAATCAGTGAAAATCAAAGAATCAACCAGCAATTTCTTTTTGCTGAAAGTACTAGATAAAATCTGGGTTTAAAATGTAATAAACATGAAGAATCCTGGCTGCGGCTACATTGCCGTTCAAGGGAATTTCCTATTAGAGCACCACTCAGAGTCCCCCACCCTGGTTGCCAGTGACTTTGATGTTTTGAAGCGAGGTTCGTGATAAATTTCTGATGTGACCCTGAGCTTCGTTAACTTTAACCTTTAAGAGTACTAAGTGGTGTTTCATTTTTGGTAATGGGACACTTGAAAGTGGTTCTTTTAAGCACAGTGTGTTTAAATCCACAGGAGGAGGAAGCAGTGTTTCAGCATGGCTGTGGATGCTTATGTCCCAGGCTATCTCTGCCAAGTCATTGTATTTTACTTTTCTCAAAGTTCATTTAGCTTCTAAAGCAGAGGTTCCCAAACTTATTTGGCCTACCACCCCCTTTTCAGAAACAAAAATGCCCAGTGCCCCACACCCCACGGAAACCTATATTGTTTACGTGAACAAACAGAAAGATACAGTGACAAAATTGTGTTTTTTATGCATCTATATTTGTTAAAACCCTTGCAATTTGTGTGTTTGTTTGGAAATAAATAAATACAACTATGTTACATCGGTAAGCACAACAGTTGAAACTTGTACAGTTTTTCAAATTTTTTATTCAACGCCCCCCAATTGCACTCCTGGATCTTTCCAGCGCCTGCCCCCCGCCGCCCGCGGCAATATCGGCCACTTTGGGAAACACTGTTCTAAAGGTTAACAAAAATTGGGTAGAGAAAAATAGAAGTGCTCCCAGCCTCAGCCAAAGAGCTTTTAAAAAACATCGAGTACATCCAGAGATGCAATCAATTCTGATGACACCAAGAAAACTAAGATCGTAAAAGGGGCCTTGTGATAACTCAGCCATGATTTCTGCTTTTGGCACTAGCAATGACTTGCAGAGCCTAATGAGAGAAATCAAGTGGTAACAATATCAACTCTCTTCAAAACTAAATGCTCATCTATCCGATATGTCACACTTCTGCCATTGTGGTTAGTATGCAGCTGCAAAACTGGAAGGTTTTGGAAATAGGTTGTATCATAATTTAAGATTCTCTAGTTAGATTGTGCCATAATTTAGGATTCTTTAGTTTTTCAGCAGGAGTGGGGCGGTTCCTGAGAACTTATTGTAGACCAAAACATTCCAAAATTGTTTTGCTGAATTCTTCCATCCCATTGAGGAGAAAATTCTGAAGATGGCAATAATGAATAAATATTTTCCAGGTTTTCCAGTGGTGAGGTCTGAATTGGCGATGACAGAATGCGGCTTTGTTATGATTAAAATAATACAAACTGTATTTGTATACAGTTATTCCCATTTTGTTCCCATTTGCGAAAGATTTCCACTTTTTAAAGTCATTCTTCTTGCTTTTTACAGGGACACGGGTAGCCCTGTGGTCTAAACCACAGAGCCTAGGGCTTGCCGATCGGAAGGTCGGCGGCTCGAATCCCCGCAACAGGGTGAGCTCCCGTTGCTGGGTCCCTGCTCCTGCCAACCTAGCAGTTCAAAAGCACGTCAAAGTGCAAGTAGATAAATAGGTACCGCTCTGGCGGGAATGTAAATGGCATTTCCGTGCGCTGCTCTGGTTCGCCAGAAGCGGTTTAGTCATGCTGGCCACATGACCTGGAAGCTGTACGCTGGCTCCCTCAGCCAGTAAAGCAAGATGAGTGCCACAACCCCAGAGTTGTCCGTGACTGGACCTAACGGTCAGGGGTCCCTTTACCTTTACCTTACTTCCTGTTGGAATCTAAAAGATATTTTTTGTTGCATTACCCACATTTCTAAAATTAGTTTAAAAAATAAAAGGCCTGTTACTTGTGTGTTCATCTAAATTATTTAAGGCATCACTTTGTTCTCATTTATTTCCTATCACGGTTGCAACCTTGTGGCTCAAAGGTGTTCTAGCACCTTGTGGGCCTGGAAAGCTGGCTAATTATACGTTTAGTAGCACATTTTGAAAGAGCAGTATTTGGCACACTCAGCCTTAATCATCACACGTTTCAGGATTATATGTGCTGAGGTTGCCTGATAGCCTCTTATGTTTTGTGTTTTCTTAATGCAACAATTCTTTCACAACTCACTCTCTATGCAATATAGTACAAGCTTCCATAGATTTATGCTCCATAATCAGTAGTTTATAATAAATTAAGCCAACTCAGGCTGTGCCATTTTTCTTTTAAAAGAGGGGTGAGGCACTCCGCTTTTAAAATGTTGCTTGCATGCATTATGTAAATGTTGTCCATAATTATACAGTCATCAGAGGTGGTCGTAATTATACGAACATCCAAATTCAACACACAAGCTTGCAAGTGCCAACATAACTTAACAGGTATTACATGTGAAATGTAACCATGCTGTAAATAATTCACAGCAGCTTGTAATTATTTTATATAAGAAAGGCTTGAAGCAACTTAGGCAGAAGCTGCATGCGCAAATCAAGCAGACAAAAGTTTAAATCCTATGTGATACCTCTTGTGACCCAGAAACCTTTTGGGATTTTTCTAGGTATTTTTACTCTGCTTCTTGGGCAAAACAAGCCCCCCCCCCCTTTTTTTTAGACTGCAATCCTATACATTCTTCCTTGGGTATAAGCCTCACTGCACTCAGTGGGAATTATGGCTGAGGAGGCATGCGTAGGATTGTGTTAATCGCTTTTCAACTTGAGTTTTGTGTTGGACGTTAAGTTATGGAAATGGTTTCCCCTTTATTTTGTTATCAGAAAAAGTAAAGTGTTTTATTTCTTTGTTTATGCTGCCTTTTCAGGAAGTGAAAAGTAAGAAATGAATAATAAAAACAGTAAGGTAAAGGTAAAGGGACCCCTGACCATTAGGTCCAGTCGTGACCGACTCTGGGGTTGCTGCGCTCATCTCGCTTTACAGGCCGAGGGAGCCGGCGTACATCTTCCAGGTCATGTGGCCAGCATGACTAAGCCACTTCTGGCGAACCAGAGCAGCGCACGGAAACGCCGTTTACCTTCCCATCAGAGCAGTACCTATTTATCTACTTGCACTTAGGGGTGCTTTCAAACTGCTAGGTTGGCAGGAGCAGGGACCGAGCAACGGGAGCTCACCCCGTCGCGGGATTTGAACTGCCAACCTTCTGATCGGCAAGTCCTAGGCTCTGTGGGTTAACCCACAGCGCCACCCGCGTCCCATCAATAAAAAACAGTATTCTCCCCCCCCTATTAAAAATAAAACAACATGGTTTTTGCTTGAAAGAGAACACAAGCCCAACTCACCAGATGTGACCAAGGCAGGATCAAAACTTGTGGCTTCTTTAGGCATGTTGTTCTGTAATTTGTTCCGTAAGTGGCCTTGGTTGCCCTTTGCAGGGAATGGGGACAGGGAGAGAGTGACCTCCCTCCTACTTCTTGATCTTTTGTTGACTTTTGATACCATTGACCATGGTATCCTCGTGGACCGGCTTCAGGAAATGGGTATTTGGCGGTACTGTGGCATCTTATTTCCGTGTGTGCTTCTTTCCACCTCCACAACAGAAATGCTATTTTTTTAAAAAACATATTTGAAGAGCAATTTATTCTGCATTTGCTTGCAGGGTTTCTTTTTGACGGTCTCGCCGGAATCTATACTGAAAGTCGCGTCTCAGGCTTCTGCAAACAACAAGATCTTCACTCTGAACCTTTCTGCACCATTTATTAGCCAGTTCTACAAGGAGCCCATGATGAAAGTTCTACCTTACGTTGATGTCCTGTTTGGGAATGAGACGGTGAGCATTGCTGGCCATTATTATTATTATTATTATTATTATTATTATTATTATTATATCATTTTTTCAATACAAACAACAACCGCAAAAGACACATACAACAAAAACCATAATAACACTACTAACACAATTTGACAATTCAGATTTGAGTACTGATATACCTATGGCTACACCTTTTTAACAATCTTTCCCCACCTCTCCTCCCCCTACTTCCCACCACTGTCCACCTTATCGCTTAAATATTCCTTCCAGATTTCTTCATATTTATCCATTCTTAATTTGCGTCAACATGCAGTTCGTTCGTATGTAGCTAGTCTGTCCATATTATCAATCCATGTGCTTAATGGAATCTTTTGGGGGCTCTTCCAATTCATCAAAACAAGTTTTTTTTGCTTCTAATATGGCACGGTACGTCCATTTTTTTTGACCCCTTGTAATCTCCCACGTTTCCGGAATATAATTTAGAATTAAATTCAGTTCGCCTAAATAACAATTTCTTTTTATTACTCTTGCTATAAATGTTCGGGAGACCAAAGCCACCTTCCTTAGTTGGAAGTTGCATTTTATGTAGTGATGTTTTTGGTGGCTTTGTACCCCATAGGCACGATCTAAATAGTTGATTTATTTTTTGGAAGTAAAATTTGGGAATATGTATTGGTAATCCTCTGAGAATGTATAAAACCTTTGGAACAACATTCATTTTGAGGACATTAACCTTTCCCCAAAGGGAAAGGTTTAGAGGTCCCCACCTTTCAATATCAAAAGAAATCTCATTTATAATTTGATTCAAATTTAATTTTGCAATTTAGTCTATATCTGATGAAATCATTATACCCAAGTATTTAATAAAGTCTTTGCACATCTGAAATTGATGGTTTCTATACAATGTAGCCCTTGGCCCAATTGGTAAAATCTCTGATTTTGTCCAATTTATAGAATATCCCAATATTCTGCCAAAGGTTTTTATTTTCTCCATAATTTTTGGAATTGTATCTTCTGGTTTTGTAATAAATAAAAGGATGTCATCTGCAAATAATACAATTTTGTAATTATCTTTGTTGTGTTTTACACCCTTGATATGCTCATTCTGAATTATTGCTCTTCTTAATGGTTCCAGGCACAGATTAAATAATAATGGAGAAAGAGGACATCCTTGTCTCGTTCCTCGATTTGAACTAATCAAATTCGAAATTCTTCCGTTTGTAACAATCCCGGACATTGGGTTTTTATAAATCATTTTAATCCAATTACAGTATTCTATAGGGAAACCAAATTTATGTAACACAAACCCTATGAATTCTTTTTAAAAAAATTTTTTTATTAAGTACAAATTAGAAAACATACATATTCACAACAAAAGGAAATACAAAAGAAAAAGAAAATACATTTAACCAAGGAAAAAAATTAGAGAATATTTTGTCTCTTTTCATAATTACAGTTATTTATACCTCTGTAAAATGCTATTCACAATAAAGCAGTGAAATGAAAGATAACATATCAGAAAAAAGAAAAAAAGAACAAAGAAAGAATAAAGAAGTAAAAGAAAAAGATCATAAGTGAAAATTTTTAAAAGTAGATAAGTACTCACAATACATAGCCGTTTCCCATCTATATTTATATTCAATTGTATAATTTCATCTTGTCCGTATCTACCTTAAATAGTTGTTGTTTTTTAAAAAAGACTTCCACCGTTTACCTCACGCGTTTTTAATAATCTGTTCATCAGAACCTCTGTTCTTCATATTTTCCTTTTGGATTTCCTTAATGTCTCACTTTGTATTTTTTATATTACGCATATATATATATATATATATATACACACACACACACACACACACACACAAACCCTATGAATTCTTTATATATTATGTCAAAAGCCTTTTCTGCATCTAATGACAATATCATAAACTCCTCTTCATCTTTATTTAAATTTATCAAATCTATTGTTAATCTGATATTATCTGTAGCTTGTCTTGTTTTTATAAAACCTGTTTGATTAGGTATCAAGTCTTGAATAACTTTTTGTAATTTTGCCGCCAATATTGCATTCAAAATCTTTGCATCAACATTCATTAATGATATTGGTCTATAATTTGCACATTTAGTAGGGTCTT
This sequence comes from Podarcis pityusensis, assembly GCF_964106645.2. NCBI lineage: Eukaryota > Metazoa > Chordata > Lepidosauria > Squamata > Lacertidae > Podarcis > Podarcis pityusensis. The sequence goes on along the minus strand of NC_138032.1, from coordinate 85,886,804 downwards.
TGTTAGGTTTTGGTTTAATTATTATTAAAGCTTCATTGAATGTTGTAGCAGATATACCTTTATGAGCTATATCCTCATAGACTTCTAGAAGTCTGGGGACTAGTAGATTTTTGAATATTTTATACCATTCTATAGGAAGACCGTCTGGTCCAGGTGAGTCCCCATTTCCCATTGTATCTATTACATTCCCAATATCTAATATATTTAGGGGTGCTGATAGCATATCTTTTTGATATTCTTCAATAGTTCAAAGCAGCAAAGTGAAAATCTGTTGTCATTTATAACCTGAAAGCAATTAAACTAGTTTTAAATACCACATTTTATTTTGAATACCCAACTGCATCTGAATGACATTGATGATTTATTCAGATATAAATGTCCATATTTTCTGAGCTGCACGGGTGCTTTTAAACCCACTTCAGCAGCTCAGTGGAGTAGATCAGTTAGAACATTTGAACTGATGCCTTGATCACTTCTTTGCAATTTTAGCTCATTGATATTTATTAACTAGGCTTCACATAATAAATTTAAACGTGGGCTATTTGGTATAAAAGTAATTATTGCTGCTATCCAATTATGGCTATTCAGTGCTCATTATGCAGCAATACATGACTGGCGACCTTGATTATTGTCATTTCTTTTAATTATTATTAAATTTAGTTTTCTGATAGTGTCGTTTTGCAAATGGTTCTTAGCCATAATACCTTCCAAGCCTACTGTAATCACTAGATAATTAACCTGCCAGGATTTAAGCACACTCAACTTTGCCTCAGGATGCTTAACAGTCAAATAAGGTCAATTATCTCCTGATGGTAACAGCTTTGTCACAAGTTGCTGCTTAATTCATCTGCAAAGCTACTCACCTTCAATAGACATTTTGCAACCCAAGCTAACTTTCAGTACTAATCAGAGCTATTTAAGTTGTCAGAGGACATAAACTTTAAATATTGTGTCCAAACGGCGTGTGCTTGATGAGCAAAATGCTACTGCCTTTGTAAGCAGGAACGAGTATGAGTATCAGAAAGTGGATTGTTGCAAACATGGTAGAAGTCGTGGGTGTCCAACTCATGGTAGCCAAGGGGTGGTAGTATGTCTAGACCAGGGCGGCCCAACTTTTCATACCAAGTGGGCCGCAAGAGTACTTTGACACTGAACCTGCAGGCCGCACACTGCCTTGTCGGGTACAGGTGGGAAAGTTGCCAGGGACTGCCAAAGCTGGGAAAGTGGTAACTAGGCTTTGGGGAGGAGTCAAGAGGACTCCAGGACCTGTCAAAGCCCTCATGCCTCCTTCCCCAAACCCAGCGCCTCCTTACCTGGCTTTGGGAAGGCAGCATGAGGGCTGCAGGGTGGAGTGGGGGTGTCAGATGTTGCCAAGAACTGCCAGAAAAGGCCTTGAGGGTTGCATGATGAAACCTCCCTGGCTCGACAGAAGCAGAAAAGCCTGCGGTGACGCAGTCTGGCCCATATTTCTGCTAGCCTTTTCAGCTCAGTGTATTAAAGGCAAAACTACTGCCTGACAACAAGAGGGTTGTTGGACATGAACTTTGTGAAGGCGACCAGCTTGGATGTTTCTTTTGAAAGGATAAAGCCGTCATGGATAATTCTATCTGTGGTTATTTGCCACGAGGTCAAATTGCAGGTTGTATTGGTTTTAGTTTGTACGGCACTCTTATTTCTTGTGACTATGGGAGATAAGAACTCTTGCTTGTTCTGCCTCACACTGTTGGTTTGGGGCTGGTCCCTCTCCCCATGCTCTGCCAAAGAAGACCAGTAAGGCTGGAGGAGGGTGACTAAGCCCAGTGGTTTCCATTGTGGAGTTGAGTTAGTTATGCACTGGGGACCTTTTCTGTCATTGCTCCCTGTGGACTGCTCTCCCCAAAGAGGTCCAATTGTTGCAGAAAGTACCGTATTTTTTGCTCTATAAAACTTACTTTTTCCCTCCTAAAAAGTAAGGGGAAATGTGTGTGCGTCTTATGGAGCGAATGCAGGCTGTGCAGCTATCCCAGAAGCCAGAACAGCAAGAGGGATTGCTGCTTTCACTGCGCAGTGATCCCTCTTGCTGTTCTGGCTTCTGAGATTCAGAATATTTTTTTTCTTGTTTTCCTCCTCCAAAAACCAGGTGCGTCTTGTGGTCTGGTGCGTCTTATAGAGCGAAAAATACGGTGCATTTTTGGCACCAGGTTGGAACATGTTTATTTCCTCTGACCTTTTAAAGGGTTATATTGTCTCCATCAGCTTTTAGTTTCCAAAATCTTCTGCCGCTTCTCAGTCTCTATGAAAGATGTTGTATTTGTACATTTGAATTGTTTTTATGTTTTAAATAAATAAGTGACTTGGTGTTTCCATGACTGAGCCTGGTTTTGAACATGCACCTTCCATAGGCAGTAGGGGGTTGTTTTTCAGGCTCCCCAAATTAAAATAATGAAAACCTGGCACAGTTGCAAAAATACATACTCAAAGGGTTGCTCATTAATGCCATTTTGACATTATGCCAGAATCCAGCTGCAAAGCCCTGCCCACACATAAAAGTCAAAGATCAAGCTGTCAATGAAACAATTTCCTCTCGCAAATAATTTATGTAGTCGTGAAACAGTTTTCGGATAACACGCTCAGAGTCCTCATATTAAAATGGGGCGGGGAATCTTACAAAAAGCAATGTTTGGAAATATTAGGCTTGCCAAATATTAGTGTGTCAAACACATTATTCATCTAGATGCTTAGTTGTTCATGTATATTTATTTGCATGCGCTCCACTGAGGACAACATTTTCTTATTTCTACTGAGTACATTTTCATGATTTTGTATTAGTAATAGTGTTAATAATAATAATAATAATAATAATAACTGGCATTTTTTTCTCCCCTCCCTCAGAGTCCCTTATAATGCCAATACTGTATTCATTAAAGACATTTTGTAAGCTTTGGCAGTCAGTTCCATATTCTAATTAATAATAGAAATATGTGTGTAAGAAGTCATCTTCTAAGCTAATTGCTCTAACCTGGGCTCCTTGGGAAGGGCAGGATATAAAATAAATAAAATAAAATAAAAACCGATACTGACATTTAAGACAGGCTCATAGATGCTGATGTCTGGTTTGCTTTTCAATGCACCATAAGCAAATAGTAACTTGATGCAGTGACCTGTAATATAGAGAAGAGCACCCAAAGAAGGCTGCTTTCATTAGAGGTTTGATTATTATTTTTTAACCCAGTTTGGATCCTTTACATCATTTTATCCATTGTTTTCTGTGGAAGATACTGAGTTTTCAATTATCAAAAGGCTGTGGCATCATTATCATTCCTGCTAAATTAACAGGGATCTTCTTCTTCCACACAGTCTGAGTATCTGACAAATTGTCTCTGGCTGGAAAATGAGCTACTCTACAGTACTGGGGAGGTTCATAATGTCAATGGCATGCTGCAAAGATGTGCTGTGGGAAGGATTCTGAAGCACCCCTGGGCTATTTCAGCTACGGAGTAAATCTCTTCTTCCTGCGCCCCTCCTTTCTGCTAGCTGCAGCAGCTTTACAAAGATGAAATACTTAAAAATCATAGCTTAGCCTTACAGCCGCCATTGACAAAAGCCCTGTTACTGGAAACGATCTGAATCACTTTGGAATTAATCATCCTAAATATAACAGCACATTTCTTTGTGACTCACCTGTTTCAATTAATCTTTCTGTTTAGCATTGTTTCCTCGATTGCCCCAGTATAAATTCAGGTCCAATAGGTATTCTAGTATATACCTAGTATGCTGTGGGTGAAAGGAGAAGCTGCAGCTCAGATATTTAAGATACTTTAATGCTGCTTTCAATCACACACCTTATGAGCTGTTCTATTAATTTAGAAATTATGCCACCCTTTCTTAAAAACTGATGTTTCCACCATGAAAAATGTACTGGAGAGAGGTGAGCAGTGGTATAGAGCAAGCTTTTCTTCTTAATAATAAAGATATTTCCCCATGGCTGCTCTCTGTTAAAGGAGAAGCATGTTGATCCTTCTTAGGTGCTTCTTAGATAAGGAATTTTAAAATAAAAATGTTAAGCTCCATGAAGTGTCATATTGCGAGAATATTCTGCTGTCCACTAGCATTTTTCGGAAGTAAGAATAATATTTGGCTGTTAAAAAGTTTACAGTGCCTTTGAGGTGGCGCTTCTGTAAAATTGACACAATTGCCAAAACTGCACAAAGAACCAAAAGCACACAAGTTTGCCACCTCAGTGGTAATTGTATTGAGGCAAAGCCTTTTGTAACTGGAGTAAAAAAAATGGGGCTCACCTGACTTTTGTTGTTACAGGTTTCCGAAAGAAAAAGAAATATACCCATTCACCATTAGAATTGCCATTTAGATATTTGAACGAGCCTCTTAGTTTTATTATTTTCAGTTTATCAATGCCCAGGACCCCAGCCTGTCTTCCTCCGATATGCCATTCCGAATCCTTTTGCATGTTGGTTGATCTGTGCAGTCTTTCTTTGTTTTGTATCCTCCTCAAATAGTAGTGACCAAAACTGGATTTGATACCATATGAAAAATTTTCGTCACAACTTTCTCGGTATTTGGTGGTTAGGCATTGGAATGTGTTGTTGGTGTATGGAAGGGCAAGGTGTGGCCATCGCCTACCCCTTCACTTATGGGTATTCCGTTAAAGGAATCCAGCGGTCGTGGATCCTGTCCAATGCCTGTGTGGCGGGGGGCCATGGCACGACTCCCGGTGACATCAGGGGAGAGCTTATAGTTGTATTCGCATCAACAGGCTCCCCCTACTGGTGGTTAACCCCTCATCTGACTCACCCCTCTCCAAGTGGGTGGAGTCAAAATTGCTGTGGTCCAATGCCTAAGCCAATACCTTCTCACATGCTGTAATCAATAAAGTTGTGGCCTTTTCTTGCCCATTAACCTGTGTCTTTATTCCCCAAGCGGGGATCGGGTCCTCGAATCACAATCCTGATTATTAATACCATTTTTGACTATTATTCCCATTTCTTTAATGTCAAATTGTCCAAGCTTTTATATCATCTGTAATTTTTATGGGGAACTTTCATTTCCTCCAAGTTTTGTGATAATGGTTTCAAAAAGCCCTGTACCTGAAGGCAGACTCTGCGGAGCATCTCTTCTCAGATCCTCCCATCTTGTCTCTCTTCTCCCCCCATGCTGAGGGTTCACAACCCACCTGTAGTCTGGATAAATAGCATCTAAAGTAGTTCAAGAGAAAAATGAAAAATTTCAGTGAAGGAAAATACTGGGTTGTGGCCAATGCTGCTGTTCGGCTCATGAAGCAGACTTCCACTTGTTCAACAGAACCAGCAACTCCACTTGACTTTGAACTGAACAAGCGTATTGGCAAGGCAGCTATGGCAATGGCTCCTCTCTCCAAAAGGGTATGGAGAAGGTGAGGCTAACAATGAACATCAAGATGAAGCTCTACCAAGATTGTGTGTTGAGCCTTAGGGTAGTGAGAAGTGGACAACTTACATCCACCAGGAGCAATGCCTCAACACATTCCATATGCACTGCATCAGGAAGATTTTGGGCATCAAATGGCAGGACAGGGTCTCAAACAAATATGTGGTCTCCCAAGCCCACATCCCCCCAGCATTTTTGCATTCCTGTCTCAACGACATCTACGCCGGCTTGGTCATGTCCACAGAACAAGATGGCTGGATCCCCAAGGATGTGTTCCACAAAGAGCTGGTTTTAGGCACCAGGCCCGTTGGCAGACCAACTTCATGCTACAAAGATGTCTGCAAACAAAACATGAAGGCTGGCAACATCAACCCCGCCATGTGGGAATCCCTTGCAAACAACCACAGTGCCTGGAGACAATCAGTCAGATTGTGTAGCCACAGCAGTTACTAGAGGAGGAATGACCACTGTGAGGAGCACAGAAAGAAGAAGCACCATAGTACGTCTGCATCAGCACAGCCGGATGTCTTCATCTTCCCCAGCTGCAACAAGACATGTCTCCCATATTGGTTTCTACAACCACAGCAGGAGCTATAACTCTCCAACAGTTTGACTTCACTCTCAAATGCACACTCTTGCATTGTCTCCCGAGACAGAAAGATGCCAACAGCTCAGAAATACTTAATGTATGAGAATTGGTCCAGTATCTAATATAATAATTCCAATAATTGATTATGATTATTATTTCTTTCTGGGGGTTTTTCTGGCATGAACAAAGGTTGTTAATGTAAGAAAGTTTGTAGTATTCCATAATTGATCAGTTCACTATTTCATTGATGGAATGTGTTTATACTTCCATTTTGAGGCCTTCTTCAACTCTAGCCACTAACAGATTTTCAACAAGTTGGGTAGATTGCGTTGGTGAATGTGAATTCTGCATGTGTTAACTTTAAGAGCCATAGACCATTATGTTAAAACATCACACGGGTACCTTGAGAATGCACAAGCTTGCCAGTAAACCCATCACCAGGCAGCTTTCCCATGAAGATACCATGTGGGTTGAACCAGGACTTCCATATGGGAGCTCTATAAATGGCCCCTTTGATTTCCACAACAGTGGCAGTCCTTATCCAAAGTGCTGTGGCTATTTCAAGGACCATGAATGCAGCCTCCACGCAGAGACACTGGCTCACACAAATGGCACCTGAGCGCTGTCTGGCTGCAAACTTTGCAGTGCCCTTTGCATGCATAGGGGCTATAGGCAAGTACAAACACCCCAAAGACAAAGCTCCAAGTCTGCTCTGCACTGTAACTTCCTTCATAGGGCTGATCTGCAGGCATACTCCTAGGAATACTGATCAAGAATGTTAAAAAGGTATTAGCATAAGTACCCCATAACATTGCTAATCACAGCCTTTCAGTTAGTTGTAAATTCTCTTAATGGGCTGCTTCAGTAGTAATGTACTGTCCGAGAAGGTTTTCAAGAGCAGGTAAAATATCACCTTACCACATTTGCTGGAATAAACTGATAGGACACACCAAATGTTTATTTCTGGATTTAAGGACTTCAAAGGAAGAAGTACTTGTGCCAGTTCTAAGACAATAGCTTCTTCCATGGTGGCCTAGCTTGCTCATGTTTTATAAGCCTATTTACTTCGGTGTTCATGATGAAATAATAGTTACCATAGCCATGATTGTGCTGATCTAGAAAAAAATCCACGTTAACTAAACTATTATTGTTTTCCACACAATGGCTTTGTATTGAGCTTGAAGTTGTTGCATACATTGCTGAATAATAAACAAACCCAGTTGTCTTTAAAAAAAAATGGCAAAAAGTGAATAGCATAAATAGGCATCTGGTCCCCCAAGTAACCAGTACTACAATTCGTGTGCTAAAAGCTGCCAGCAGATGTTCCAAAACTATCATGATCCCACGATTGCTGGGAGTGCAACTGTTTTCTTAACTATTGTTCAGTTACAACTGCCGGTCTATTCTGGCTGTAGCTATTGTTGGAGCCATACAACAGAATAGACATGGCCTGCTGTGAATTACTGTATTTTTTGCTCCACAAGACTCACTTTTTCCCTCCTAAAAAGTAAGGGGAAATGTGTGTGCGTCTTATGGAGCGAATGCAGGCTGCGCAGCTATCCCAGAAGCCAGAACAGTAAGAGGGATCGCTGCTTTCGCTGCACAGCGATCCCTCTTGTTGTTCTGGCTTCTGAGATTCAGAATAATTTTTTTCTTGTTTTCCACCTCCAAAAACTAGGTGCGTCTTATGGTCTGGTGCGTCTTATGGAGCGAAAAATACGGTACTTTGTTTCTGATTTGCAGAATAATTATTGGTGGTCTCCATCAGGGCTGGCCCTACCTTTAGGCAGAGTGAGGCAATTGACTCGGGTGGCAGATGTTGAAGGTCAGCACCAGCGCACCTCAGACATTGATCCCCACCCCGCCATTCCCATCTGTTGGAGATCAGAGCTTAGTGTACCACAGGCCTTTTCATATACAGTATCTCCTAAATTAGCCTGCTGCCATCAGGTGCACTGGAGGAACACGATCCTGTTACCAGTTGAAGTAAGATTCAATTACAAATCCATTTCGTTTCTGAACATGGAATGAGGGTGCACCAATTTCTCCTTTATCTTAGGCAGCATAATGTCTTGAGCCACCCTGGTCATAATGATGTATTTCATTATTCAATTATTATTGGATTTGTGCCATAAGAACATAGTTCCAATGATGTGCTGACTCAACCAGTTAGAATTTCCTAGTGAGCATGGGCATTTAAAAACAAGTAAAGTTCTGTTCTAAACTTTCAAGATTCCTTTTAGTCCTCTTTGTTTATGTAAAGCAATGAAATGTTAGTTCTTCGAGAAAGTCAACACAAAAGTAAAATTGTGGGGGCTTTATATCCAGAATAGCAGAGTATAAATCTGGAGTGTTCCACGCATGTAGTGTGTTTCAGATTCCCTGTGTTGGTCATGCAATCACTCCCCTTGATAATTGGCACACGGTTTATTGGCATCTGAATTTATTATATCATGTAATAAGTATAAATCCCATATTTGCTGATGCAGAATTTTTAACAGCACTCTCCTTTACATTAGAAACAAAATTCAGTTAATTAGCAACTGTGTTTTTTCTAGAAGCTGGAATTCGGAGCTTTTGCCCCAGCCATTTACAACTTGTTTTTCTTGGAAAGAGCAAAGTATTTGAAAATAGTGGGGAAAGGGGCCCTCTAATTTCCTTTTCTGCTGAGGAGTGCAGAGCCCCACTTCTCCCATCGACTCCGGGAATATTTCATTTTTTTCCTGCCTTTAAGGGTATATAAATAAAGCCTACTGGCAGAATTTACATTATCTTTGTACCTAAGCCAATTTGTAAAATGGTTGTAAAATTAAATCATGTAATTGGGAGGGCTATTTAAACATTAATTGGTAATATGATACGGAGCAGCTCAGCGTTCCCTTTTGTCCAGATGTGGACAGAGTTAATAGAAACTTTTAAGACGTTTGTCGTGTGTTGGAAATGTTGCTTTAAGGCCAGGCCCCAGAAGGTCTCTTTCAAAAAGAGGCTCAGCCCAAAGCCCCAGAAGCTGGGGGTGGCAGGAGTGAGACTGTATGAGACCCATTGTGTTGCTTCTTTTATTCTTTGTGCAAAGGATCTTTTAAACGGCCTCGGTCCTGTATACCTGAAGGAGCGTCTCCACCCCCATCGTTCAGCCCGGACACTGAGATCCAGTGCTGAGGGCCTTCTGGCGGTTCCCTCATTGTGAGAAGTGAGGTTACAGGGAACCAGACAGAGGGCCTTCTCGGTAGTGGCGCCCACCCTGTGGAACACCCTCCCTTCAGATGTGAAGGAAATAAGTAGCTATCCTATTTTTAAAAGACATCTGAAGGCAGCCCTGTTTAGGGAAGTTTTTAATATTTAATGCTGTATTGTTTTTAATACTTGATAGGGAGCCGCTCAGAGTGGCTGGGGAAACTCAGCCAGATGGGCGGGTTATAAATAATAAAGTCATCACAACTTCACTACTGGTTCTTGACATAAAAGTAAATCATGTGTAAATATTACACATGATGACTAGATTGCACTGCCTTGCCCCATTTCGAGAACTGCTTCGTAGAAGCATAGGAGGCTGCCTTACACCCAGTCAGACCATTGCTCCATGTAGCTCAATATTGCGTACACTGACTGGCAGCCAGGGTTTCAAACAGGGAACACACCCAAGTTTATCTGGAAATACCAGAGATTGAATTTAAGGAATTATTATTCTTATTATTAAAGATTTTCTTGTTTTACAGAAGTATGTGTAATGTCTCTCGTATTTTTTCCATGTAACATTTTTACAAATCCGTTTCATTTGTTGAGACATCAAGGGGAGGAAAAAAAGGGGTGGAGGGGGAGAAGATGGGTGGGGGTGGGGTGGGGTGGCGATGTTTCTATTATGCTTAATGTATGTAGGGTTTGGTGTCAGTGTTGCTTGTGCTGTTCACTTGTGTTCCTTTGGTGGTGAGAGAGGTTGGGGTCAACCTAGGGTGTGGTTGTTTGTTTGTGATTGGCTGTGGTGATCTTTGTTTTTGTGTGTGAGTGGGGTGGGTGGCTGTTTTGGATCAGGTTAGCCATATTGATTTGTATGCTGTTGGTGGATTATTGTCATTGTCTTGTTGGGCTGTGTATGTGATAAAGGGGAGGCATACCAGGGTAAAGGCATCTTCTTCTGTTTGTCCCCGTGTCAGTTTCTGTTTATTGGTTAATTTTTCTAGTAGGGCTGTTTCCCATACTATTTGGTACCATTGGTCCATGCTTACTCCTGACAGGTCTCTCCAGTGTCTGGTTATGGTGTTTCTGGATGCTGAAAGTAGGTGGGTTATGAGTTCTTCAAACCCCATAGACGCAATCAAAAAACAATGGGAGAATGACATAGGCTACAAGATTAACCCCACTCAATGGACCAGAATGTGGTCTAAACCCCCCTTTAAATCCATATCAACGAAAAGAAAAGGATCTCTTTTTTTAACCTTGAATACATAACTTTGAGAACAGAAGAAGCAGCTGGGAAGAGAGGCCTTCAGGGATATTTTTAAAATAGTTTTAGAAGTTGCGTGTCTTTGTTTCTCAATTTGATCCTTTTGCATGTTTTTGTATGTTTTGTGGTATTTTTATTGATTATAGATTGGTAATTCTTTATTGTGACTGATAAGTACAAACTGTTTAATTATTATTTGCTGATGTATAATTTTACTGTTTACTATTAGTTTCTGATGGATTGTTGAATGTTGTTTATTTTAAAGTTATTGTGACTTTTTATATTGGATCAGATTGCTACTGTTTGATGTTTTATTATCTTTATATATGTGTCAGAGTGGCTAGAGAAACCCAGCCAGGTGGGAGGGGTATAAATTATTATTATTATTATTGTTATTATTATTATTATACATAACATTTTGCTTAACAAGCATAATTGAGGTTTGTTGTTTGTTTGTTGTTGTTGTTTTCTATACCACTTTACATTTTTAAGAAAAATCTCAAAGCGGTTTACATCACATTAATTAAAACATCAAAAATATATATTGAATAAAACATTACTGAAGAAAGTCAAATATAAAGTAGACATTCAAAGCAACATAGTTAACAGGAAACTAAAATATTATCTTAAATATTTCAAAGCAAAGCATTGCTAAAGGAAGTCAGATATAAAATGCACATTTAAAACAGCATAATTAACAAGAGAATAACATATTAAGCACAGAACATATCTGCTACCGATGCTGCCAATCCTGCCAGTGGTGGTTCATGGCAGGTGGCTGTGGAAGCTCAGGCTCAGTGACTTGGGCCTTCACTATGAGACAGATGAGATGGTCTCTGGCCTCCTCAGCAGCCCCAGCTCCTGTAGTTGGAGTCAGTTGGGGCCCTCTCATTCCAGGTCAGGCAGAAAAAGTCTTGCATGTCAGGGTGAAGGTCCTCCAGGACTCACAGCAAAGATGATTTCATTATTTACTATGTTTTACCAATTTTTGCTATCTTGTTTTGGTGTTTGTTGGCCAAAGCAGGTGGTTTGAACTCATATGGATGGTAGACACAAAAACAGAATGGCTAGATCAGCTGAACTCTGGAGTCCGAATCTTGTTCCTGCCTTGGTTTTGGAACTGAAACTGCATTGGTCACTCAAGCCAGTGGCCTTTGTCAGGAGATGGACAGAGGAGTACAGTGGTACCTCGGGTTAAGTACTTAATTCGTTCCGGAGGTCCGTTCTTAACCTGAAACTGTTCTTAACCTGAAGCACCACTTTAGCTAATGGGGCCTCCTGCTGCCGCCGCGCCGCAGAAGCCTGATTTCTGTTCTTATCCCGAAGCAAAGTTCTTAACCTGAGGTACTATTTCTGGGTTAGCGGAGTCTGTAACCTGAAGCGTATGTAACCTGAAGCGTATGTAACCCAAGGTACCACTGTACAAACCTGATAATTTCTCCTGGACCTCTAAGAAACTTTTGATCACCCATAGCTTCAAACTATTAATCCATCTAGGGCTTCTCTAGGTCCCTTTGAAAACAAACACAAAAGTTTTCAGCATTCTCTTAGATCTTACTTTCCAAGTTGACCCATACCTTCAAATTAGAAAAATAATTATCTCAATTTCTTTATCCGCAGTAGATGAAAGAAGCTGCATTTCTGGACATTTAAAGGAACTTGCTTCTGTGTACACTAATCATTAATTTTTTAAATCTCTAGAAACTTTTTTCTATGGCTTGGGGAATGCGTTGAATTTCTCCTATAAGATTTTTTGTTGCATTAAAGATTAATATTTCCATTCCCATGATACACTTAGATATCTAAGTGTAAACATAAATTCTGTAATGATCTTCCAGAGATTTGTGTATCCACATTAATTTAATATCTCTTTTACGCTTTTGATTGTAGTTTTCATTGTTTCATCAGAAGTTGGTGAGGCCTCAGTTTAAGTCACCACTTCGTTGGGGGCTCATTTATTAGTTTGTCGTGTGGTTTTTCTTTTGGAAGTGGATACAGAGTGCGTTTGGGATATAATTCTATGTTGCAAGTCTGAAAATGGGCCTTGTTCATCCATGCATTTTCAAGAGAGGAAGTAAGATGGAAAACACATTCATTGCAATCAGTCAAAACCTGTTACATTTGTGTAAAGAAAGAAAAAAAGATGTTCTGAAAAATGTGATATGATTCATCTGTGTTCTTTCAATGAAACAAGGCCTCTTAACCCTAGGATTTTAGTCCTAATTTTATTACTCCTTCCAGTAATAAGCCTTGAGTCTTTTTGCAGTCTTCTACTTTCTTTCAAACATCTATCGCTCATTAAAGTCCTTTTAGATTAGATTTAATGGTAGCTCACATTGTGCTAATTTCTTTTCAGTCTGTGATATTTTTGATTCTAATCATCCTTCACCAGTTTTCATTTCAATACTTTTTGAAGTGTGGAATCTCATAAAGATCAAGATTCCTTTTTCTTTGTGGAATGCCTTGATTTTTAAAACAGTCCTATTTATATAGATGTTTATAGATTATAATAAACTGTATGACAAAAACATATGAGATGTTGGACTAGGGAGGAAGGGCTGGTAGCATAGGTTTTACAGTTTGGGGATACAAAGTACAGGTCTAGATAATAGTTATTATTTGTAGCGGAATTTCAATATGGCTCAGATGCATAGAGCTGTTGCAGCTTATTACAAATGGATACAGTGGCAGTTTAGCTCTAAGTGATTTCTTTTCAGCTGTGATCTTCTGGCAGGTAACTGTGAGGCTATTAAGTAAGGAAATAATTATTAATGAGACAATAGTAATAGCAAGCAGCTAAATAATGATAGCAAAAGCCATGGAACTTCTAAATTTTGCCGCTGGGAACCTGAAGAAGCAGCTTAAACCAAGCAATATGATCTACTTAGTTATTTTCCTGGTTTCCTAAAATAATTTGTATTTTTTAAATACAAATCAGCACATCCAAAATTGGAGCACAGGCTGTCACTGCTAGAGAGTGTCAAACTTCAGAACTGATGTCTTTCTCTATGGACAAAGAGAACATTAATCTAGCTTTTTCTTTTCATGGAGATAATAACATTCCTTGCTTCTTCATTATAATCTACCTGCCTTCTGAGCACCAGAAGATGATCTTAAAGGGTGTTTGTTTGTTTGTTTGTTTGTTTGTTTGTTGCTGAGGCTGGTTCATCTGTGTTTATTTGTGCTCCTGAGGCCCTTTATAGGTAGGAGTCCCACAAGCATGTTGAGGAGCATTACGTAATTATTAAATCTTCCATGCCAAAGACATGCATGCCAGCCGAATTATAAATCATGACCCTCCAAGTCCAGGATGTCTGCATTAACCAATGTAATCCATTCTCTTAACCAGCACAGACAGGCTGCCTCATAATAAATTTGTAGATCTGGCAGGGCAAAGCCTCCTCTTTCTTTTGTATCTGTCATAATTTTATGTTTTGGCTTTTCCCTCACCAATAAATTTATTTATTTATCTTCCATTCTTTGAAGCAGCCTGCGTTATTAACAATTGATATTGATTGAAATAAAAACAGCATCCTGGGTAATAGGTTCATTTTGATAGCCGAGATTCTGCCAAGTAGGGAGAGCTTCATAGCAGGGTCTTAATGTTTTCTTTTAGATGCTGGATATTCTACATTTCATCAGTTGCCATCATAGAATTGTAGAGTTGGAAAGGACCTTGACTAGTCCAGAGGAGGAAGAAACGGGGGGGGGGGGGCTGAATGGTGGAAGCCTGAGCTGAAGGGAAGTGCACTTCAGTCACTTGGGAAGAGGAACCAGGAATCCCCCCCTGACTTTGCTGCAGAGCGGAGAGCCTCAGGTGGAGGCTTGGGAGGGCTTGTGGCAGCTAAGATGGGACCCAGAGCAGGAGCCCAAACAGTGGGATGCAGTCCTATTGCTAAGATCCAGATGCTACCTTCGCAGTTGGAAATATATCCACTCACTCCCAAGGAGCGTGTGTTTGCAATGCCCACATTCCCGCAGGGCAAGCGGCTCTTTTTTCCTTTATGATTAAGAAACCTTATACCAGACATTATATGAGGGGTGTAAATTAGAAGAAATAAGAACTATTTTTAAAAAAATGGGATTGAAACATGATAACCAAGCTTTTGCAGAGCGAGCGAGGAGGGATGCCACCATTCTTATTGCACTGGCTGGGGGAGAGTAGCAGTTTGGTTCGGCCGCACCGGGTGATGCGCTGCAGGGGGTCCCACAACAATGCTGTAGAACAGAGTGTGAGGGGCAGGGGGTGCCCAATTTTAGCATCACACGGGGCGCCACTCAAATTTGAGAGCCCCAAGTCCACCACTGCTCCTTCCACCTCAGGAAGTTTCCATGCAGTTTGGGAGCAATGCACTGGGTGTCCCATGACTCGTATATCTGATAAACTTTGTTATATGATGTGTCTTTTTTTTATATAACTCTCTAGTATTTACCTACTTAAATTACTACATTTAATTATCCTGACATGTTGCAAAACCTCAGTGAAGGTACCCTTTTGAAGATTGTGGAGGAAAGGAGCGGTTTCTCTTGCAAAAACTTGCCCTGTAATAAATAAAGGCTATCACTAATGTTAAAGGGGCGGGGGGGACTATCTATATTTTTAAAAAAAATCAAATAGGGGAATAAGGATAAATTAACTGTAGCAGTAGAGCAAAACCAAAGTAGCTTCAGAAATATACCAATTCATGGCCAACTCTTGAAGAATTGCTGGCATTGGTTCACAGAGCATCATCACCTGGGCTTCTTCTGGACCAAGACCTTTGGTTTTTAATTTTATAGTATACGGCATTCAGACCTAGAAGTACGCTAAGACACAACTGTTCTGCTCCTGGAAGTTTTGACTTCTCATATCTTTGTTGTGTCTGGTATATCAGTCCTATGTTAACTTAGAAGCATTTTAAGTGTGTTTAGGAATGTGGCCCTAAACAGGTTTCATCTGGTTATAAACTGAGTATTGATCAGTTTTAACAAGCTGCATTTCAGCCACTTCGCTCCTTCTGGAGTATAGATAGTCCCACATAATAAATACCAAAGAGTCAGCCACGGTGAAATCTGTGCAAAAGTGTAAGTGCTTTTAAGCTAGAACAAAAATAAGGGAAATTGTTACTGACCTAAGAAAACTAGAAACAACATGAAAGTGAAGCCTGCCACAAGGTCCTGACACAAATAGCAGTTACCTTTTTTTATTGCTATCTCTTGAGTTTTATCTTCAGTTTCCTGCATAAATGGCTGCTGTTCTGCTGAAAATAAAGGGTGAGAGTTAACTTTAAGCGACAGAACGTATTTCAACAGCTCTTCCTCTACACACTGTTTCTATGCAGTGTGAAATTCTGTGTGCTATTTGGTTTTTTAAAAAATGCTTTAAAAACAATAGCTTTGCAGTGCATTTAAATGTTCATTATTGCTAAACAAGTTAGATTGTTAGGGTTTGCTACTGCGTTTTAAAATGCGACTGATTATAAATCGGCACCGCGATCTGAAGTGGGGCAAAGAGTAGGGGCTTCAGGAAAAGGTACCGTATTTTTCGCTCTATAAGACGCACTGGACCACAAGATGCACCTAGTTTTTGGAGGAGGAAAACAAGAAAAAAAATATTCTGAATCTCAGAAGCCAAAACAACAAGAGGGATCGCTGCGCAGCGAAAGCAGCGATCCCTCTTGCTGTTCTGGCTTCTGGGATAGCTGCACAGCCTGCATTCGCTTCATAAGACGCACACACATTTCCCCTTACTTTTTAGGAGGGGAAAAGTGAGCCTTATAGAGCAAAAAATACGGTACCAATGTGTAAGTCTCCTGTTGAAACCCAATCTGCTAAAGCAATAGGATGGAAGCAGTGTGCGCTGCTTGTGTGTCTGGATAACAGAGAAAGTTTATCAAGGCTGAAGAACAACTGCTGTTCAAATCCTGTCTTCCCCCCCGGAAAAAGAATAGATTATGTTGCTGGTTGTATGTTTTGGTGTTGGGGTGTTGGGGTGGGGCGGTTATGGCTTTGTGTTTCGTTCTTTTGCTTTGCTTTGCTGTTGTCACACGCCATGCATGAATGAAAATGCTGCATTCTCCTGGGAGCTGTAAAGCTTCTGTGAAGATTGTTTATTTCCTTAATCCCTTCTCCTTTGTGAATCCTGATGTCAGATAGAAAATGGAAAGCCTTTAATATAGATATTATCACCCTTATTATCACCTGCACTAGGGAGTGCCCTCGCTGCCTGTTGTTACCCTAGCAATCGCCATATGTTGCTGCCTCTCTGAGGTTAGATTTTAACCTGACTACCTTCTCCCATATGAGGTGCCTTTGGGGGCTAGCACAGATGGCCCACTGCTTCTTTCATTATCTTGCACTTATGGTCAATCAATGCTGAAAGGCATCCTTTCATTTTGAACTTTCTGAGCTATTTGGGACATGCCAAATATCATTATTAGCAGCAGTCGCTGCAAAGGCGTGAACCCCGAGCCGAAAACCGTAAAGCAAACATGATTCCTAAAAGCACTGAGCGCAGCTCTCAGAGAAAGAAGAGATGGGAGATCTGACTAGGATGTAGCAAATTTAACCTCCTCCTGGAGTACAGGTAGTCCCACTTAAGAAATACCAGGAAACCAGCTATAATAAAATTCACACAAAAGTGCAGGTGCTTTTAAGCTGGAACAAATGGATCAAGCCAATCTTCTGCTGCAGCCAAGGAGCCTTCTGAGGGACAGTGAGGGAAAATTTTGCAGGAAGGATTTAAAGTAGGTAAGAGAAACTGTTTGGCAGAAGGACTGATCTTACAGCTATTGTCATCATATACTACAGCAAGCTGGGGGGAGTGCTCTTCACATGTAATAAGCACCTTGGAAAATGTCACAGAGGTAGGAATGGTAGAAAGAAATATATGGAGCAGAGCAGATATGAGTTCTGAAGCAAGAGCAAAGGATGGGAATATGAAGAAAAAGAAGTATGGCGCATTGGAATGCTACTTGAAGGAACATAATTATGTCCCAAACTTCTGGTGTTTCTTTGGGAATTGAGTACTGAGATAGACTCTTATTTATTTATGGGCAATTTTGTCTGTGGTGGCATTGGTGGTTTTGCTGAGGTCAAGGGAAGCCCAGTCTTTTTTCATCTGTGTTTAGATTAGATTTTTTTTCTGCCCCCTTGGACAGAAAATGTGGTTTGGTATAAACTGGGTAGCAACAAGACGTATTTGGAGTTGGCTACAGAACAGGGTAAAGATTAAGTGCCCGGCCTTACTGCTTTCCTGTGTGGCAGAACGTATCATTTCTCAAAAGGGACACCCTTGTCTTCTTGCTCCAGCCTTGTGACCTGACCTTCCATGTTTGTTCGTACAGTAAGAAAAATCGTCACAGCTATTCTGAAGAAAGTATGGCATGCCGCAAACATTTCATCTGTCTGTTGCCATGGAATATTGTGATGTCATCTTAGATGGATTTTAAAGGGAATTGGACAAAGGCTTGGAGGATAAATCTATCAATGTCTACAAGCCATCATGATCTTCAGTTACAGAGGCAGTATCTCACCCTATCCCAGTTGCTGAGAGCAACCAGAGGAGAAAATCATTGCATTCATATCTACCTTGTGGGCATCCCAGAGGTATCTGATTGACAGATTTGGGAAATGGGATGCTAGACTAGATATACCAGGGGTCAGCAAACTTTTTCAGCAGGGGACCGGTCCACTTTCCCTGCATGCAAAACCAGAATGCAATTCTGGTTCTAAACGCAGAATAAGGGGTCTCTATAGTATAGTGTATTTTAAAATGGGGTTTCAGAGTTTTTAGGGGTTTTGAATGTTTTACGTAGTTTTGTAGTAGTTTAATGCAGTTTTTATGTAGTTTTTATGTAGTTTTATGTAGGTTTTCAATTTCATTGTTCTGCATGGGACAATGACAATAAAGATATCGTATCGTATCGTATCGACCTTGTGGGGGGCCAGACTTTATTTAAAAAAAAAAAAAAATCAACGAATTCCTATGCCCCACAAATAACCCAGAGATGCATTTTAAATAAAAGGACACATCCTACTCATGTAAAATCACACTGATTCCCGGACCATCCACGGGCCGGATTTAGAAGGCGATTGGGCCGGATCTGGCCCCTGGGCTTTAGTTTTCCTACCCATGAGATAGACTTTTGGTCTGATCCAGACATAGCTGCTCTTATATTGAGAAGGTTTGGAGGTGGGGAGGGAGCTGGACCAGCTGTGCTTGTTGCATGGCACCCTAACAGCATTTGGACCGTCCTCTTTCACTTCTGATTTCCAGCACCAGAGTTTCTTGTCTGGCACCATAGCAACTGCAGGGCTCTTCCCACTTCAAATTTTAAAGCATACAACCACAAACGTAAAGCGTGAGTACCCCAAACAGATGTTTATAATAACCAAGTCAGTCTTACAGGTATGCTCAGGATTGGGCCTGGATTGACTGTAGTGCTTGCAATAGCCCTAAAGCAGCAAAAAACTCCATCTTCCAAGCAAAAAAATAGAAAGTATTTTAAATAACTGGAAATAACTTGCACTCTACAGATTGATTCACAGATAGGCACAAAGCAGTATCAGAGGTTCCTCACCAAATTAAAGTTTGGCACAGATGTTAATGTCTTCCCCTCCCTCTCACCTCAGAATAGACTTCAAACTTCCTATTTCAATTGCATGACTAAAAACTTGAGGTTACAAATATCATCTGGCTCCAATACATCTTGTTTAGTTTTTGTTCCTATTTTCTGTGGACTTATGGCTTCCATTACTACTCTTCTCCCCCCTCCCTTTTTTTTTTTTTTTGCATTGTCTGTGTCCCAGTCCCACCTAAGCCTTTCTGGATTTTATTGTAGTTCATTAGAAGTGCATTTCTTTATCTTGGAGGCTTTCAGGCTCTTTCCCTCCCCACCCCCCACCCCATGTATGCCTTGGCTTTGTTAATTGCATGCTGCTCTAAGAATACACTGCATGATACCTTTGAACCTTACACTTTGCCTTGACAGCTGGGCTAGCAAATGCCACTGACAACGGGGAAGTGTGAGGGGGGGGGAATCTTTTGTAAGTAAATTGCCAATGTGGCTAACCTTGCTGGAACCCAATTGTTAAGGCTGTGATTCAGTTTTTCTGTCAAACTCAGTTCAGGCTAACCTGGCTGGCCCTCTGCTTCTTCAGTGATCAGCCTGAGGAAGTGTGCTTTCTCAGCTTATCAGGTTTTATTAACTTCAGCTTCCTGCTGCAGTAATTGTTTGTTCCCACTTCAGCTTCTTAGAATGTCCACCAGAATGCCTTGTCACCGGTGCCTGAGAAACATGTGCACATTAAATACTTCCTTGAATTATTTGCGGCGCAATCCACCAGAAAATTCTCCTACCTACACAGGCCCCGCTGAAATGCGTGGGAGCATTGTAAGATCACTTCTTTTGCAGTGCTCCATTTATCTCATCAGCAGTCCTCAGCCAATTGTACTTGCATTGCTTATGTTTAGTAGTCTGCAAAGATCACTATTTCTCCGCTGATGTTATTCCCCTGCAAAATGGAACAGTAAAAAGGCACCGGCGATAATGTAAACTGAACAAGTGATAGTGAGATTGGCCAAAAGTTACCTCCTGTTGTGAAGTGAAATGTGAGTAACGGGGGGGGGGGGGGGAATGATTAAGATACTTTGGAAAGTAGGTAAAAGCTTTATTACAAACAGAGCTCCGTGCATAGAGATACGTTAATGTTTCGTATGTTGGCCCAGTTGACATGTGGTGTGAACATGCTTGTGTGCAGGTACTGTATTTCTCACTCTATAAGACGCACCAGACCACAAGACTCACCTAGTTTTTGGAGGAGGAAAACAAGAAAAAAATATTCTGAATCTCAGAAACCAGAACAGCAAGAGGGATCTTGCTGTTCTTGCTTCTGGGATAGCTGCACAGCCTGCATTCACTCCATAAGACGCACACACATTTCCCCTTACTTTTTAGGAGGGGAAAAGTGAGTCTTATAGAGCAAAAAATACAGTACTTACAGAAAAATCAAAGCTGCTTTGCTGCTCTCCAGAAGCTGCTGCCGCCACAGTACCTGGTGCTAGTGCTACATGCAGATCTGGGTTCATGATTTGTTACAAGCAGCAAGCCCTATAACTTGTGGTTTGTCTGGGCCAAGACAAACCATGAGCCCAGGCTTAGCCATGATGCTGAGCCAAACCATGTCTTAGTTCTGCAGCAGGGCATGTGGAGAAGGAGCGAAATGGCCACAGTTTTTCCTCTGAGTACCAGCACACTTGTGCATTCATGCTTAGCCATGGTTTGGCTACATCCTCATTACATACTCATTTTATGTCTTCTAATCTTTTCAAATGGTACGTTTTCAGTGAGGGATATCTGAAGGTCTGCTAGAGCAGTGTTCCCCAACCTTGGGCCTCCAGCTGTTTTTGGACTACAACTCCCATCATCCCTCGCTAGCAAGACCAGTGGTCAAGGATGATGGGAATTGTAGTCCAAAAACAGCTGGAGGCCCAAGGTTGGGGAACACTGTGCTAGAGGAACGGTCTTCTGTTTGCACAGGTAGACTTCCTCTACTATATTCTGCACTGCCACCTCCACGCAGCCACCAAATCTGCTTTGGAGCATTGGAGGACCCTCTGGGTCAGATTTGGAGGTGCGTGGAGGCAGCAGAGGCGAGGAAAGGAAAGGGAAATCCATTGTGCAGCACTGGATATCACCCAGTATATGTAAATTATCTTCAGTGATGTCTTCATATTAGAACCAATTAGGAAATAGCATTACTGCTTTCTCCCCTGTTCTGTGCTTGTATTTAAAATCACACATTCAAAGGGGAGCCATTAATGTTTGATATAAATATGAAATAACGACCTTCTGGTGCTCGAGTCCTACTTGAGGGATGAAGAAGAGTTCAGTTGCCTAAAGCTGTGAATAAGACATCAAACTGTTTTAAGGGATTCTCTCATTAATGGTTGGATGTGTTGTTTTATTTGAAACACTTGGGGTTCTTTAATGTGAAATCAATGACAAATAGCTTTCAATATGTTTGCAGCTAAGCACCAGGCTAATCCTTCAATGACACCATGAATGTTGTTGATTGAAATTATATTTTAAAGCTTATAACTATTACATAAAGCTGTAATCAAACCGTATGATTTAAAAATATCAGAGGAGTCCTGCTGCATCTGCTGAAAAACCCACCTAGCTGAGCACTCTGTTCTCACAGTTTTCAACCAGATGTCTACAGGAAGCCTGCAAATGTGATGAAAAGGTGTGGTCATAGAATCATGGACTCACAGAGTTAGAAGTAGAGTTGGAAGGAACCCCGTGGGTCATCTAGTCCAACCCCCTGCAATGCAGGAATCTCAACTAAAGCATCCATGACTGATGGCCATCCAACCTCTACTTAAAAACCTTCAAGTTGACCAGTGGCTTTCAGCCAGTGTGCCGTGGCACCCTAGGGTGCCTTGAATGATGGTCAGGGGTGTCGCGGGCAACACTGGCTTCTGTCCCTCTTTCCTTCCCTCCCTCCTCTGATGCCCTCTCACATCTCTGCCTCCCCAAGCTTGCACAGCTGTTTGCTGCAGCAGCCCTGGCTACAAGCTCCCCAGGTGAATGGTGCCTCTGAAGCTGGCCAGCGGGTGCTCCCCAGGCCCCTGTGGGGCAGTGTGAGGAGCCCCTTCTCTTTGGGGCAGGGGGGGCAGCTCAGAGACCAGGGGGTGCAGCTGCGGCTGCCCAGAAGATTCCCAAGAAGAGGGGAGAGGAGAGGAGACTGAGGGAACACTCTCCAAGGGAAGGCGTTCAAAAAGGGGTGAGAGGCTGCCAGCTCTGCAGGCCAGGGATGACATTTCTGGCCTCCTGAGCCCCACAGGGGTGCTGCAGAAAAAAATTAGTTGCTTAAGGGAGCCGTGGACTCAAAAAGGTTGTAAACCTATAAAGTAGACAGATCTTTTGAGCAGTTCTGAGATAAAATTCAGTGTTAGGTTGAGCAGGAAACTGCATGTTTCATATTATACCGAACTGATGCTGGAAATGGCACCTCTGTATTTTTATTCTGCTCTCCTCTGAAACAGCCAAGGGTCATTTACCCTGATTTGTGGCTTCATCACATGTTAATTTCCTTACCAGCGGTGTAGTCACAACACGGGGTAAGCGATCCTAAACGTTATTGGGGAAAGGTGAGGGTGCTCTTTGTAAATTTGGCTCTCCAGCCTCACTGCTGTGGCCTTTGGGAAGTGTGGTAGAAATGATTAATAGTGAAAAGTCCTGTGGTTAACTGTACCCTTTTCTGTTAAAGGCCATTAGTCCAAAGTTACTTTGCCAGTGGGGAGGAGAGCACACATTTTCCTTCCATCTCTCTGAAGTGTGTTGACACTTCATTGCTATCTTGTCAGGGGAAGAAGCAGCCTTTTCATCGCAAGTAACTGAACAACTGCATGTGGGCATATTGAGATAATTATGTAAAAGGAGACTGCCTGAATGAGCTTCCAAATGTGTTATTTCTTTATTATCTAGCACTTTATAATTAACTGTTCCCTTTTTATTATTATTTCAGGAAGCTGCCACTTTTGCTAGAGCGCAAGGCTTTGAGGTGAGTTAACCTATGTTGCACGCTAAACAGATTCTAAAGGGTTTTTTTCCCCTTGCTGATAATGAAGTTCTTTTGGACAGTGATTGATGTGCTATTATACTCTCCAAGCCTCGCAGCAGTTGCCATAGAAACTTGGCAGTCGTCATGGTTTCTTTGTTCTGCCAGCTCAGTGTTATGACGCACTCTGCTAGGTCTGCACCCAACATCGCCTACAGATGTTATTTATTGAATTTTGAAAAGCCTCTTGGGAAGCTGAGAGGTTGGGCACGGCTTCAAGCTGCCTCTGCAGATATGGGGCCTGTCAGTTTGCTCAGTTAAAAAGCCACCTCATTAGCTGAATTACACTCCATAAAGATCCAGTGCTAAAGCATTGGTGAGGCAGGACTAAATACTGAAATATAACACCATTTTAAATAACTTAAACTCTGCCATATGTGGATTATCGTCATGCAAATGAATTTTAGTAAGGTGGTATGTGGAATTGTTAAGAGCTGATTAACGTAAACCCTGCCTTTTACACTCAGTCTCTTTTGGAGAAGTGGGCTGTTCTTTTGTTAACAGGCACAAGTGGTATTTTCCATCTGGGTTTGTACAAATGTGCAATCTCCTAACAGCCACACACAGTCTCTGTCTTTTGTTTAGTCTATTGTGCATCATTTTTAGAGGGTCTACTCTTGACTTTAGTATTTTTATTTGCGAATGCTTCAGATTCTGGAGGGTTTTATCAGTATACCATTTTCCCAATAGCTTGATCAGGAGAACTACTACCTATAGGACATGGGGACTGTTTCCTAGAGTTCACCAGACACTATATAATGTGACAACCAATGTGTTTGATATTAAGTGATCCTTGCAGTCCAATGTGCACGAAGCCTTTTTCTGTACATGTACATCTGCCTTAACCCCTCAAGTGTTTTGTTCATCAGGCAAATACATCAGGAAAGCTGATGCTTGGGCTGTTCAGTTCCCATTTGCATTATCAGACCCACACAGTTAGGGGACCATACGCTGATCTGATACTTTCCTTTGGGTCTGGGCAAGTACAAAGGAAGAGAAAGAGAAGCACATCTGTGGTGTGTCTTTGTGTGTATGTCCAATTTGGATTGCTTCAAGATAACTCAAAAGCAACACACATCTGCGCCATCTTTATAATGTTAACGCAATATGCTTTGCAGTTTTATTTTGTGGTGGCTGCTTTTATAGAAATGAAGAGTATGCAAATTGAAAGGTGTTTTATTTTTTTTACAATCTCTATTAGAATAAACATGATTTGTCAAATAAAACAGTGTTTTAGGTCTTCACGATTTAGCACAATTTATTTGAAATCTATAGTATGGTATAGTAGAACAGCAAAGAATGGAAGTCGTGTATTAGCCTTGCCCTTTTTATGTTTTCATTTCTTCCTTAAGCTGAAAACCTGGGGCATGCCTGGTTTAAATTAACACCGAGTGACAAAATGCTTTTGCAAATGTCTGCCAAACACCTTTTTATTAACCTTTCCATTAGCACTTTCTTATACTTCCTAGCACAGTTTCTGCTGAACATCCTAAATCTGCCACGTCTGATTTCACTGCATTAGCAAAGTGCACAGAGATTGTGATCTTATCCCATATTGCCCCCTTTGCTTGGCAGCAAGTGACATATCAGATCTGCCAATGGTGATGTATGATGTTTGATAATGTGTCCATTGAGGGTTTTTATTCTGTAACTTTAACATTTCCCCAAACCTCACAGCGAAAAAGGAGCAATGAAAATGGTTCACCATTAGATCTTTTTAGAATCACGAAAACTAAAGGGAAAATTATAGTAGAATAAGGGCTCTAATTGACTGCTGTTTGAGAACATTATCAGAAGCTGAATGGAGGTCCAGTATACACAGTTGCCCTTAGGACCTATAACATAAGAAATACTAAATAAGCGCGTTTTCTTCCTTAGCACAACCTATATACTAAGACCGTCTTTTCTTAGTATAAATTGTGCTTCTGATTCAGGCCAGAGTCTCAAATCTACGCGAGAACTACAGGTCTGAGTTCTGGTAATATTTGATGATGGACTGAACCACTTTGGAGATGGGTGAGGGAGCCACATTATTAATGTAGGGGGTTACATCCACTTAGAAAACTAATGCATCCTGGAGAGTATAAGCTAGTGCTAGTTATTTAAGTGCAGGGAGGCTTTCCATTTGGAGGAAAAATCCACTCTCCCCACCTTCACTCTAAAGTGGTATGTTGAGCAAAAAGCTGTCTAAAACTGGATTAAAATAAAGAATTAATATAAAACTGCAGAGCAGTAAGATTCCATGGTAGCAAAAACAACAAACTTTGCAATCAACTGTAAGTAGAGACAAAGAGAACCATTTTCACATGGCACCCAAAATTAGCACCTGGAGGGAATTTCAGAACTGGGGTGCCACCACAGGAAAGGACCTGTCCCAAAGTATTAACCAATGTGCCTCTGGGGGCAATGACCTGTGTAGAAGTACTTAATGACTGGGCAGTTTCCTCTGGGAGCAGAGAGTGCTTTTTAGGTATTTGTTGTGCCTGGCAAGCTTTGTTCCATTGCTACTTGTATAACTCAAAAGAAGATGCAATAAAAGAATGCCATAACTGTTTGTACTGCACAGAGAAATTTTGTAAAAACCTGCAGCTTTGTACTTTGACTGATTAAGGCTACTATTAAACATTATGGGAGAGGCATGACTGCCACCAAAAACAGCTCTACATTTCCTCCTTTCTGTGGTAACTTCTAATAAAATGATCTGTATGCCTTTTTAAATTAGTCTGCCATAAACTTTGGAGACAAATAACCATGGTTTTATTTCCTGGTTAAGGTCAGTTACACCTGGCACTACGTTTTGGATAGTATATATTTTAACAAAAAATCAAAAGGGGGGGGGATCTCAGGCAATAAAAAGGGTTCAGAAATATGCAGTGAGAAAAGGCAGTTTGCATGCTGGTGAGATAAGCAACATAACCTCCTGTAAGATGATCTATGGTTTCCTGGGACTACGCAGGCTCTGGGAGAGGAGCTTGTAACTGTTTTCTCCTGCCTGGTCTGTTTTACTCCCACACCGCAGTGCGCTGAGCCACAAGCCAAGATTTGGCTTTGCAAGTTATCTGAACCCAACCTTGTGGTTAAGGTCTCTCCTCCCTAACCACAAGCTGTAACTAAGGCTTGTTCTCGGCTACACCTTGTGGTTACCGAGGAGAGAGCTTAAGTCCAGGATCAGATGACATGCTAAGCCAAATCTTGGCTTATCTTAGTGCTTCATGGGGGTGAAAAAAAGACTGGGAAGAAGCAAGGCAGCAAGGAGCTCTTCTTCAGGAGCCCATATATTTGTGTGGCTTACTGTGATACGCAAACCAGGCCAGAGCAGGGCAAAGCAAAAAGCAAAGTAGGTGATGGGAATTGCTGGTACATGTCTTAAAAGATGTCCCTGCTAAGGATTTAAAACGAAGAGCCTTTTGTACTTTATGTAGTATTGCAAGAAAGTCAAATTGGTTCTAGTGGGATTCTGGACACAATTACCATATTTTTTGCTCTATAAGACTCACTTTTTCCCTCCTAAAAAGTAAGGGGAAATGTGTGTGCGTCTTATGGAGCGAATGCAGGCTGTGTAGCTATCCCAGAAGCCAGAACAGCAAGAGGGATTGCTGCTTTCACTGCGCAGCGATCCCCCTTGCTGTTCTGGCTTCTGAGATTCAGGATATTTTTTTTCTTATTTTCCTCCTCCAAAAACTAGGTGCATCTTGTGGTCTGGTGCGTGTTATAGAGCGAAAAATACGGTAACTAAAACCACTTCAGATATAAGAGGATCATGCTAAACAGATAACAGCTTACAATATGCGGTGCAAGAATTTGTATGTCATAGAGTCGGACTGATTTGTACAATCATCCGAAAGTTTTGGATTTCTTAGTATAGATTGGATTTATCTGTAATGACACTGACAGATTGTAAACGAATGTACCAAAGGAGGGCCAACTTACACATGATGAGGGTAACCTTTGATTGGATCTCCTGTATGTTTTATTTGTTTAATCAGGCACAGGAGGCACAAAATTTGATTAGAACAATAATTCTGGGGGACATTAACCTTTTCTTCCATGTAATTTCTTCAGCCTCCATGGTTTTTCCTCCCATCCCCACAGTGCTGCACGAGTGGAGCAGAGTCGTGTGGAGGATTCCCACCCCATATTCTGCACTGCCAAAGAGCCTAGGTTCACTAGCATCTGTAGCGTCAAATTCTTCAGACTCAGTTTTTCATTTTCTCAAGTGGGCACCGGGATACCACCAAGTGGCTTGTCATCCTCCAATCCCTTGAAGGCAGGGGAGGAAAGTCATCACTCCCAGAAGATCTTTGAGTTGTCCCTCTCTTAGAGTGGCAGTTCATTTCTTCTACCTTCCTTGAAAGGGACCTGGTTTTACTGGTGCTCTCCCTGTATCCCACAAGTACTGTGCCCTAATTCTTTATTTGTTCTATCCACAAGGTGGAGAGATCAGGCACCACTGACGGGTATTCCATCTTTT
The DNA here is from genome assembly GCF_964106645.2 of Podarcis pityusensis. Taxonomy (NCBI): domain Eukaryota; kingdom Metazoa; phylum Chordata; class Lepidosauria; order Squamata; family Lacertidae; genus Podarcis; species Podarcis pityusensis. The sequence goes on along the minus strand of NC_138032.1, from coordinate 85,859,294 downwards.
TAGCTAAAATAAAGGAACAGCTTGGAGGCTGTGCTTATCTGTAAGAAACCATAGGAGGTAGCCTAAGGCCTCATAGGGCAGGGACAGAAAACACTTTTGTTACCGTGAGGGACTTACTCCTGTGCAATATCACCTTGGTACAGATCTTTGTTTCCAGTCTCTCCATGATGCCCCTTTTGTTCTTCTCTGCCAATGAGGATGATGGCTGACAGTGAACAGAAAGCCATTCGAAGGGGTAAGGGCTAAAGCAAGGGTTGGGGTAGAAACCCATTACCCACCCCTCCACCCACCTTGTGCTGCAAGCTGCCTAAAATGCTTAGTAGACATAAACACAGGGGTTCATTTGTGGATCAACGAACAAAGTGAAGAAAACCATGTATGTTCACTTTGGGGAGAACAGTGAGATTTTCCAATCACTCTTGGAGACAAACTTCTCTCTCTTAGTGTAAGAATTAATGGCAGCCAAACGGCAATGACACCAAATTCCTTGCAGAAACATTGTATTATTATGAAGTTACAGGGAAATGCTGTAATTCTAGAAAAATGTGGGCAACACTAATGCACATGAAGTTTAGTGTCAAGAGTGAAGTGATACAACTTTGGAAAACGTTAATCCGTGCATGTTAGAAATGCAAGAGAGATCAGGAAAGTAGTGTTTTCTGTTTCACTGGCCCTTGTTGGTATAGGCGTGTGCCCTATGCCGCCTTTTCTTAACATTTTTTCACTCTCTCCTGTTTCTTAGTGGAGTGGATGTTTCCACATTCATTTAAAACAAAATGAATCCAACCACAGTTAGTTAAACCAAACAAGGTTCTCAAACCACAGTTTGAACCCGAATGGAAAAGTCTATTTTCATATCTAAAGTAATTTCCTTACATTATTCAAATAAAGTTATAATCTCAAGTGTGCTGTTTTGTACTACGTACAATGCATCTTTTGTTTCTGTTTTTGGTGTCACCAGACTGAGGACATTAAGGAGATAGCCCGGAAAGCACAAGCCTTGCCCAAAGCGAACCTGAAAAGACAGCGGGTTGTCGTATTCACCCAAGGGAAAGAAGACACTATTATGGCCACAGGTACGTAGTTTCTAAGCATTATATCCAAGGTATATAAGGGAATAGCACTCCATTCAGCATTGGTTGGGTCTCAGTGGGCCGCCATGTTTCAGAAAGGATGCAGAAAAATGAAAGGGTTCCAAGCAAGGAACAAAGTTGATTAAAGATTTGGAGTATATGGTGCCTGAGCATGAAGTGCACTTGTACAGTTGTGAAAAAGAAGGTGGGGGCGGACAGGCAAAGAAGCATCAGAACAGCTGTTCTGGGAAACAAAGAGAAGATTGGCTGAACATTTGAGCATCTGTTAGCCATGGCTTAAATCTAGGGGAATCCCGCTTTTGTAGGACAGAACTTGTACTTCAGGAGTTTCTTGAAAATTATGATGATATAATTACCAATAACAATACGAATCTTAATACTAATATGCTCTAGTTAGTATCCAATGGTGTTTCCTCTGCTGATGGGGGAATCCTTCAGAACAAGTTTTAGGGAGGCTGGGGTGTGGGGGAAGAATCACCATAAATTGCCTTCCCTCCCCATTCCACTGACAGATGCTCCCCATCATCAGAGGGAATACCGCTGGATATATAATATATTTTGCTTCTCCAAAATGTTGCATAAAATTGAGTTTATTGTACTAATGGCCACAATCCAACACTGCTTGGAATTTTAATCATCCTTGCATGTACACACCTGACATAAGACCTGCTTGTTGATTGTGTGTGTGTGTGTGTGTGTGTGTGTATTTTAAGATCAGTGATGTATATTCTAATGTGAGTTGCTTCTTACAAAGCAGGTTGAAAATATTGATTCAAATTATTTTTATTCTGGTTTTATACACTGAGCATTAGCTACTGAATTATGTTGGCCACGAGCATGAGTTCACCATACAACAGCTGCTAAAACAGTTAATTCTTTTAAGAGGCGGCAATGGAAATGAAAGTGTGTACTGTGAAGTGAATTTCCAGTTGCTTTTATTTGAAAATCCCACTCTAAGGGTTTCCCAGTTGGCAATTTCCCCATCTTCTGAAAGTGGGCAGGAGGTGCTTTCGTGAGGAAGAAATGATGATATGTGATATTCCAATTTAAGCGTTACAAACATGACTGTCTGGGGGGCTTTACATCTTCTTTTTAATTTAGATAGCCCATGCTTGTTTATTAAACAGTGCTGTGGCTTGCTAACCTATGCAGCAGGGAATGCTGTTTGTCATTCGTTTCTGTGCAGCAAAATGTATTTACATACAGTTCAGTACTCTGTTGCTTCATCTGTGGTGATGAGCTTCATAACCCTAACCTTACCGCTACTACTGCTAAAACATCTACTCCAGTGGCAAGAGTTTTGTTGGATATTTCATAGGTCATAGAGGTTATACGGGAGCTATCCACACAATGAATGTGAATTTTAATCATGGCAGACACTTGCGTCATAACCCCGCAGCGTATTGATACACAATGTTCATTTTTGCTGCCATGGGACTTCCTATATTGCTTCTGCTTCTGAGTCAGCTTTGTCTTAAACCAGCTTTTAAAAACTCAGTATGAGAGCAGTCCGCTCCCTCCCAAATTAATTTATGACCATTCCTTCTGGGACAACTTCAGAATTTAAACAAACCTCCCTGTCTTCTATGGCTGGCTGAACCAAGATGATAATAAGGGCCATTTATGCATACATGTTAGTAGCTTCTGCCACTAAGCATTTGTTTCATTCTTCGAGCTGGAAGTGATAGCATAGCCATTAATCCACTCTAAAATACTCTCTCTTTTTTGTAATTAGAAGTGTATTTGAGGACTAATGTTTTCTAAACTGTGCTGTTTGTTCCTTATGAAAATCAAGTCAAAAGAGGGGGATGCCCTTCCTCTTTTTTTAAAAAAAGCTAAATATGCCTAATAAATTAAAGATGGATAGAGAAGTGTATGCCACAGTGTCAGCTCCATAAGCAAACATGATAAATGTTAAGTCGGTTTTGAGCCCAGGGATAAGCTGTTCAGCACACAAGCGTAGCCGAATCTCTTTGCCGTGTTGTTATTCGTGGCAGCCAAATAAATGTCAATAATAAAAGAGAATTAAAGATTTTCATTTCCCAGAGGCAGTCCCTCTAATACGGCTTGATCTTCCGTTTCATTTGTAATTCGTTCTTGTGTCAGGACGCAGCCATTCACCAGGCAGTGTGTGACATGAAGTCGTTTAATAATGATTAAGAACATAAAAATGCATGGCCTGTGGGGCAATTCTCCAAAGATATACCAATTTGTTATTATTTCCTCCATACACACTCATACACCCTTCCTCTCCTCTTGAATATGGATCAGCCTCCTCCAGCCCCGCAAACCGTACATTATAAAATGGTTTATGAGAGATGGGCTAATGGCAGTGGGCACTACTAGCATGCTCATGAAGGTGTGTGCTTTAAGCCACCCAGTTGAGAGAATTTTCTACTCTTTAACAGCAGACGAGTTGCCTTCATAATCTAGCCTTTGTCCTGTGGCTCAAGCAACTTAGATAACAGTGAATGTTTGACTTTGGGAGGATAAAACTGTCATTGAAATTCTACTCAATATTGATCCAGAGCAGATTCCAATGTATAGTTAGCAGAGTAAAAACTTAAACACGTTGCAGGATTCCCCAAAAATACACCAGAGGCAATTGTATTTCATCCAGCAGAGGAAGGAACTCATTCTGATTAGGTTGACATTAATGTGCTCTACAGATAGATTAGCTCAGACACCATATACACTGAGGGAAAGTATTTGATCCCCTGCTAAATTTGCCCGTTTGCCCTCTGACGAAGAAATGACCAGGTGCTTCTAATCTCAGCTCCTTACATACAGTGAAGATACCAGGTAGCCTGACATCTGGCTGGTTGATAGGGGATCAAATACTTATTTCACTCATTATAATGCACATCATTCTCTGACTTTTATGTTCTGGGTTCCTGGGGGTTTTCCTGTTGTTATTCTGCCTCTCACAGCTACAATAAACCTACCATTAAAATTATGGACTGGTCATTTCTTTGTCAGAGGGCAAACGGGCAAATTTAGCAGGGGATCAAATACTTTCCCCCCGCACTGTAGAACGTGCACTGCGTCGACTTTGGATGAGGCCAAGGTTAAGTTGTTCACTGACACACAAGGCATTAGAAAGAGATAGCTTGCTGATTTGTTTAAAAATGGTACCCATTGGTCAGTGTGTCAAAACGGTAGGTGGTTTGCTTTTTAACAAGGTTTTCAAGGGTACTGAAAAAACATGCTGAAAGTGCTGTCTTGGGGCAAAGATATGTCAACTCAACTGATGTATTCTGGGGCAGCAGACAATTGTGTGGAAAAGCTGTGGTCTTGGGGGGCTTCCCCTCCCCCCCCCAAGACCTTCCGCCTAAAACTATTTGAATCCAAATATAGTCCTTGTTCTTTCATGCACAGGGCCCTAGTACTTTAATAGCACAGTTCAAGAGCGGCGCAAGCCTCTTTATCTCATCGAAAGCCTCCCACCTGAACTCAGGATCTCCTTGCAGATTGCTTGAATAAAGCTTTTTCATAATAGATTGTTTGCATGAAAACCTACACTCACACAGGAAGTTAAGATTAAAAAAGGATGTGTACAAAAAATGGAAAAGGGGGGAAACCACCAAAGAGGAATTCAAACAAATAGCCAGCACGTGTAGACACAAAGTCAGAAAAGCTAAAGCACAGAATGAACTCAGGCTTGCTAGAGAGGTTAAAGGCAACAAAAAAGGCTTTTATGGGTATGTTCGTAGCAAAAGGAAGAACAAAGAAACAGTGGGGTCACTCAGAGGAGAAGATGGTGAAATGCAAACAGGGGACACAGAAAAGGCTGAACTCCTCAATGCCTTCTTTGCCTCAGTCTTCTCCGATAAAGAAAACAATGCCCGACCTGAAGAATTTGGAGCAAATGATTCAGCAGAGGAAACACAGCCCAGAATAACTAAGCAGATAGTACAAGAATACTTGGCTAGTTTAGATGTATTCAAGTCTCCAGGGCCAGATGAACTGCATCCAAGAGTATTAAAAGAACTGGCAGATGTGATCTCAGAACCACTGGCAGTCATCTTTGAGAATTCCTGGAGAACAGGCGAAGTCCCGGCAGACTGGAGGAGGGCAAATGTTGTCCCTATTTTCAAAAAAGGGGAAAAGAGAGGACCCAAATAATTACCGCCCAGTCAGTCTGACATCAATACCAGGGAAGATTCTGGAGCAGGTCATTAAGCAAACAGTCTGTGAGCACCTAGAAAGGAATGCTGTGATCACCAATAGTCAGCATGGATTTCTGAAAAATAAGTCATGTCAGACTAACCTGATCTCATTTTTTGACAGAATTACAAGCCTGGTAGATGAAGGGAACGCAGTGGATGTAGCCTACCTTGATTTCAGCAAGGCATTTGACAAGGTGCCCCATGATATTCTTGTAAAGAAGCTGGTAAAATGCGGTCTTGACTATGCTACCACTCAGTGGATTTGTAACTGGCTGACTGACCGAACCCAAAGGGTGCTCATCAATGGTTCCTCTTCATCCTGGAGAAGAGTGACTAGTGGGGTGCCACAGGGTTCTGTCTTGGGCCCGGTCTTATTCAACATCTTTACCAACGACTTGGATGATGGACTCAAGGGCATCCTGATCAAATTTGCCCATGACACCAAACTGGGAGGGGTGGCTAACACCCCAGAGGACAGGATCACACTTCAAAACAACCTTGACAGATTAGAGAACTGGGCCAAAACAAACAAGATGAATTTTAACAGGGAGAAATGTAAAGTATTGCACTTGGGCAAAAAAAATGAGAGGCACAAATACAAGATGGGGGACACCTGGCTTGAGAGCAGTACATGTGAAAAGGATCTAGGAGTCTTGGTTGACCACAAACTTGACATGAGCCAACAGTGTGACGCGGCAGCTAAAAAAGCCAATGCAATTCTGGGCTGCATCAATAGGAGTATAGCATCTAGATCAAGGGAAGTAATAGTGCCAGTGTATTCTGCTCTGGTCAGACCTCACCTGGAGTACTGTGTCCAGTTCTGGGCACCACAGTTCAAGAAGGACACTGACAAACTGGAACGTGTCCAGAGGAGGGCAACCAAAATGGTCAAAGGCCTGGAAACGATGCCTTATGAGGAACGGCTAAGGGAGCTGGGCATGTTTAGCCTGGAGAAGAGGAGGTTAAGGGGTGATATGATAGCCATGTTCAAATATATAAAAGGATGTCACATAGAGGAGGGAGAAAGGTTGTTTTCTGCTGCTCCAGAGAAGCGGACACGGAGCAATGGATCCAAACTACAAGAAAGAAGATTCCACCTAAACATTAGGAAGAACTTCCCTGACAGTAAGAGCTGTTCGACAGTGGAATTTGCTGCCAAGGAGTGTGGTGGAGTCTCCTTCTTTGGAGGTCTTTAAGGAGAGGCTTGACAACCATATGTCAGGAGTGCTCTGATGGTGTTTCCTGCTTGGCAGGGGGTTGGACTCGATGGCCCTTGTGGTCTCTTCCAACTCTATGAATCTATGATTCTACCTGTGTGGGAGAGGAATTTGTGTCAATTTCCCCACCTCAGTGTGGCATCTTTGGTCTCCTGTGAATGTACATAGGTAAAGGTAAAGGGACCCCTGACCATTAGGTCCAGTTGTGACCGACTCTGGGGTTGCAGCGCTCATCTCGCTTTATTGGCTGAAGGAGCCGGCGTACAGCTTCCTGGTCATGTGGCCAGCATGACTAAGCCGCTTCTGGCGAACCAGAACGGAAACGCTGTTTACCTTCCCGCCGGAGCGGTACCTATTTATCTACTTGCACTTGGACGTGCTTTCAAACTGCTAGGTTGACAGGAGCAGGGACCAAGCAACGGGAGCTCACCCCGTCGCCGGGATTCGAACCACCGACCTTCTGATCGGCAAGTCCTAGGCTCTGTGGTTTAACCCACAGCACCATGGTGTTCCACATCACTATTTACTGCACTGGAGTTAATTTCCTAAAAAAATAAAAACAAAAAAAATCACTTGTAGTGATACTCCACCATTGTTATGGGTAGGGTGAAATCTTACAGCCCAGTTGAACCACACTCACAGAAAACATGTGTATTTATATTACATTTGTATTGTTTCCTAAAATACATATATTTTGTATAGTTGCTCCCAAGGGAAGGGCTCTACTTAACTTCTTATAGCAAATAATTGGAAAAGGACCCAGACTTCTCCCCTTTCTTCAACTCAGATATTCATAGTAATGGTTGACATTCATTGTACCAGAAGACAATGCAGAATCAAATAGAGAGAGAGTAATAAAGGGAAAATCCAGATGTGTTGAAATTAGTCAGCCCCTGCCATTTACTTTAAGGGAAGTGGGATTGCCTGTAAATTTGGGCACTGAAATTAAAGCAGACATATCATGAATTTACCATATCATAAATTTATCAAGTTTCCTTCTTCTGCAGTAATAACAGACTCAGATTTAAAAGCTGACTTCTGTAGCCAGCTTAATGATAGATCAATAATATGTTGCTGTTAACATTTTTTTTCTTGCAGGATGCAGAAAGATCAATGTCTGTGGTGCCTTAGGTCATGATCAATACTTTTAATAAAACTTCCCTTTTTTTACCTTTGTACGCTTTTGCTTTTATTAATGTGCATCTCTTTTGTTTCAGACCATTAATGGTTTTCTGATAATGTCATACTGCCCAAGGTTGAGGCTGGTTTGAATTTAAACCTCTAGTTAACAGTGATTAAATCTGCTGGCATGCCTTACCTTGTAGAAGACATTAGCATTTGAATACAGTTCTGGTATTATTTAAGCTCAAATGTGCATGTGTGTTTTAAGCATTTTGGGAAGGGTAATTTACAAATAAGTGTCTTTATTAAGCAATAATGTTCTTGTTAGTAATGCAACAAACTATTACTGATGCTCTCTCTATTGAGAGCTAATGCAGATGTTCAGAAAGGGGTGTGGAACAATGCTATTGAGACCATATCATTTCTGAATGTGCATTCTCAGGCCAAACATCTGGCTGATTCTTCCCCCTACATTTTAAAGGGATACAGTCTCAGGAGGACTGTAGCACATGCTGCCCCCCCCCCCCCCCCCCACGTTTCGATTGCCTCAGTATTTTTCAAACAACCTCTGGTTGATGATGTTTTGCTGCTTTGTTTTTTATAGATTTGAGATATATGGTTAACATACTTTGGCTGCAGTTAACAATTCTGTCAAGCAAAAGATCCATGCTTTGAAGCCTTAATGTGAAATATTTATGCAGCCTGCTATTATTGCTCCACACAAACATTCACACAGAAATTGCTTTGCTGCCTTTGGGATTTGATCGCTCACATCATAGTCATCCAATTAGACAAAGTGGCCATTGGTTCAGGTCCTTGTGAGTTTACATTAAATAATTTAATATTTAGTTACGGCTGATGCCACCCGAGTCATACATTTTCCGTGTTTGATGATGACAATGATTACACTTCCTAATAGTCCTTTTACAGTCTCATGAAAGCAAAATGAGAACGTTATGTATGGAATGGTTCTTAACTGTTTTCATCTTGGGATGTTCTCTTTGCTGGCCTTTGTACAGAAGGTGCTGAAGTTTGGAGGCGGAGGGGCTAGATCCCTTGGTGACCCTCATACCATGTATAGGTTTCAAATACAGAGGTACCTCGTGTTAAGTACTTAATTCGTTCCGGAGGTCCGTTCTTAACCTGAAACTGTTCTTAACCTGAAGCACCACTTTAGCAAATAGGGCTTCTTGCTGCCACCGTGCCGCCAGAGCACGATTTCTGTTCTCATCCTGAAGCAAAGTTCTTAACCCGAGGTGCTATTTCTGGGTTAGCAGAGTCTGTAACCCGAAGCATATGTAACCTGAAGCGTATGTAACCCGAGGTACCACTGTACAGTGGTACCTCTGGATGTGAACGGGATCCATTCCGGAGCCCTGTTCGCATCCAGAGCAGAACACAACTCGCGTTCTGGGCGTGCGCAGGTCATGATCTGGCGTGTCTGCGCATGCGCGTGAAGTCATTTTGAGCGTCTGCGCATGCGCGAGCAGTGAAACCCGGAAGTAACCCATTCTGTTACTTCTGGGTCGTCGCAGAGCGCAACCCGAAAATGCTCAACCCGAACCTACTTTAACCCGAGGTATGACTGTACTGTATAGTCTCGATCTGCTTAGAAAAAATACTTGAAAACTTGGGTTAATTTCCATTTTTAATTTGTTGCTGTAGCCCTCATCTTGTGACTGGAGTTGAAACAGAATTGTGGGAATCCTTGAATTCTTGCGGAAACGGGGCTTATAAGAAGGACCCGGCAGAGTTGGAGGCAATGTTGTGATCCAGGGGAGGCACAGCTCAAGTCTAAAAGTGGCAGCCAAGAATCTGAAGGGCTAGAAGCAGGAAACAATATAAGCAGATGGTTGCATTCCAGAAGGCAGCAGAGGCCTGGCTGGTGGTATTTTATATGTCTGTAGTGGATCCAGGAGGCTGTCTTCACAACGCAGAGTACTAACCACTATACGATCACTATACTATCCTTTGATTATTTTTAACAAATGTTACCAGGGATCCTGCAGGTGAGCTTGTGAACTAACTTAGCACCTTGGTTGTGTTTTCTTGGGTACACTTTTTCAAAGCCTCCATTTCAAGCTCTGGCATGGGATAAATACAGCCAAATCGAAGTTTGGCTCTCCCAGACCCAAGTCACACAGTTGCATGTGACATTTCAGCAGCAGCACACGTGTCAGGTTTTTTTGGGGGGGGGGGGGAAGAAATGTGGTTGCTCATGCACAAGCATGAAAATGCAGAAGTTCATGCTAGTTCCTGTCTATAAAATGGGTGGAAGTCAGGTGCCTTTGTATTAATTCCCTCTGAATTAATACATTGACTCATGTTTTGTTAATTTTAAGACTTCGGTTGCATTCTGTGGCCTTTTAAATGTGTTTGTTGGAGGGGGTTGTTGGTTTATTTTTGCTTGTCTTTTATTATGCATTTTGCGTGCTTATTTTGTATTCTTAGGTTGTGACCCCCCCCCCCCGTGATCTTCAGATGAAGGGTGGCATGCAGATTAAACAAACAAACAAACAAAATAAATTGACATGGGGGGGGAGGAAGTAGAGTGAATATTTTAGTGTAACATAGTATTATAAATCCGGCTCCAATATTTGCATGTTAAACCCTAATAAGCCCTGGGCCAAATGTGGTGGATGTTAGAAGTTATTCACAAAAAAAGTAGCAGAATTCAATTTGGATAACAGATATAAAAACTGCAATAAGCTGGTTATTCTCTGCTCTCTCCCTTCACATTGCCACCTGCTCAGGCAGTTCCATAGTGCTGTTTGCACAATATATTGTTGCCAGTGACAACTGAACAAGAATTCTATAAGCAGTTAGCTATCAAATAGTGGCAAATTTAAAAGCTATGCAAATTGTGCTAGGACAGCCCAGCTTGTTTCAGCCTTCTTTTCTCTATTATCATATCAATTGAGTAAGCTCATACCAGACAAAGCGAGGTTATGGGAACCACCTAGAGCATCACGCACCATTAAACATCAATGCCGCATACATGAACATCTGCAACACCGATTTTATTAACAGGATATAGTGGGAGGGGGATAAACAGCTTTCTTAATCACTTCATTGTTTAAAAAAAACACCACCAACCCACAATATCCTAATGCTTGCATTGTTTATCAACAGCAAATTCACCAATAATTGTGTAATTATAGTCAGCTAGATTACAGTACCTATTGCACTCGGTTGGTTTCTGTACAGATCTCTTGAAGTTCCATCTGCAAGCACTTCAACAAGCAGTAACTACTAATGATATTCCATTTTACTGCTCCTTGCATTGACAGGTGGGGATGTTTGCTTGTTTTTTACTGTGACTAGTTTGTGGCTCTCACCAGAGGATTTTGTCTTATTTGCTCAGAACGGTTTAAAAGTTTCAGAATCATTAGAAACTTTACCTGAGGCTTTCGATAACACAAGATTAGCGTATGTAATTGAGCTAGAAATCTGGAAAGAAAATGGGTAGCATACATTCAAAGTGTGCGTTACCAAACATAAAACACTACAGTACAATAAAAAATGCAGAATAAAACTGCAAAACTATAACTGGAATAATAAAGTAGCAGCATGAAGATATTGTTTCAATTAAAAGCAAAGCAAGAAGCATCTGACTAAATACTGAAAGCTTTTTGAATTAAAAAGATATTCAGTGTAAAGTAGGCCTGCAACTTACAGAGGGGTTTCGTTCCGGGGATTGCACCTAAAGCCAAAATGGTGTATAGCTAAAACTCATTGGGTCCAGTGGTGGTTGCTGTCACCAAAGTCGTCTTTCCTGGAATCCCACCTCCATGCCACTACCAATAAGTCCCATTGTCTTGTGCTTGCTGTCTAATTCCATGTATCAGTAGGACATAGAACAAGACTTCTGAAACTGATCCTAATTAAGTGTTGGGGAAGTTGATTCCTTAGGTGACCTGATTAATGAGCCAACTTTAAAAGCCAACATTTGTTGTTGTTTAGTCATTTAGTCATGTCCTACTCTTTGTGACCCCATGGACCAGAGCATGCCAGGCACTCCTGTCATCCACTGCCTCCCGCAGTTTGGTCAAATTTATGTTAGGCGCTTCAAGAACACTGTCCAACCATCTTGTCCTCTGTCGTCCCCTTCTCCTTGTGCCCTCAATCTTTCCCAGCATCAGGGTCTTTTCCAGGGAGTCTTCTCTTCTCATGAGGTGGCCAAAGTTTTGGAGCCTCAGCTTCAGGATCTGTCCTTCCAGTGAGCACTCAGGGCTGGTTTCCTTCAGAATGGATAGGTTTGCAGTCCACGGGACTCTCAAGAGTCTCCTCCAGCACCATAATTCAAAAGCATCAATTCTTCGGTGATCAGCCTTCTTTATGGTCCAGCTCTCACTTCCATACATCACTACTGGGAAAACCATAGCTTTAACTATACAGACCTTTGTCGGCAAGGTGATGTCTCTGCTTTTTAAGATGCTGCCTAGGTTTGTCATCACTTTTCTCCCAAGAAGCAGGCGTCTTTTAAGTTTGTGACTGCTGTCACCATCTGCAGTGATCATGGAGCCCAAGAAAGTAAAATCTCTCACTGTCAACATTAAAACCAACATTAGCACTTTAATTTGAGCCCAGTAACAGGTAGGTAACTGACATAGCTGGAACAAAATCAGAGTTAGGTGCTCTGATCTTCAGGGTAAAATCTATGTGATGCTGCTCACTTGTTTGCAAACGGTTAGTTACTTTCTTCCAGATTCAAAAGTTGTTTGTACCCTTGAAACAGAAGATGCTCTTTATATCCATTGTTATCGTCTCCCAGACTTGAAGTAGGAGGGAGGGCAATTTGCACGATCTGCCCACCTCAGGCATTCCAGTGCCTTAGATGAGTCCCACCAATAGCGTTCCAGTTATGCCACTGAAGGAGCCATGTAGACTGGGAGTGATCTCTTGATTTCTAACAAACCTTTTCCTACCCTAGAATTCCTGCTGTGGCTTTGCAGTCTCCTTTTCTTTGGTCTCCCAGTCTGTATTCTGGGACCAGAGGAAGGGTCTTGCCACAACCTACATTGGGGCTCCAAATGAGCTTGCTACCTCTATGTCTGAGAAGAGAAGACTCCCTGGAAAAGACCCTGATGTTGGGAAAGATGGAGGGCACAAGGAGAAGGGGACGACAGAGGACGAGATGGTTGGACAGTGTTCTCGAAGCTACGAACATGAGTTTGACCAAACTGTGGGAGGCAGTGGAAGACAGGAGTGCCTGGTGTGCTCTGGCCCATGGCGTCACGAAGAGTCAGACACGACTAAACGACTAAACAACAACCTCTATGTCACAAAATAATGATCAAGTTTTCCAGCTCTCTAGAACTTTTCATCTGGCAGGATGTTAATCAGAAAGGAACTGGGAGTGGTATAGTTACTCCCTAGGCTGCTGTTCGTAACCGTCTTGAACTGGAACTCTGGAGAAGGAATGCTTATCCCTCAGAGAAACTATTCCTTCATTCTACGTACTAGGCCACATAGAAACTTGGGAGGTGTTTTTTGTCATGTAGCCTGGTCCCTAATTGTTAAAGGCTTTTAAATGCCCCAACCAGCACTTTGAATTAGGCCTGGAAACCGCTTTAGATGATGAAGCGCTGCCTTAATATGTTCAAATGTTTCATTCCGGTTAGTTATCCTGCAGCTGTTTTCCGGACCTCTTTAAAAGGCAACCCCACAAACAACGCATAGCAGTAATCCATCTTCCAGTGGATTACTGAAAGCAGAATGTGTCTTCTACCACGACAGTGAATGACATGGCCATCGCTGACAAGAATCCCAAAAAGAGGTTCCCTGCATGACATTATGTGGAGCGTACAGAGAATTCCTGCCCTAGGGTCCCTGCAGCAAAAAATCCCTTCCTTCCTATTCATAGTGATGAATGTTTGGCTAATAAGTGACAATTCTGCATCCTTTAAGGCAGGGAAAGAGAATTGTACATTTGGCTAATTTATGAATTGAAAGTTGCCTATGCCCTTTTAAAATATGTGGGGGGTTTTGAGGGGGGGTTATTGGTTTTTTAAATTTTGATTATATATTTTGTGGTTTTTTTATTTTGTTCTGTGAACCGCCCTGAGATCTCCGGGTATAGGGCGGTATATAAATTCATATAGTCATAATCATAATCATAGCTGGATCAATTGTAAATGGAGATGTAATGCAACAACGCCAAGGAAGAGAACTAACAACTTCATTGACCCCTGCTCTTCTCTGAAGAAGCTGGTTCATCAATTGATGTCTTGGTTGCAGCATCAAGGCTGCTAACACAGAATAACAGACTGCTTGATCTGGCTTTGCTGGCATTTGTTTTTTGTGTGAAAAGCCTTCAGCGCTTCCATCTTGGCAGAAAGATTCAAGATGTGCACTTTTTGAAAAACACAACAGTGTTCAGCTGCATGTGGAACGTACTGATGAACGCCGAGCTTACCCAAGTAGCTGTCTCGGCAGTCAGCAGGAATAAAATGGCAACAAAGCCGAAGGATAAAAGAAATGTTGACAGAACAAGGTGAGCCAAAAGATGATAAACACCTGTGGGGGGAAACAGGTGCCAGTATAAATGTGGTGCTTTGTACATGTGGCACCGTGTTGCTTCATCTCCATATCAGAAAGGACATCCTGCCTTCAAAAAAATACATAGCAAGAAGAATCTCTGTTAGAGTTCAGGGTCGTGTCATTAGTTGTTTTAGAAAATTCGCTTTCAAGTACAGCTGTGAAATTGCAAATAAAGAAATTAAACTTAAAGGCAGTTGGCGAAAGGTAATTCCAGCAAGGCTCTCCTGTAAGACTGTGTTATCTTTATCTCTCCAGGTAGATTTTCATTGGAAGCTGCCCAGACTGGCTGGGGAAACGCAGCCAGATGGGTGGGGTATAAATAATATATTGTTGTTGTTGTTGTTGTTGTTGTTGTTGTTATTGCGAACAGAAACCAGAATCAAAGGCCTAGAAAGGCCTACAGGCCCAGCCTCACTCCCAAAGAGAGGTCAAGCCTTAGATAGTTGAATCATTGTGTTAAGTGTGGTGGTTGTCACAGGCAGCAGTTGTTTGGATCCTTAAAGTAGGGTTGAATAACCTGCTCCTATCGCCCCTCACTATTGGCCATGCTGTCTGGGACTGATGGGAGTTGGAGTCAGACATCTGGAAGGCCACAGGTTCCCATCCTCGCCTATGCTGTTTCTCAAACTTGGGTCTCCAGCTCTTGTTGGACTACAACTCCCACCATCCCTGACCACTGGTCATGCTAGCTAGGGATGATGGGAGTTGTAGTCCAACAACAGCTGGAGACCCAAGTTTGAGAAACATTGCAATGGTGCGGAATTTCTCAGCTATCCAATTTACTGCAAGGAGGGAGTGCCGTTTTAATCATCTGCCTCCGGCTGGTTCTCAGAGAGCACCACAGAAAACTCTCTGTAAGTCACAAGTACACTACAGAAAATTACTTTCAGCATAAATTAACAAGAGGGTTCGTGCCAATGAACCACTGCTGATAGGGGAGGTCAGAAGTCCCCATGTTTGTGTCCTATCATCTCTGTGATTTCAGAAATTGCAGGCAATAACTTGCATCAGAGGACTTTGTTGGGCTGGGCAGTAGGTTTCCCCACAAACGTTTTGCCTATCACTGGCAAAACATATCAACCCTTATTGTAACTCAATAGCTTGTTGACTTGATAATTTGAGTAACACAGAACATTAGGCCAAATACACAGGAACAGTAAATGAAAGGATACAGCTCAATTGATTTCAGCCAATTCCCGCTGCATGAGCGCACACAGATAATGTAGCCCCTTATCTGTACAGTAAATCAATTTCTATTTTCCTCCCTTTGCTCTTCATTCATAATAATTAGTAGCTCCAAGGAGAAAAATGTCCACAGATTTGACAAAGTATTTAGTTTTTGTCCTTTTGCCAGAATGTTCCCAACGTGCTATTTTCCACATATGCGTGCTTAAATTTGGAGGGGGGTATTTAAAAAAAATAAAAAACAGATTAATGGGTCAAAAAGGAAAACCTAAAACCAAAATGTAGTTAGATAATAGTGCTGTAAAGCAATGTTTTAAAATAAGGGTAATTTAAAATGACAGGCTATGTCATAAACTTGACTACGTTCTTGAAAAGTGAAAGAGGGATATTTTTAATTTATGCCTTCTAGCCTAGTTGGCTGTTGAGTTCATATTGAGCAACATGATGGGTATTTTTATAGTTTTAGGTTTTACTGTAAATTGTTGGGGGAGGGGAGTATCTTACTAAGCCACATTCTGTTTCTTTTATGAGTAGCTTTATCCCAGAGCTATGTTTTTAAAGGTTTGCTGTGCAAACGCACAATTCAGGAGCTCTTGCTAGAAAATGCCTGTCAAAACTGTGATTATGATAACTAGCATCCTAATGAGTTGTGTTCCATATGTGGGAAATAATCTATAAACTAAATAAACTGTTGCATAATTTATACTAAAATGTGCATATAATTATTTTGAAGGGAGGTAAATCCTATACATTCCAATTACAGCAGCAATTAAGTGAAATCATTTGGATACTAATTAGGTGATCCTAAAAGGATCATAGACTTGTGTACTTAATTATCAAAGGAACAATCAACAACTCATTTAGGATGAATAAATTTATATCATTTGGAGGGTCAGATCCTTCACTGGTTGCTAATGCCACGCTTTCAGAATTAATCCCACTGAGATCAGTGTGATTTACTCCATGTTTTAATGCAGTTGGGAGCTGAATCTAACCCTTAGGGATTAGCAGAAATTTCAAATCTCATTGTACAAGCATCATCTTCTCCTTCATATAGATATAAAAGCTACATGAGTCTTGAGAAAAGCCACTTAGTAAGCAAACCTCTGTTCTTAGAAGCAGAAAAAAAATTAGTAGTCTGCGGAGATCTTAATTAAAGGAAACAGAGTTTACAAAGCCTGAGGGAGGAATTGGTGGAACCAAAAGAAGATTATAACCCTGTAATTTTACTAAACACATCAGTGATAAAATCAGAAATAAGGGTTTAAATGTGTACCTGTAGTAGGGCATGACAGCAGCCGTGTTCAGACAATCAAATCCTGACTTAAAAACCCAATATTTGCAGAAGCTCCGTTCACCTACCTGTAGCATTTGCCTGCTTCATTTGTCTCTTTAGCTGGCAAACAAGTCAGGAAGCCACTTAACCACAGATTTCCATGGCATCCAAATGAGAAACTGGGATGTGTTGGCACTTGAGGGTTTACCCTTACAAAAGTAACTTTCTACATTAGCCCACATTCTGCTATGCTGTAATTTTTATAGGGATATACCATCCAACTTTACGTCTGGAGACCTCAGATGAATTCTTTGCCTTCATCTTAATGGGCAAATTCTAAGCCTCAGCATAGCTGTCAACTTTTCCCTTTTCTTGCGAGGAATCCTATTCGGAATAAGGGAATTTCCCTTTAAAAAAAGGAAATGTTGACAGCTATGAACCTCAGATCACAGAAAACCACACTGATCTTGGTGGAACTAATTCTGAAAAAGTGGCATTAGAAACTAGAGGAGGATCTGACCCTCCTCCATATGAAATAAATTTATTCATCATAAATTATCTAGGTCTTAATGGTTAAAGGGGAGCTGAATTACAAGTCAGAATTGCCTGCATTTTTAACTATTTCTGATTGTTTGTGGGTTTCGTTATATTCTCGTTTCAAAAGGCATAATATATGTGCAGGTATTTTGTCTTTTTTTTTCTCTTTCTACTGCGGCTGTCTTGATTGTATTTGACGCTGATGAACGGTAGACCAAATAAACAGAAACTTGTAGTTCTGACTTCTGACTTGAGCGGCCGTGTCAATAGCATGGAGAAGTGGTGTGTTTTGGCAGTTCAGTGGAACAGTTCCAACTCCTATGAAAAGCAAACCTAGTGGGCAAAGATGGACTTTTCCAATATATATTAACTGTTGCTCTTTTAAAAGGTTGTGACACATGGCATCAAAATAAGATCAAGCAACTTGCATGCGCATGCAAGTTTACGAAACTTGTCTCCTATCCCCTGTGGATTTTTCATTCAAGCCTAAAATGACAATTACAAACTTACTTCAAGGATATACAAGTTTTGGGTTGGAAGTTCTGTACACACCTAGGGAGCGCAGAATAGCCCTGTGTCTATTTTGCTGTCAGCCCATGCTGTATAATCCCCCACAACAACCCTGTGACGTAGGTTAGACTGAGAGGCAGTAACTGTCTGAAGTCCCCACCCAATGAGCTTCATGACCCAGTGAGGATTTGAACCCAGATCTCCCAGGTCCTAGGTAGACACTCTAACCCCTACACCTCAGACACTGCATGATTAACTCACATTGCATCTATTTTATATGGCTTTTGTGGGCAGGGAGGGAAGTTGCTCTGTTGTTAGATGGCAGTCTTATCAACAGCTATCAGCTAACTTAACTACCTGTATTTAAAGCATTTATATCCCTCCTTTTAAATGAATTTTCAAAGTGGCTAACAGTAGGAGGTAAGCAGACATCACTGCAAAACCACAACAGAAATTAAAACATAAAAACAGTGAACTAATTGCAATTTGGTAGTGCCAGTAGCAACAAACCCTGTAAAAAGCTTGGGAGGGGGGGTACTTTATCTATTTTAATCTAAAAATCAGCCTGACAAGTAGAGCAAATTCCAAAGGCAAGGTGAAATCTGGGTGGTGGTGGGGTTTCTATTTGTCTGAAATGTGTTCATGTGTCAAAAGTAGTTAATTCCCGTAAGGCTTGAGAGATGTTATGGGACATAAAAGAAGACTCACCTGAGCTATACCAGTGACCATACGGTTTTATCCTAGAGCAAGACATTTGGTGGGCTGTGCTTTTTCCTGTAGGAAAATCTGTCTGTGAAATCTATCTAAATTTCACAATATCTTTTTCCTGCACAAATCCCAAAGTGTCTGGCATCATGTGTGGCATGCAATATCATGCCTTTGGACTGGTTCACATCCTGAATTTATATCCTAATGTAAGCAAGATGGGACCAAACGAAGAAAGTGCTAAATGTAAGCTTTGGAAAATGTGTATCAAAAGGTGGAGATGTTTTCAAGCTTGGTTGGACAGTGGGAGAAGCATTTGATCATCTTGGGCATTCCTTGAGCACTGCTGAACGGAGAGCAAAAGACGGCAATGCAAATATGTTGTTGCCTTCTGTACTGTCACCCTTCCTGTGATAATTTCAGAAAGGAAGGAAATATACTCCACACAGTTTAATGGACACTTTATTGGTATGTTGCATGTTTTAGGGCTCAGATGAAACAGATTCTGGGGTGGAACTCTCACAAAAATTAAGCCTTGGGGCAGGGGAGGCGATGGGCCTGCGTGATGCTGCCTATATTGTTTGATTTCTGGGCCCAATTCAGAGTGTTGTTTTTTACCCATAAAGCCTTAAACGGCTCAGGACTGCAGTACCTCAAGGATGCTTCTCCCCATATGAACTGATCCAGACCCTGCAACCATCTTCTGAGGCCCGTCTATGTGTGCCTCCTCCATGAGAAGTCCAGAGGGTAGCAACATGAGAATGGGCCTTTCCTGTGGTGGCTCCCCTCTTGTGAAATGCTCTCCCCAGGGAGGCTCGCCTGGCGCCTAAAGATATGTAATGAAGGCTCCAGGCAAAAGCATTTCTCTATGACCATTCTAATTGACATTCTGTGGCCTTTTAAATGTGCTTGTCGGAGGGGGTTTTGTGTTCTCACTTTGGATTTTTATGTCGTGAACCACTGTGTGATCTTTAGATGAAGGGCAGCATACAAATTAAATGAATAAAATTTGGCCGAATGTTTTGGGGTTTTTTATGTTCAGTGCCTTTTAAAGCTCAACCTTTTGGGGATGGCTTGCTTTGTGCAAGGAAGAGAGTAAAGGTAAAGAGACCCCTGACCATTAGGTCCAGTCGTGGCTGACTCTGGGGTTGCGGCGCTCATCTCGCTTTATTGGCCAAGGGAGCCAGCGTACAGCTTCTGGGTCATGTGGCCAGCATGGCCAAGCCGCTTCTGGCAAACCAGAGCAGTGCCGTTTACCTTCCCACCGGAGCAGTACCTATCTACTTGCACTTTGACGTACTTTCAAACTGCTAGGTTGGCAGGAGCAGGGACCAAGCAACGGGAGCTCACCCCGTCCAGGGGATTTGAACCGCCAACCTTCTGATCGGCAAGCCCTAGGCTCTGTGGTTTAATCCACAGTGCCACCCTAAGGAAGAGAGTAGCTGGCCCTTAATTTCTACAGAGCGGGACACCAGGGCGGAAATTCACCTTTGATCCCTGTTACGTGTTTTTGCTCCTTTATCCTAAGGGTCCAACTACATGTAACATGGGCATTCCATGATTGGAGCTCCTGGAGTCTTTTTATGTTGCAGAGAGAAGGTATAGAGACACCCTGCCCCATTTGCATCAGGGTGCGGTGTAAACTGAGGAGGAGACCCAAGTCTTTGTCACTATGCTGATTCTTTGCCACTTTGCTTGGAACAGAGAGAAGAGCCGGTCAGCCCTTGTGTTGCTGCTGAGGCTGACCGGGGCACCAGCCTGCACTGCACCACTCTCCCTGGTGCATCAACCCAGCTCAGCCCCACGCCCTGGCTAACCCATCTCTTGCAGGCACACACTTCTCATTGTGTGAATTTGCTACTCACTTGGGCTCGGGAGGAAAGCCATGCACTCTCTGTTACAGCACTTGAGCACAAAGGGCTGGGAGAGGAAACACAGTGCTGTAGCACTTAGGGGCGCTTCTGGAGGGTTTTCGTTGTTGTTTGCAACGTTCGCAGAGGTCTCTGCAGTCTCCCTGCTGCGCCCTTCCTTTCTCATGACTCTTGTAATCACCAGTTCCAGAACACTGTAGAGTTTCCTGACAGTGCTCAGCTGAGATTGCCTCCATTCATCCCCCCCCCCCCCGCCCCTTACTGACAACTCACTTCCCACCCACATTACTTAAACAAGCGTAACTCGGTGAGCTAACCATCAGTTTGCAAATTTCTGGGTGAGAGACCTGAACTGTGTGCGTGTGTGCGTAATAAACGGCATTAATTCATTGGAACTCATTGCTGGTGCTTGCCATTGCGGGTCGATTTTATTCTTTTCTGTTGCTGTTCAATTAAAAATATGCAGAAGGCTTGGCCGCTTTTATACATTGGCCCACTCTTCTTAGGTGTGTGACCCTTGTAGCCTCCCCTGCTTTAATGACAATAGTTCAGAGTGAACGCACTGCAAATGGAGGGATATCTACCCCAGCCAGCAGACTACCATGTGTATAAAGCTGGGTTACCTTTAATTGATTTATTAGATTAGATTCAGTAAACAGGTACCTGCTGCAATCTGCAGGGGGTTTTTTTGTTGGCAGCCGTCTGTCTGTCTCGAGAGACAATAGAGTGTGCCTCCTTGGGTGAAGTCAAACTGCTGTGCTAGCACCAGAGTAACCTCCCCGGGGCATAAGCCTGGGCATTGTGTACAGAGGTCCTGGGCTGCTCAGCCTCATGGATGTGGTCCAAAGGAAAGCAGAGCGCTTTGACACCAGCTTGGCTGCAGGAGTTGCCAGAAGGAGCTGTACAAGGCTCTATCCAGCTTCCTTGCTTGAACTGTTTTGCATGATTGATCTCGATCTTCCTAAACATTTTGACAACTGCATCATGTTGCTACGTTCCTTATAGTGGTACCTATGCACATTTTTAAAAAACAAACAAACAAACCCACCAATGAAAGTTCCTATGGTCTCCTGGGAGAGGAGTTGCTTGTTTTCCCCCATCTCATCTGCCTTCCAAAGCACATTTGGTGTATTCCTTCAATGACTGCGAGACAGAACTTGTATAGCCTCCTATGACTCTGGTAATTTACACATTAACAAGGTGCTAATTATGTTTTTATCACATCCTTATGACATTACCCCTGGAAAGCCCTAGCTGATTAATTAGTAGTACGTATTTAATCTGTGACCCCGACAAAAAATTATTGTACCCACACATTACAAGTTACATGGAGAATGGTACATTCAAGTACACAATTTTTAAATCACTTGAAACAGTCGGCTAGCAGAACTGTAATACCGGGGGGGAGGGGGACCAAGACTAGGAAATGTTTCCATTAAGGCCGTAAAACCAAACCAAACACCTAGGGTCCGCTTTTTCTTCAAAAACAGATGTTGCTCCAATGTTGTTTCGTCTAGAAAGGCACGAAGGCCATGCTCTTTACTGCCTCTTCGCATGGCCAAGGTTGTTTCAAGGCATCTTTTTATTGCATCCATTGGCTTCCAGAAGCTCTGATCTAATCCATGCTCCAACTGAGATGCTTTGCGAAGCAATTTTTTGGTTATCGGTTCTTATGAGGCGATCCTTCCTTCTTTGCAGCGTATTAATTCTGGATGGGATCAATCGTTTCCTCAGGCATCTTTTTCTTTCTTTCCCCCCTTGTAGAAAATGAAGTAAGAGCCTTCCCGGTCTTAATTAGTGACCAGAGCGAGATCGTGGACACAAACGGAGCTGGCGATGCCTTCGTGGGAGGTACGTACCATTTGCATTATCCCTTTTATTTGGAAGTGCCCCCCTCCATCCTTTATTCGAGAACATGGGCAGGTGGTGGCAGGGTGTTCCTTTCCTGAAGTACAGAATGTCAGATTGTTCTTTTCAAGCTTCCATTTTCCTCCCTAAGATTGTGTTTTAATAGACTGCTAATTCTCCCAGGGAAAAATGTGTTTTGTGGCTTTAAAGATAATGTGCTCCTATGCAACATCCACATTGTTTTCACGAGATTAATTGTATCTGTCAGAATGTTGCATAAACAAGCTGCATCAAATATGTTATGCAGCGTACTCAGAATCCCTCGTGGCTTTAAAATTTTAGCACATTGCTGTTCTTTTAAACAAGTTGTGGTGAATATTAAAGAGTATGTAAATAACCGAGCGTAATGTTTGAACTATTTTTTCCCCTCCTCTTCTGTTCGTCTGGTTCCTAGGCAGTTGATGTGCGAATACAAAAAGACTACAAAGAGTTAAAAAACAAAGGCTAAAAGTCAGAAGGAAAGTCACATCTGCTGCTACTTTTATATCCATTTGCAACCATAATATTTTTTGGCATTGGAGCATTACATCTATATTTTTGTAGCTGTTGTGGTTCAAAATATCTCAACATAAGCCCTAACAAGTTCTCTTGGTTACTGCAATCTCTGGGTCTTGCAATATGTTTTTTGAAGGCTTTCACTACAGTGAGCTTCAAGGCATCCTATTGGACCTTTGCTTTTCTCCAAATAGACTTGCAGAGTCTCAGGGCTTGACCTGAAGTTTCAGAAATTTAGCCACCACCTGAAGTTCTTGCGGGGGAAGGACTAGCATCTTGGGGTAAAGGGACAGAGTATTTTTTGCTCTGACTGAGAACTTTTGCTTATTAACTCTGCCCCATCATCAGTGTCTACCCTAAGCCGTTGGGCCCAGTCAGGCTCTATCCTTTGCATGATCTATGGCACACCATTTTAGACTCAGGGAACCTGACAACTTTTTATTTCAAAAACACCATCCAAAGAATTGATTTCTAGAGCAAGCCCTATGAGGCCCAATTCCATGTTATGTTGCACCTATCAATCACTTTCATACAAGGCACATTTTAACCTGGGAGGATTATCTGCAATACAGTTGTACCTTGGAAGTCGAACAGGATCCGTTCCGGAAGTCCATTCGACTTCCAAAACGGTCAAAAACCTAATCACGGCTTCTGATTTGCTGCAAGAAGCTCCTGCAGCCAAACAGAAGCCGCAGAAGCCCTGTCAGACGTTCAGCTTCCAAAAGTAGTTCGCAAACCAGAACAGTCACTTCTGGGTTTCCGATGTCCGGGAGCCAAAACCTTTGGGAACTAAGCTGTTCGAAAACCAAGGTACGACTGTAATTGGACTTAAACATTTATAGCCTTGCCTTCAGGAAAGTATTGAAAGCAACGAGTTGCTGTTATTTAATGGGAGCAACCACTGAATAGTAGGGGCCAGACAGAAAAATTGTACTGGAATTCTAGAAAGTTAAGCAAGAAATGGTAGAAATCTGGAAACTTTCTAGTTGGGTTTACTAGGTTTGCAGTGCACAACGTGTGTTTTTAAAGAAATCAATATTTGGCTAAGGGAGGAGAATTGAAGGATGCCGCTAAGACAGAAAAAGGACTTGTGAGCACTGTCGGTTTGTAAAGTGGGGACAAAGAATGCATATTCTCATGCATGGGACAGTTGCATATTCCTGTGTTGCAGGAGACTGGACTAGATGATCCTCAGGGTCCCTTCCAACTCTATGATTCTTTGACAGCTCTAGAGGGAATTCTCTGGCTGGCATCATGAGTGAGGGCGATAGAGAGGGTATAGAGAAAAGGCTGCCTCACCTGGAAATATGCCCCTCATTTAGCAGCCTAGAAATGCTGTTCGTTGTCACTGATAACCTGGTACAGTGGTACCTCGGGTTAAGTACTTAATTCATTCTGGAGGTCCGATCTTAACCTGAAACTGTTCTTAGCCTGAAGCACCACTTTAGCTAATGGAGCCTCCTGCTGCTGCTGCGCCGCCGGAGCACGATTTCTGTTCTCATCCTGAAGCAAAGTTCTTAACCCAAGGTAGTATTTCTGGGTTAGCAGAGTCTGTAACCTGAAGCGTATGTAACCCGAGATTACCGCTGTAGTTCAAAAGCACAGAAACATTTAATGGCAAAAATATTGATTGAGTGCAGAATTAAGACATCTGACTGATCCTCATAAACACACCAGTATTCAGGAAAAGGCAAAACTCTGAATGTCTTCAGTGACCTTCTTGAGCAGCTTTAACTCGGTTGGTAACTGTAAACATTATGCTTCTGTGCTTGTGCCAACCCCTTAGTTTTCAAGAGCATCCAAATGTCTGCTGAGCACTGGAAGCAACACAAAGCTTATGTTTGGAAGTCTTTTGGTCTAAGGAAGTTGAACAGAAAAAGAGAGGGACAGCAGGAGGATCTGGCTGGATCAAATAAAAAACAATTGGTTGTGAATAATTCAAAACTGGCTGTGGTGACATAGGGCAGTATTTTGAGTGAGGTCTTAGAAGTGGAAATAGAGTTGCCTTGATGAGCAGGGACCATTGCTGTTCTTCCAGATACAAGAAGTGGCATGGAAGAAGGGGGAAATAGCAGGAGTGGCAGCAACTGACTCTGTTTGTGATGGAGGGAACGTGGACCTGTACATTACATAGACCCATGAGAATTGCAAAAATGCATTATTACTATTATTATTACTATTAATACCCCACACACTCTGGGCGGCTCCCGGAAAAATCTTAAAAACACAATAAATCATTAAACATTAAAAACTTCCTTAAACAGGGTTGCCTTCAGATGTTTTTAAAAAGTCAGGTAGTTGTTATTTCCTTGACATCTGAAGGGAGGGCGTTCCACAGGGCAGACGCCACTACCAAGAAGGCCCTCTGCCTGGTTCCCTATAACTTCTTGCAGTGAGGGAACTGCCAGAAGGCCCTCGGAGCTGAATTTCAGTGTCCAGGCTGAACGATGGGGGTGGAGACGCTCCTTCAGGTATACTGGGCCGATGTCGTTTGGGCATATCGCATCGCTGCTACCTGGGGCGGAGCAGGCATGGATTCCCAGTGCCAGGGTTAGGAGCAGCTTTTAGCATCTTCTCTACCATTGCCCTTTAGCATTTGTTTTCCATCGCTGTATGAACGGAGGAAGACCTATTTTGCAGGGAAAGGGTGTGTGAGAAAAAGCTGCCATCAGGACCAACTGAAGCTGTCAAACTATGTGGACCATTGGTCTCCTGTAGTTGGGATCAGTTTTGTTCTGGTGTCTCATGGCAAACACACTTTGAACTGGAAGAGAAATATTTTTCCGTCTTTGTTTTTGCTCGTTTACAGAACTTTTGTAGCATAGCTTAATTATAAAATTTCTCTAAAGCTGCTGTTCTCCCAAGTTCACCTCAGCTTGACGGTGCCCTTTTAAGTGCTGAACCCTAGCTTCAGCAAAATCCAGCATTTTGCACAGTTCAGAAGAATGTGCCTTTTAGTTGCTCAAACCTTCCCTCTTATTAGTTCCTATATTTCTGCCATAATTTGGTTTCCTGATTCCGGGTATGAGCTCCACATCCTGCCCAGATCAGTGGGATGGCTCTTCTTTCTGTACTGACTGAATAAAAGCTATTGCTTTCTTTGTCCAGGGGAGCTACACTATCCAGCAGCTATTATTCAGCTGGCAAAGTATGCTGAACCCATGTTGGGAGATCTTTTAAGGTGTGCATCGAAGCCTTAAAGTATGCTTTGAGCTTTTCCAGCAAGATCTTCATTTTCTGCCTTGTTCTCTAGGTTGGAGTTTGCACGCTGTAGAAAAACACATTTGGTGTGCCAGAGAGATACATTACTAAAACGCATTGCCACTGATGGTGTTTCAGAAATACATCTTGGTCAAGCTTATAATATCTGCTGCTTCTAGTGGGTCTGTTGTTGTTAACACAACTTCTCTACAGTGTCCTTGTGCTTCTTCTGTTTTTCAGCAGCCCTTTCAAATATTATTTATAAAAGGGTTTTCCCCCCTTGGATATCATGCCAGAGCCCTGAAATACATCCCTTAAATGTTTGCGTTGCTCTGAGGAACTTCATTATTTATCAGCTGCTAGCTAGCTTTGTGTCATTCATTAAATATATATAGCTTTTTCTGTTCTAAAGATCTTCATGAATGAAGCATGGCAGGGTTGGGGGGAAGCGGAGACCAAAGGATGTTTTAGCTATGGTTTCTTTCCTTCCAAGTGAAGATAAAGTGCGAAAGAGATTAGCTCAGCACTGGCGTCTGATTTGACTCTGAGGATCCTCTTATTGCAGCTGTATAAAGCGTTGAAAATAAAATTCAGCCTTTTGACTGACAGCCTGTTTCCCCTGGTATAATAGCTGAACTTTCTGATGAAGCATCTGTCTTGACTTGGAAAGGGCTGGCTGTCATTCCAACTACCCGCTTATGGCCGTGCTTGGCAATTTGTGTCATTCTTAACCCACCAAGATAAATGCCGTATCTCGAGCCAGGCTTCTCTGAGGCCTCTTGGTCTCTGTAACTGGCCTTCCATAAACTAAATATTGCCAAATTATATGCTTTCGGTGTATTTTTCTCTGTCATATTTGAAAGATCCTTATTATTTTGATAAATGTTTTGGCTGTACAGCGCTATGGATTTTCTAATCCAGTTATTGCCATTTAGAAACTGCCTCTCCTTTTAAAGATTCCAGCCACATTTAAAGATATTAGCAAGTGGGACCTCACACACAGGAGGAGGAGGAGGAGAGCTCTTCCTGCTGTGGGCTCCAGACAGCATTGTAGTTTCGGGAGCTGGGAAAGGCATAAATAACACCTTTTTACTTCCCACCCCACAGTCTTCCTATGCTGTGCTCTGTAAGCACTTTATTGCTCTGTTGGGGGTGGGGGGAGTCTGGGAAGGATGCCCTTGTTCCTTCCTCCTGTAACATCTCAGTCTGCTGCGATTTTGATGACAAACTCCTTCATCCCTGATAGCCGCATTGTAGTCTAGTCCTGGCATCCCCTTTGTTGCGGCAGAGGCTTCCCAGTCCTAAATCTGGAATCACCAAATACTTCCGCCCACCCGCACAGAAATGAGAATTGCAGAACCTGATTCTGTTTCCAAACAAATGGGAGAACTGTATGCTGCTCTAACAGGGTGCCTGCTCCAGGATAGCAGTTAATAAGAGCCCTGATGGATCAGGCCAAATGCCCAGCATAGCCCAACATCCTGTTTTCACAGTAACCGGCATGGGAATCACGCAGACAGGATCCATGTGCAACAACAGTTCCCAGAAACTGATATTTAGAGGCATGCTGCCCCCGACAGTGGGGGCAAAATATAGCTATCACGGCTAGTAGCCATTGGTAGCCTTATCCTTTGTGAATTTGTCTAATCCTCTTTTAAAGCCCTCCAAATTTCTGTCCAGCTTAAACCTTCCCCGCCACCTTCTTCATGCCAGCCACTCCTCTGGGTGTTGAGAGCACTACATCTTTGGTTTGGAAGCACGCGGCTGCCTTCTCATCCATCCTCCCAACTACCGTCCTCAAGCAGCTGTGCTAGAATTCACCAGCACATTATGAGCCAATGCAGGAGTCCCTGGAAAAGCTTTTGCTTAAGCATTGCCCAAAGAAACTCACAATGGTTGGCCCAAATAGGATTCAAGCAAGGGAGGGGGGCGGGCTGCGTATAATTATTTTAAAATTCACTGTGCTTGCCTCCCCATCACTTCAGCTCTGGCCTTCCCACCCTTCCCATCAGGGGTGGACTTTGGTCTTTCAGAAACCTGTACGAGGCCCCACACACCTCCTGCTCTCCGTTCTGTATGTGCCCTTCCATTGTCACAAGCCCACCTCGTGGTGGGCCAGTGTGGTGTAGTGGTTAAGAGCGATAGACTCGTAATCTGGGCAACTGGGTTCGCGTCTCCGCTCCTCCACATGCAGCTGCTGGGTGACCTTGGGCTAGTCACACTTCTCTGAAGTCTCTCAGCCCCACTCACCTCACAGAGTGTTTGTTGTGGGGGAGGAAGGGAAAGGAGAATGTTAGCCGCTTTGAGACTCCTTCGGGTAGTGATAAAGCGGGATATCAAATCCAAACTCCTCCTCCTCCTCCTCTTCTTCTTCTTCTTCTTCTTCTTCTTCTTCTTCTTCTTCTCCTCCTTAGCTCCTTCGCTCCTGATGCCAAACCTCCGATGCCCAAAGCCAGTCACCTTTTTCATTTTGCTTGGACAGTGTGACACCCCACTCCTTAAATCTGTACATGGGGTTCCTGTCAGCTTCCTGGTCTGACCCAGATTCCTTGTCCTTACCTGCAAAGCCCTTTATACCCTTTCCCTTCATTTATTCTGATATAGACTGTTGCCCATTCAGCTCCATCACTGTCATCTGCCCAGAGGTCTCCTGCCCCCTTAATGACTCCACCTTTTTCCCCACACTGACCTTATGCATAGAACTGCATTCTGCAACACCTACGTGCAGCGGCCTCTCTCTGACTTTAAACTTCTCCCTAACAGCCTTTAACCACCATCCCCATCCCAAACTAAGACTAAGTAGATGCAATGGAGCAGGCTTACTCAAACTTGGCCCTCCAGATGTTTTGAGACTACAATTCCCATCATCCCTGACCACTGGTCCTGCTAGCTGGGGATCATGGGAGTTGTAGGCCAGAAACATCTGGAGGGCTGAGTTTGAGGAAGCCAGCAATAGAGCCATGTGTGCATTCCTTTCCTATTTGACTTCGTTCTGTTGCCACAGCTACGTCAAATTTTATATTTTCTGCTCTCCTTGTGTAACTAATGGATAGCAAAATGTGGGGGAAATCATTTAAAATGTTGTGTTTGGGTCAAACTTGGCTAGGAAAGAAGCATTTACTATTTAGCATGTGGTCCATTTGATAAGCAATGATCTCATTGTGCTTTTTTTTTCATTCTTGGAGATGAAAAATATTGATATTGAGTAAAAATATTGACACGTCGCAGGCTGTTTGTTCCAGCTTTCTGGACTCCTGCAGAGTATTTTATAACAACCTTATTGATGGGCCTCTTTACCCAGCTCTCTAGGTTTAACTGAGCTGAGTCGATTTGCCACCACAGCTTCAAGTAGCTGTTACAGAACAAGCAAGACATCCTAATAAAGCTGTAAGTGTGTTTGCTCAAACATGGTATTGATTTTACTTGGTGAGGGGGAAGCAAGTCCTTAGCATGGTGTCAGGGCGGATGAGCCGAACTGCAGTTTTTCATTGTTGTCTGTCGTGGATGTGGAAAGCTAAGTGAAGCTGCAAGGGGATAAGTTAGAATTGCCAGAAATTTAAGGTCAAATCCAACACTGCTTGCATGGAGTTCTGCTTGTGCAACAAGACTTCCCCTTCCTCTCTCCTCCCCATGTGCCCTCAAAATCTGCTCCAGTTGGTCCTGCAACTATGCGGAGCAGATTTTAAGGTTGTGGAAGGCAGGGGGAGAAGATGAGAGGAAGGGAAAGTTCTGTTGCGCTTTTTCTTGCTTGTTTCTTCTTTCTTCTTTGGCAATCCCTCGTAGCCAAGTAAGATGGCCTTCCAAAACAGGGTTTTAGCAGTGAGTCCGTAAGTGACTGTGGAGGCCAATTCAGGATCCACACATCCTTCCACAGTGGGGACATAGGTTTCTGGGCGGGAGTTGATCATGATGAGGGTTTGCCAAGCATGCCTTCCTCTTGGCACGTTTCTCCCTTTCATCCTGAGTTTGAGTGTCTTCAAAGCCCATGACACCTTTGGTAAAGGCTGTTCTCTAATTGGAGTGCTCGCAGGCCAGTGTTTCCCAGTTGTCGGTGTTTATACTGAATTTTTTTAGATTTGCCTTGAGAGAGTCTTTAGACCTCTTTTCTTGACCACCAGCATTGATATAATCCTTAAGCTGTAAAATCTGCTAACTACATGGCTCTGAGTTGGGGCTGGTGAGGGAAGGGATGGTTTGCAGTGGTTTCCACTTATGTCTTGGATTCAGTCAGTCAACCAGCTACAAATCCACCTGACAGTTACCTTGTCCAGCCCACATTTTACCAACTTCTCTGCAAGAATATCATGGGGGACTTCTCCCCAGTCTTTATTCTGTCCAACAACAAAATGTTCTCTGGGATTAAGTTATTTGCAAAGAGGGATGTGGGTTTGGGATCTTTGATGTCACACAAAGTACAGCAGGATAGAGATCAATGGCAGCTGAAAATATTTGCTGGGTACCATGCCAAGTTAACATTTGGAGATACTTGTCAAATCAGCAGGAGGCAACCTTGGGCTGAGGATGAGTGAATGACAGCAAAATGAAACGAGCTCCACATGTATTTTTCAGGTGCACATTTTGCCCAGGGGTCCATTGGAGTTTCCCCTTTTTAATAACCATGAGCAGAGAATTCAGACATCACTCATACAAGCATGCAAACTCTGGGGGCACCTCTAGTCCAAAGTCACTCACAGCCATTTGTATTAAAGTAATTGGAGGAAAGCACAGGTTTATATTCCACCTTTTGGAGAAGAGAGAGGACCCTTTAAGAAATATTTGTCCTTGCATAAGATCTATTCCAACTCTTTGAAAATCCATAGGCCGAATTGCCAAATATGTGGCAAACCGCAAGTCCTACCCAAAACATGCTCCAATTTACTTCAGCAGGGCTAATCTGGAATGTTTAATGTCTAAAGGTGTTTGCCATTCCTAGTGGCATGAAATTAGATGCCAAGTTGCATCTTTTAGAACACTAAAAAGAAAGCAAGTTTTCATTCAGAGTAGCCGGGTCTGGGTCTGATAAAGGCAAATCGACCATACTTTTTGGCTGCCATGGCCGCCATCTGCCACACAATTAAATCGTCGACATCACATCGTGTTGGTGTTAGTTGGTTTGTTCGCTGATTAAGATGGCAAATCGTCTGCGTGAAGCTCTGAGTGCCTGACCACCTAACTGCAATTGACCTGCCTCGTGGGCAGCCCAACATCCATGCCAGCGACTCTGAAAGTCTTCCAGAAATCAGAGCGCTATTAGTAAAGAGCTGGGGGATGATTGAATATCACAGCAGCACCTTCGTAAATAACACATGGCTGGCTGGGGTGAGCAGCTGTTTCCACCAAATGTGATGCAAAATGCCAGTGAGAGCATTCAAACATGGTGGCAATGGCTTCATATTTAGTACATTGTCTTTTTAACAACAAAAAGAAAATGTTTGAGTCTTTTGCAGCTTGAACTTTTCAAAAATCTGTCATGTAAACAAGGCTAAGGCCCCATTTCATGGGCTGGCATGAATGTTTCTTTACTTCTTCTTCTTTTTAAAGTATTTAAGGAAGCAGAAACAGGGGTGCAGAAACATATTAAACTGTACGCAATTGGTGGAAAAGATTTATTACAAATTGACAAACACCAGCAGCTTTTTCTATCGAAGCCGGGTTCATTTGACTTAGGGTCTTCCTTTATGAAAATATTTTTTTCTATTCCTCTTTTGGCCTAAAAGTAAACATCTTTTGACAGCAACGGCAAAACATTTTTCAACCAAACAGTCTTGCCAGAACTCCAGGCTTTTTATTTGATTTTTAACTGTTAGGTCTCATAATTCGAACCATCTGAGCTTTCACATGTAATGTAAAAAACAAACAAAAAAACCCACCGTAAAAATTCTTGTTTATAATTTGCTTTTTTATTTAAAAGCATGTACTGGGGGCTGAACTTCCTCAACAGGGAGGCTCCCTGTGTGATGGAGAACCTTGGAAATGAGAGCCCAGCTGCAAAAGTTCAGGCCCCTTATGTGTAACACCCTACAGAGCCAGCAGCAGCTAAACACCAGAGCCCGGGCTCTTGCCCAGGATCTTCACCCACACAGATATGAATAGAATTATAACAGCCCTTCCATATGCAACACCTGGGAGGGGTGGCCATCTTTGTCTTCCCATTGTTCCTAGCAGGCTTGGAAACCTATTGGGACAGGCAAAAGGAGCTGAAGTTGAAATCAGAATCTTGGAAATGGGTTAAAATACGGAGAATTATTCGTTAAATATCCCTAATACACACACACACACACACACACACACACACACACACTGCACCTCTCACAGCAC
Source organism: Podarcis pityusensis (assembly GCF_964106645.2). Classification (NCBI taxonomy): domain Eukaryota; kingdom Metazoa; phylum Chordata; class Lepidosauria; order Squamata; family Lacertidae; genus Podarcis; species Podarcis pityusensis. The sequence goes on along the minus strand of NC_138032.1, from coordinate 85,827,143 downwards.
TACAGTTTGAAGGGATTACCTGAAAAGGTAAGCACCTTGCTGGGGCAGGCTATTCGTTAAAGAGTTGTGGTCTGGAAGAGTCTTACTTCTAGATGTCGTGAGGAATGGCTGTTGTGTTTTCAGTCTGTAAGATCCTTCCCACCCTTTGCTATTTTTGTATGTGTTCTTGAGCACTGGCCAAAATGGGGCACACAAACACACTTACTTTTCATCTTTGAGGGAGAGGGGAGAGCAGAACTCCTCCTGCTCTTTGCCAAACTCTGTTTTCTGTGTCTGTGTGCATTTGGCAACCTGCCTAATGCATTCTAGACACACTGACTCAGAAATTGCTGTTTTTATCTGCCTAATTTTTATATACATGCAAGGCACCACTAGCTCTTGAGCTTTAACCACCTAGAAACTTGCTGGCAAGCTTCAGGCCTTCCAGACAGTTGGGTTTCCGTGCCTGACGCGCTCGCTCTCTCTCTCTCTCTTTTGTATTCAGTGATTTGTCCTGTAAGAATGCATGTTAAGTTAACGGACAGCAGATTGTTTTCGTTGTGCTACTCGGAAACCATCTGATTTTGTCCAGACACACCGCTCCGATGATGTCCGTGTAGCCACACTTGGTAGGGAGAATGGCTTGCCACCACTAGGAGGTGTCTTAGGTGGGAGATGTGCATCATTGAGATTTCTGTGGTCTTTACACTCAACCCAAAGTATTCTCCTCCTGTCCTGGGAATACTTCATTCTCTTCCCAGTGATGGCAGCAGCCTTTACTAGGCCCTCTGATCTATATTCATTGCAATCTCCGTTGTTGTCTAGAAGAACGTTGTCAAAACAAACCTGTTTTCAATCTGCCCAAGTGACTGGCTCAAATTGGGGAGGGGACGGACGTTTCCTATGTTCTTACCGTTGTGCTTCTCATGACTGCTTAATACTCAATAATTAACAGAAACCAGAAGCTTCTCTTAACAACAGGTTTCCTAATATTTCTGCAGAGCTTAATTCCTACTTTGGCTGCAACATCTACATTCAATGCCAGGTTTCAACCCTGGACTATATGAAGCAAGAATAGGCAAAAATACACTGAGCAGAGGTTTTTTCCTGACACTATTAACTACTTAGGGATGCGGGTGGCGCTGTGGGTTAAACCACAGAGCCTAGGACTTGCCGATCAGAAGGTTGGCGGTTTGAATCCCCGCGACGGGGTGAGCTCCCGTTGCTCGGTCCCTGCTCCTGCCAACCTAGCAGTTCAAAAGCACGTCAAAGTGCAAGTAGATAAATAGGTACCGCTCCAGCGGGAAGGTAAACGGCGTTTCTGTGCATTGCTCTGGTTCACCAGAAGCGGCTTAGTCATGCTGGCCACATGACCCAGAAGCTGTATGCCAGCTCCCTCGGCCAATAAAGCGAGATGAGCGCCACAACCCCAGAGTTGGTCACAACTTGACCTAATGGTCAGGGGTCCCTTTACCTTTACCTTTACCTATTAGCTACAGAGAATCTATCTATCTATCTATGAATGATCTATGAATGATCAGAGAGTGGTGGTATTACTGAACAGACTTGAGTCCTGACATACCTCCCAATCACCCCACCCCCCAAAATTAAGCACTACAATTTCTAGGCGTCCTTAGGGTGCGTACCCAAGATTGAACCCCTTTGTCTGCATTAAGCGAACATTCCCGTCTTCTGGTTGTCCGAATGGTAACATCCAACATCCGCCTCACAGTTGCGTAAGACCTAGAATGCAAGTCTTTCAAGGCTAACGCCGACCAGCCGATCCATGGTAGTTCTCAGAATTCCAAGTTCATAAACACAAACACTTAAGAGGAAATCTCTGGGAGGAATTCAGCATTGTGCTCCCTTGTTCTGTTAGTGCAAGCATTTCCGCCGGCATAACAGACTGCTCTCTCTGGGGGGCTCTCCAGACCCCACCCACCCTGAACCAATTTGGGAGGAGAGTGGGGAAGCCCCATTGCGCTAGAGCCGTGTTTCTCGTACTTGGGTATCCAGTTGTTGGACTACAACTCCCATCATCCCTGGCCACTGGTCCTGCTCACTAGGGACGATGGGAGTTGTAGTCCAACAACAGCTGGGGACCCAAGTTTGAGAAACACTGCGTTGGTGGGATTCACTGTGCTGACTGCCACTAGAGCACCTACTTAGTTGACCCTTTGCCTTCCTCTCGTATACTAAATGTGTGAACGAGGATAGATTTAAAATGTGTGAATGGATGATCAAGTGTCCGTGAGAACCGTCCATCTGTGTGTAGTTACAGGGTTTTTCCACATTAGTTGTGGCTGGGGCAAGCCTATCTTGTAAAGCACTACCACATTTCACGGCGTATTGGCGGTCTACCCTCGTCTTTGCTGCACTTTGGTTTATGTTTACATTTTTATAATATCACATGGTGATATTTTGCTCAAAGGGCAGCATCTGGGTTAAATGGCTTTTGCCATGTTGTAAATATCAACCTCACATAAGCATGTAATGAAAGGGAGAAACCGAATGAGAAAGGCATCCATATGACATGGGTTAAGGTGACTCACACGTGCCCAGACACTTGGAAACTCATGTGGGAGGTCTGGGCTGAGAACTCCCCACTTAGTGGTGTCATAATAGGAAACAGATGTCACGAGTGTCACTATGACTGGCATTTTTGAGGAGATGCTGTAGGGGAAATGAGCAGTGGGAAAGCCTGGTTCCTGGGCCATTTGGGAACATCAGAAAAAAGGTACCAATTAGTAGGCCAGAATCTATAGACTCTAATTTCAGAGAGTATCACCAAAAGTAGGATGAGCCCTGGCTTAGTGAAAGCATTTCCTGAGCACAAGTTTTATGGGAATATGAAGGATTCCTGGAAACGCTGAGGGGATGTCATCCAACTTAGGCTGGGTCTTCCCTTCTTAGGGTCTTGCCTCTCTTTGACCAAACTATGCGGTTGATGGAGGTTGAGGGGAGAGTATATATGAAAAGAGACCGTGCCATCGTTGGGATGTACAGTTTCCTTTTTCTAAACACAGGCATAATTGGTGGTCAGCCACCGTGTTGCATCCTGTAGTCTTCATAAAATCAGGTTTTGTCATAAGTCTAAGTGGTCATTAAAGAGTTCTAGCCTCCCCACAGCCCATCACACTCTACAGCACCTTTTCTGACAGCCGTGAACAATTGGAGGTGGAGAGGAGGTCTATTCTGGGACCTGGGAGTGAAATTTTATTAAATTTTCTGTAGTGTTGCAGAGACCATGGGTTTATCCGCACATGGTCTGAGATTGCATGAGTGAGCCCAAGGCTCACGTGCTCCCTCACTTCCACTTCCTCTATAATTCCATTCTTCAGTCACTCCAACTTCTGTACTTCCTATATAGAACAAACCATTGTTTGCTGTTAGAACCAAACCTGCAAGCTACGGTTTCTCGTTGCTTTCCAAAGCAGATTTGGAAACTATGATTTAGAAATAGCTTCCAGTTCCGATTAGGAGGACAAGTGAACACTGTTTGGATGTAATAGCAAACAATATTTTCTTCCTATTCAGTGCAAACGATGTGAATTGGAGCATGTGAAGGAAGGAATGCATGAGTCCATGACTTGCTCATATGACAGCTCTCTATCACCCACATACTTGAGACTCTTTTCTCCCCTTTCTTTAAATAGTTCGTATGTGGTTTTTATTTTGTGTAGCTGTCTCTAGCTAGGGATGGATGAATGGATCAGCCAGTCATTCTTCTGTGTCAGTTTCCCAGGCATTGATGCATATGTCCTTTTTGACCTTTTTTCCTTTCCCATACAATAAGCCCACAACTTTTGTGGGGGTTATAGTCCAGGAATTGTACCTAAAGCCATAATGGTGTATAGTCAAAAACCCAATAGGTTCAATGGTGGGTGGGATTACCAAAGTCATTTTTCCTGGAACTTTCCCTTTCCTCCCTATTTTATTTTACTTATTGCCACACGTGTAAATGCACACAAGTTAAATGTGCGTAAGTTGCAGACTTACTGTGTTTTAAAAGATGCACAAAAATTCATTTTTATTTTTTTTAAATAGCTTTTCAATGCATTTTCCTCTAAAATACATCTTGTGGGGTGGTGGGTTTTTTTGTTTTTTTCTTTTTTTTTTCTTTTTCAAAACAGGTATTTTTGTGTGCGTCTTTTTTTTAATCAAAATGGCACAGCAAAATTCAAAACGGTACCCACTCCAATTCATAGCTGCATATTACAGTCTGCGTAAAAGGCTGGGACTGGTGAAGTAGGCTGGTTCAAGTTTAAAATGTGGACTGAGCGCATTCCTCTTCTATCCCTTATTCCATTTACTTGTCGTGGAGAAGTTACGGAGGGGGGCAAGAGTCTCTAAACCCACACAGGATAGAATAGGCTATAAATGTTAAGGTGCAAACAACGAGACCGAGGAACCAGTTTCACCCATGCCTTAAGGTCCCAAAGCAGGAAGTCAGACGTTTCAGCTGACCCCACTGGTCTTCCCTCTTCCTGGGTCTTTGGAAGAGTGTCTGCTGAAGAGCCCCAAACCGCATGGCCTGGCATTCAGAGGACGGACGAAGCGCTAGTCTAGCTGTAGTTAGCTACCAAAGCGTGTAGATGCCTCCGACTCCAAAACACAAGTTGATGTGAGTGTCAGGCTTAAGAACGGTCGCCTTGCAACCACCGCCTCCCAGCACGTTCCCAGGTGGTTCCCAACACTCTCTCCATAACACCTCCTTTCCCTCTTCTCCTGTAGGCTTCCTCTCGCAGCTTGTCTATGACCGGCCGCTGACCGAGTGCATCCGCGCAGGACACTACGCCGCCAGCGTGATCATAAAGCGTTCTGGCTGCACCTTCCCAGAGAAGCCCGACTTCCACTGATACTTGGGCAACCTCCGAGGATCAAGAGGAGACGCTGCCTACCTTCCCTCCATTAATCCCTTTCCCCAGCTGCCCTGCACTGAGTCTTCTGTACTTTGGATTCACTTTGACCTTTCGCACACCTCTGTCTGAGTGCCCTTTCCCTGTGTCCAGCACAACGGTGTCTTGCACGTTTTACATTGAGGGGCCAGGCTCTGTTCAGCTTGACACTTTGGTACTCCCTTCGTACAGTTCCTAGGAGCAACTCTGTACGAAAGCACCCGCCACTGTTTAGCTGTGATGTAAGCTCTTCTAATATAGTCGTCTGATATAGTCTACCCTGACCAATCCTGCTCAGCTTGAGCAGGTGAGAAACCCTCAAAAACTTTAATTGGCCGAAGACTGAATTAACAGCAATGTACTCGTGCGAGGAATTGCACTGTTTGCTCCTATGTGTGCTATATTCACACACACAGGGCTCCTTCCTGCTTCCACTGCATTACATAGGAATTTGCCCATGTTTCAGGGAGCTTACCCAAGGCTGTGTGGTCCAGAGCAATCTTGCTGACTTTAGGAGGTTTAGGAGTAGGCTCCTAAGTAAGCGCAGGATCTTGTAGATTTGGGGGCAGGGGGCTCATTTCTTCCAGGGCAAGATCAGGGTGTTCTTATGATACAAATAAAAGCCCATAACAGGATATTCTCCTGTTGTGAGCTGAAGGATGCATCTCAAAGCAGATATATTATACATTTGTGAAAGTGAATTACAGAAATATTCATGCAGGTTTTCTCATCAGGATATGCCAAAACGGAATCTTTTTATTTCAACGCACAGTTTTAAGACAAATAATGTACTTCAAATAACTGAGAGATCTTTATTTGTATGTATGACAGTATTCAAGAGAGATGTTCTAAAAATGTCATTCATTACTATGTAATTTGATACTGATAAATAAAACAATTGTGATACAGTTGTTCTCTGGCTTTTCATTTGTGTGACCTTATGACGGAAAGTAGAATGAGTCAGCATATCAAATGTTTTTAAATTTTTTGTTTGCTGAGAACAGCCTCATCATTTAGAAAGGATGGGGGAAGAGGTTAGGCATTATTTATGAAGAACTACAAACTTTCCAATAGAAAACACCCCCAGCAAATACAGGGACAGTTTGACTGTAACAGTAAAATAATTCATATCTTGGGGTTGTCCCTGGAGTACAAAACTAAAGGTCTTAGTGGCTTTATAATGGATTATATTTTTAAGCCAGGACCATATGGTGAGGTCTGTCTCTTTCAGTTCCCTCGCCAAAGGCACACAGAGTCCTGCTAGAGAATGTGGAATATTATTCAGTGGCAAAAACTCTTAGTGGCAGAGTCAAGAGGGTACATTTAAGAAGCAGCTCTTGAAAAGTGCAAATCCAAGGTATATACAGTTACCAAAACAGCTTCAGTCACACACTACAAAGAAATTTAGCTTTTCCCCTTGTCTCTACCTCCGTTTATACCAAAATTCTGTGTTAAAAATGTCAGCACAGAAAGAAAACTAACTTCAAAATTGGATATATATAAAAAAGGGGGGGCTGCACCATCTATTCAAGTGCTCCCACCGAATTTTCTGTTTCCAACTCTACCTGCATCTGTTAGCCATCTGTGGCCACTGAGCATCCACTGACCACATCCAGTCCTCATGAGGTTGGTGTGCTCCCCCACTCAAAAGATTTTTTCCTCCCTAATGTTCTTTTGTATTTCTGCAAACTTCACGGCTTTCCAACCGTGCTAATACCTCCCCCTTGGTTATGTTTTGGCTACGAAAGCAACAGCCTGGACAGCCAACACTGAGATTGGTTCTTTAAATTCTGGGCTGCCACGAAAAAGTGGTACCATTCATTCAGTGCCTTATTCTGATGTCTTTCCCTTTTGAGCAACTGTCACAATATTTGATCCAGCAAGCTCTTCATCCTTTTACACAAGATGTGATTTATATCCAGGGCTGTGTGGCGTATGCGCTAAAACAAAGCAAACACCGAAGTGATACCTGACCAAATTCTGTGCCAAGCATAGCTGAATTCTGCAACCTGCATAAATTTGCGTCGTTTAAATAAATTGCATGCTTTCCCCTTCTCTCTCTTGTTTGCTTGATGCATGCCTCAATTTTTGCCTAACTCTGCTTCTGCTGATCATATTGTCATGGGGGGTCGCAGAGCGCTCCCCCACACTGAACAGTAAAAATTCTTACCTTCAGGTGGGGGGGGGGAATGGAAAGAAATAAAACTGTCAGGACAAAATCAGCAATAGGTGAGAGTAAACGCTCGAAAAATGGCAGCCGGACGGCGAGAGAAAAGGATTGCACCTTTTGTATGAGCAAATCTTCGACTAAGCCGTGGTACTGTGTTGGGGTTTGGAAAGAAATCACCTTGCAAAGAACTGGTGGCAGGCAAAGCTCAGGAGCATTAAGCCGACGTGAGTCCATGCTGTTCCTGTTCGGTGATCATGTGATTGGCTTGTAGTTAAATATAGCTCCTGTTTAGGAAACGCAGGACAGGTACTCGAAAGGTAGTTCCTCCTGAGCTTGCAGGGTTTGTGAGGTTTTGGAGATTATAGAAATCATTAGCCTGACAAAAAGATCAAAGAAGGAGCGAGGAGTCTTAATTTCAGGCACTGACTGCTACTGTATGAGCATCTCAGTGGATTAAACAAATAATGAGCACCTGCTGGGAAGAGGGCATGCATTAGGATGATTCCTATTTCTAAGAAGTCTGCTTACAGCCTGGAGAAAATAGGAGTGCCTTTAAGGTCTTTTTATTTTATTTATTTATAAAACCAAACAATAAAATCGTAGAAAGTTAAAAGCAAGTTAAAAGCAAAAGGACATGGGAAGCAAACACCCACAGACCATTGTGAGGGAAGGTGTACTCTTAATTGCCCTCATAGGCCTGGCAGAATAGGAAAGATTTCAGCAGGTATTTAAAAATTGGCACCGAATCTCTATTGGCAGGGTGTTCCACAGGACTGGGCCGGTGACACTAATCATTTTCAGATAGTCATGCCTTATTGTGAGCACTTAAGCATCCCAAACGGTTGCAAAGATTTTCTCCCCCCCCAAAAAATATTTCTTTTCTCATCATTCCCTGCAAGAGGATTTTTTTCTGAACCATATTCCTCATATGTTAGGAGCCTGAATTGGCCGTTGCATCAAACATTTGAGAAGAAAAGGAGGGGAAATGTATTTTCTGAAGAAGCCAAGAAAGCTTGTTCTCTTAAAAACTGAGGGTCTGGTTCCGCTTTTGCGGAGACATAATAACAAAAACGGAAGGTGTCGGAAATTTGGATTCTGAAAGACCGATTTGATGCGGAGCCAGTGGGCAAGGAGAATGTGCTTAGGAGGAAGCCAGAATAGAAACACCGCTCTCATCAAGTGGATCATAACCTATATCAAAGCCAGTTCTGACATTCTGAGTCTTGCGCAGAAACCAGCTATGAAACCCGCTAGCCATATATATTGCCCTGATTGCATTCCTGGCTTCCTTAACAGTCTTAAAAAAACAGGCCTTTGGTTTTCTTTAATAATATATGCTATGCAAGGGGCTCCAAAATTATATTTGCTGAGCCACCCCCTTCTGAAAATCAGACACTGCCACCCGCTTTGCAAGTTCTGCTCTTCTACCCAGGACAAGGAAATCCCACTTCTCGCCGTGATGATCAAAACCAAGAGGAAGGATGTGTAATAGGAAACAAATGGCAAACGGATTCTACGAGAGAAATGATGGAAGAAGCTTTTTCCGTTTCTATAATGTTTAAAAGTTGCAGATTTTGGAAGACTCGAGCATTTAAAAAAACAATGAAGCATCAAGTACACATGATCCTTGTATACTCTGGTCTCGGGACGCAGGTGGCGCTGTGGGTTAAACCACAGAGCCTAGGACTTGCTGATCAGAAGGTTGGCGGTTCGAATCCCCGCAATGGAGTGAGCTCCCGTTGCTCGGTCCCTGCTCCTGCCCATCTAGCAGTTCGAAAGCACGTCAAGTGCAAGTAGATAAATAGGTACCGCTCCGGCAGGAAGGTAAACGGCATTTCTGTGCACTGCTCTGGTTCGCCATAAGCAGCTTAGTCATGCTGGCCACATGACCTGGAAGCTGTACGCCGGCTCCCTCGGCCAATAAAGCGAGATGAGTGCCGCAACCCCAGAGTCGGCCAATACTGGACCTAATAGTCAGGGGTACCTTTACCTTTACCTTTATACTCTGATCTGGCATTGTACTTGCAGCTGGGCTTTCTCCCAAACTGGCACTGCCCGCCCGCGCCCTATGCACCCCTTTTGCTCATCGGACTACTAGGGTTCGTCAAGCACCCCGTGAACTACGTCTATTAAACAGCCTCAGGATTTCAGTTTTGTAATGGAAAAGGAACACTGTTTCAGAAAGATCCCTTGCGAGTGTCGTGTTCGGGGGAAGCAATTAAAGCCAGTTCACCAAGAACGCAGCCCAAATAAAGGCTTGCCGGCCTTGGTTATTCATGTGTCGCCGGGCGGGCATAAAGGACAGGTTTTTGGTTGTGCCCATGGAGCTGACAGATTTCACACGTCTAATGAAAAGGGGAGCGATCAGAATAGCAATAAGGTGGGTCTCCTTCAAGTGCTCCGCAGCCCAGGGATTTCCAAGATGAAGTGCAGCCTCTCTGCACCGTGCAAATATTTAATGCCGCTCTAACTATCCCCTGGTTACTGGAGTGTGACAGTTAATAGCCGTCAGCTGCCAAAGCTGCTGAACAGCCTGGTTCCTTAGAGGGAAAATGAGTAGTAAAAATGGAGCCAAGTCAGTCTAGAAACCCACAAATCATAAAGCGCTGCCGCTCGGCAGGTCATCTCCCGCGATCACAATGTGGCTGACCTGAGCTGCCTTTCAAAACAGAAGCTATTGACTGAGGCTTGAGGCGGGCGTATTGTGTATTGTATTCAGGTTTGTGTACTTTACCGCCCTTGCCTGCGCACATGTAAGTCGCAAGCTGGGAGGTGGCGGTTCTGTGTTGCAGCAAGAAGGAGCCAAACTCTTGCGCTTTGCGATGCCACCGGTGGCCTGTAAAATGAACAGGGACGTTGTCCCTTGACTCGGCTAGTCTACACACTCAACCACTAACATGGAAGACAACCAGACATGCAAAAGTATTGAGATAACTGAAGGTTACTTCACAGTGCTGTTTTAAGCAGCATAGAATAAAAGAGCCAAAACATAAAACATGTCTACGAAAGCTGTCTGTCACTTCGACGAGTCGTCTTAAATTATTTAATGGGTCCCCTAAAATGCTAGAAGCTGTTTTCCTCTTGAGCCACCTCCCCTGCAAGCCCGGCACAGTTGTAGTAAGGCCACTTTCTGTTCAAAGAGCCAGTGTGGTGTAGTGGTTAAGAGCGGTGGACTCGTAATCTGGGGAACCGGGTTTGCGTCTCCACTCCTCCACATGCAGCTGCTGGGTGACCTTGGGCTAGTCACACTTCTTTTAAGTCTCTCAGCCCCACTCACCTCAAGAGTGTTTGTTGTGGGGGAGGAAGGGAAAGGAGAATGTTAGCTGCTTTGAGACTCCTTTGGGTAGTGAAAGAGCGGGATATCAAATCCAAACTCCTCCTCCTCTTCTTCTTCTTCTTCTTCTTCTTCTTCTTCTTCTTCTTCTTCTTCAAAGCTGGCTACAGCCCTGATACATGCTAACATACCAAAAGCAAGCCGTCCTCAATCATAGAATCATAGAATCATAGACTTGGAAGAGACCACAAGGGCCATCGAGTCCAACCCCCTGCCAAGCAGGAAACACCATCAGAGCACTCCTGACATATGGTTGTCAAGCCTCTGCTTAAAGACCTCCAAAGAAGGAGACTCCACCACACTCCTTGGCAGCAAATTCCACTGTCGAACAGCTCTTACTGTCAGGAAGTTCTTCCTAATGTTTAGGTGGAATCTTCTTTCTTGTAGTTTGGATCCATTGCTCCGTATCCGCTTCTCTGGAGCAGCAGAAAACAACCTTTCTCCCTCCTCTATGTGACATCCTTTTATATATTTGAACATGGCTATCATATCACCCCTTAACCTCCTCTTCTCCAGGCTAAACATGCCCAGCTCCCTTAGCCGTTCCTCATCTGGTATCCTCTGGATGTGTGAGACTACAACTCCCATCAGCCATGCCCCATTTGCATGCACCAAACACAAATATATGGTTGTGCTCTAGAGGACAAATGCAAAATGCAAAATAAGTTGAATGGCTGGATTAAATAAATATCCCACTGAAGTCATAGTGTTGTTTTTCAGCATTTCCCCTACTCCAGCACAGGTGGGGTGTTTTTGTTTTGCTTTTATCATTATTTTTTTTAAATACATGTCATGAGAAGCATAATTATATGGCCATTTTCAATGCTGCAGTTGGGTGCATTTTATCGCTTTCCATCAGATTATCACACTGTAAATTGCTAGCTCAAAGCAATGACTTTTGGAGCAAAAAATAGGAAGTTGTCCGGGGGGGGGGCACCTCAAGCCAATCATCTCTTATTCCTAATGATGCCGCTTCAGAGATTTCCTTGTGAGACAATACATGAATAGCAAGTGAATAATTGGTTGAACGGGAGCTTCATTAGAGTCCAAGAGAGGGAACAGGATCTTTCATGTGAATAATTTGGGATGATTGGGGAAAGATGAAGCATTTATTACAGGATCGCCTTCTGCTGCGCAGTCAGAAAAATTCGAGCTCAGCTTCACTGAAGTGTGAAAACTTGTTGGAACCAGCTCATCTGGTTACACCAAATAATCAGCCAATGGAGCCATTTAGAGATGTGACTTTCAACTGCTACTCCTTTCAGACTGAATTTATTTCCTCCTCATGTTTTTCCTGTTTGGCGTCCCACTTTTCACCCCAGAGCTCGGAAAATCCTACCTTTCCTTTTAACATAATGAAACCACTGCCTACTTTTTCCAGATGTAGAAGACCCATTGCACAGCAATTAAATAGGTTACTTGGCTTGCTGTGTATCTAGACATCTCCTTCTCTGTGGTGTTGTAAGATACAGTTACAGACTCGCATGCATGAAAGGGTTAACCTGAGCCCTGAGCTCAAGTTGCCAGTGGGTGTGGCTTAGCAGGCTCCCAGCAGCCTTTGCTTCTCCCCGCCCCACACTTTTTGTTCTCTCCTGCTTCCTTTGAAGAACAAGCAGCCATGTGGGTTTGGCCCCCAGATCAGCAAATGCTCCAACCATAGCTGTCAACTTACAGATTTGAAAATAAGGGACCAGCAGCCTCGAAAATAAGGGATCAGCAGCCAAAATAAGGGATTTTCCAGGCACAGGTATGTTCAACTTCTGAGCCCCTCCGAGCCAAAGGCAGAAAGCCCAGTCAGAAGCCAAATGAAACTTCATCAATAAGGGGCAGCAGCGGGACATGGCACTGGGATAAAGGACTGTCCCGCCAAATAAGGGACGCTTGACAGCTGTGGCTCCAACCTTTCAGTATTTTTTTGCCAGTGATTGACGTCACACCAACGCTTGACATTTAGGAAAGCTAGTCTAGCCAATGAGAGAAAGAAACAACTAAAGTGAAACACCCATTGCATAAGACTCTCGGAGAAAGCACTTTCTGGTTTGTTTTTGAGCCTTTTCTGCTGGTCTTCGCAGGTGGAGAAGTGACTGCCACCCCATAAAAACAATTGAGGTATTCAGAATTTTAGTGTGGCTGGGACAGGGGGGTAGCACATCAACCCAAAAACAAAAGGTACCAGAGTCCATGATCAAACTTTGGTCTTACTTCACATACACAAAAAGTGGGGGGGGGGGGGTTGTTCTTTAGTTTGTAAATATTTTTTTAAAAATTGCTCTGCCAGTGCAGATAAAGTCCATCATTATTATACTCGTAGTTCAGGGTGGGGGGGAGCTGAGAGATCACAAGTTACACTAGTTCTGCAAAGTATTATCCCAATGTTGCTGGAGAGAGCGGGGAGTCAGAAGGGTGTATGAAAGTGTACACCAGAATCATTATTCTGACTTACTTACTTACTTACTTACTTTATTTATTTATTTCAAAATGCTGTGAAGTTGATGGTAGCAAGAGCTCTGTCAGTTAAGGCCTAGAAAGGGTGACAGGAGTCAAAGGAGGAATTACAGGTTTCGGCAGGAGTATAAAGACATCTGGGTGCCAAGTCTACCTGTGGGTCGACTTCAGGTCCATCCGCTGAGAAGTGATGGGCAGATAGACCTGGACCAAATAAGTTAATGCAGAGGAAGAGGTAAGTCATGTTAGCATGCAGAGCTGAGTGTTGTACTGTCACTTTTATTTTGAAAAATTGGATTATGGCTAACCAAAATGTCCCAAAGCAATGACTGATGATGATGATGATGATACACATCTTTGTTCTCCACCCTCACTTCCCTCCTTTTTTCTCTGTATCATTTTCATGCATATATATATATATATATATATATGCATATATATGCATATATATTTTCCCAGTAATGATGTATGGAAGTAAGAGCTGGACCATAAAGAAGGCTGATCGCCGAAGAATTGATGCTTTTGAATTATGGTGCTGGAGGAGACTCTTGAGAGTCCCATGGACTGCAAGAAGATCAAACCTCTCCATTCTTAAGGAAATCAGCCCTGAGTGCTCACCAGAAGGACAGATCCTGAAGCTGAGACTCCAATATTTTGGCCACCTCATGAGAAGAGAAGACTCCCTGGAAAAGACCCTGATGTTGGGAAAGATGGAGGGCGCAAGGAGAAGGGGACGGCAGAGGACGAGATGGTTGGACAGTGTTCTTGAAGCTACCAGCATGAGTTTGACCAAACTGCGGGAGGCAGTGGGAGACAGGAGTGCCTGGCGTGCTCTGGTCCATGGGGTCACGAAGAGTCGGACATGACTAAACGACTAAACAACAACATATATATATATATATATATATATATATATATATATATATATAAAACACAAATCATTCCCAAAATATATTGATTGTCCTTGAATTTTCCCACCACACTTGCCATCCTCTCCTGCCACCCCCTTGGGGAACCACTGCTGTAATGACTGTATCCAATTTTTTGTATCCAATTCTTTACTTTTATCTGTGCCAAATCTTCCAGTGGATGTCCTGAGTTTTCATGTTATGACAGAGAGGAAGAGAAACGTCTCCCTATTCCCTTTCTTTCTCCTATGTCATGAAATACATCACAGCCGTGCTTCCCCCTGCCACTTACCCACCTATATATTTTTTTCTAAACTAAGAAACTAAAAATCTTGTAGCCTTCCCTCTGCTTTGTTTCCTCCCCTCCCCACAAGCTGCTAATGATTAAGGAGGTGGCCTGACTAGTCCAAGGGCAACTGAGGGTAGCAAGGAACAACTCAGGCACCGATTACTCCGGAGAATGGGGAAGAGGGTGATGGGGGGGGGGGGAGAAACGTTTTTCTCCCCTATTGCTTAATTAATGGAAAGAGCCCAGTGCATCTGCCAGCAGCTCCGCTGCAAGGTGAATTCTTCCATAAAGAGCCTCATTCATGAGTTGCCAGGAGATCTGCGACCTATTATCGAATTCGCACAAAAATTAAAATAATAAAAAAACACAACATCATCAACAGACTGGCTAATTTAGTGCCTTGAAGGATGCAGCTGGTGCTCCTGTTTGTTTTTTTGGGGGGGGATTTCCGCTCCTGCTCTGATTGATCCCCACCTCCTCATTTTGTATCCCGTGAAATAACAAAAAAAGAGAGGGGCGTAATATCGTTTCCCTGCAGCTTCCCTTATGAGAAAGCATTTGTTTCCCCTTTCTGTTAAATGAAATGTTGTTTACGGTGACTTCCCCCCCTGAAATCGGGTGGTAAGTGTGTTTTCTGACAACTGTGCAAGATGCTGAGTCAATCCTGAGTCAGATCTTCGGCCCATCAAGCTCTGGACTGTCGACACTGGCTGGCAGAAGCACCCAGGGGCCTTTGGGCAGGAATCTTGCAAGGCATCAAACCTGGGACCGTCTAGAAACAAAATAGGTACAGTGGTACCTCGGGTTAAGTACTTAATTCGTTCCGGAGGTCCGTTCTTAACCTGAAACTGTTCTTAACCTGAAGCACCACTTTAGCTAATGGGGCCTCCTGCTGCCGTTGCGCCACTGGAGCACGATTTCTGTTCTTATCCTGAAGCAAAGTTCTTAACCTGAAGTACTATTTCTGGGTTAGCAGAGTCTGTAACCTGAAGCGTATGTAACCTGAAGCATATGTAACCCGAGGTACCACTGTACTTTACATCTGACCTGCCCATCCCAAACACTGTATCCAGAGTTGGGAGCTCCTGGCTTGAGCCCAGGGTTGACCCTGCAATGAAGTGGCCTTCTTTAGGTAGTGCCATTGAGGGAGCACAGGTCATGGTAGGAGCTGATATTGAATGGGGCAACAGTTTTGGGTCATGGTAAATGCCAGGGACATGGGTGGCGCTGTGGGTTAAACCACAGAGCCTAGGGCTCGCCGATCAGAAGGTCAGCGGTTCGAATCCCCACGACGGAATGAGCTCCCGTTGATTGGTCCCTGCTCCTGCCCACCTGGCTGTTTGAAAGCACGTCAAAGTGCAAGTAGATAAATAGGTACCGCTCGGGTGGGAAGGTAAATGGCGTTTCCGTGCGCTGCTCTGGTTCGCCAGAAGCGGTTTTGTCATGCTGGCCACATGACCCGGAAGCTGTCTGCGGACAAATGCTGGCTCCCTCGGCCAATAAAGCGAAATGAGCGCCGCAACCCCAGAGTCGGCCACGACTGGACCTAATGGTCAGGGGTCCCTTTACCTTTACCTAAATGCTAGCCCAGGGCTTCGTGGGGGCAGGGGAAGTGCCTGCTCTTTGTCCTCTGTTTCAGGCAGCACAATGTTTCGGACCAGAGCTACTTTAGCCCCCACGAATGCTGCCCATAAACCATTGGTAAAGCATGTTTTACTGGTGGAATACAATTGCACTTTCAGAGAGAAAAAAACCCGTTGTCAGGTGTGCGTGCAGGAGCCAGGCCCTGTGACCAATAAGACTTTGCAGGACTGGGGCCTTTCTAAGATTGTTCTGAAGAGGCAAGGCGCGGCCTCACAGGTGAGGCCGATTGGTAACTCACAGCACCTGGCGGCAAGAGCTGGGAAGGGATATAAGGTCCGCATTTCCCTTCGGCTCTTTGCCACAGCAACACGCTTCCTGCCTTGGGCTTCTTGCTTCCTGATCCTTGAACCTCAGCTTTTTGACTCCCAGCTCTCTCACCCTTGGACTCTTGGCTTCCTGACTCCTGGCTTCTGGATCCCCGTTCCTGCTCCCACCCCGCCATCTTGCCCCCGGTCCTGATGTCCCCTGCCGGGACTTTGATCGCCCGTGAATGGACCGTGACACCCATAAGAACAACTGCATGTTGTCCCCGGTACATCAGAAATTGGTTACTTTTTAAAAATAATTAAGACATGGTACCATTTCATTTCATTTAATAACAGGGACAGCATAAACTCAGGATCGCCAGCTACCCATCAGCCATTGTAGAAATATACACTGGGATAATAGAAGAAATGGCATGTTTAAATAGAGATTGACTTTGTACACAGCTCCATATTTGTAGTTCAAAAGTGCAGAAGAAGGTGGTTTTGTGTTCTCTGTTGTCTTGACGGTGCACTATACTATTTTAAAAGTTTGGGTTTGGTTGGCCATCACTGCCCACTCTTAGCTTTAGGTCTGTTTGACTTCTGACAGATTATGTTGACTCTCTTTGTGCGATTATGGGACGGCTTGACTCTTGACTTCTCAGTGACTCAGAAGATTGTCACAGCAAGGCAGTGCCAAATGCCAAGTGGCAGAACAAAATGGCAGGCCATTATTATGGTGGGGTAGATAGATCACTGCTAAAAGAAAACCAGCATACTAAAAGCAGGGCTACATGCTTTAGCCTTGATGTGCTATTTTTCTATTTACAAGGTGGTTATTAAATCTTTGGGGGTTCTTTTAAAAATGTGGGGGAGCATTCAAAAGTGGTATTTCCCATTTGTGTTGTGAAGTAATACATCATCATCATTATTATTATTATTATTATTATTATTATTATTATTATTTATTATCCCTCCCATCTGGCTGGGTGGCTTCCAACACATATAAAAACATAATAAAACAAAAAAACATTAAAAACTTCCCAATACAGGGCTGCCTGTTGATGTCTTCTGAAAGGTGCATAGTTCTTTATCTCCTTGACATCAGAACAGAGGGCATTCCACAGGGTGGATGCCACTACCGAGAAGGCCCTCTGCCTGGTTCCCTGTAACTTCGCTTCTTGCAGGGAGGGAACCGCCAGAAGGCCCTCAGAGCTGGACCTCAGTGTCCGGGCTGAACGATGGTGGTGAAGACCCTCCTTCAGGTATACTGGACCGAGGCCCATAACATTATTCTGCATGTGGAGACTTGGCCTAGCTTCTCAGGTGAAATTCCTGAACATTTTTCACAGGACAAGGGTCAGGTAATGAAGAGGTTGCCAGCATCCGAGCTCGAGGTGATGGCTAGTCCACATCAAGGAACCAGGTACCTTTGCCGCATCAACGCACCATCAACTAAGAGAGCCAGTGTGGTGTAGTGGTTAAGAATAGTGGACTCGTAATCTGGTCAACTGGGTTTGATTCCTCCCTCCTCCACACGCAGCTGCTGGGTGACCTTGGGCCAGTCACACTTCTCTGAAGTCTCTCAGCCTCACTCACCTCACAGAGTGCTTGTTGTGGGGGAGGAAGGGAAAGGAGAATGTTAGCCGCTTTGAGACTCCTTAAGGGGAGTGAAAGGCAGGATATCAAGTCCAAACTCCTCTTCTTTTTAGAAGGCAAGGTGCACCTTGAGGTTGTCTTTGAAGTGGTGCTGTGGTACTTTCTCCCCATGTGAGCATTACATCAGTTTCTAGAAGGGGGGATGCTGGGTAAGAGTCACAACCTGAGGTTTTCCCACATGGCGTGAGGTCCTGGCTTCATGCTGCGTACCTCTGTGTCATGGAGGGTCCCTTGGTTTCCCCTTCTACAAAAAAAGAGTATGTTGTCTGCAAGCCGGATATATTTCTAATGTTTTTCAGGCACTCGAGGGGAAATGTCTCAAGCAACCTGAGTACTTAGTACAAAGAAACCAAGAATCAATGGGAAAAGCTCAAGGCGAATGACGTTGTCTTTTTGTTTGGCAAAACTGATTTGCTTATGCTTCGCACAGAGGCCTTTGAGGTGCCACAGATAAGGAAGGCACCTGAGGAGCAGAAAACCTTTATTTGATTTCTCCTGCTTTGTTTCCCAGAATTCAAACACCTTTGGAGCCCCAGAGCAGCTCTCATCTCCTGCTTGGCCTAGGTGAGTAACTTCCTTTGACTTGAAAGGGCCTTATTGCTACAAAACTAGCAGGCTGGCAAGGGTTTTGAAGTGTATATTTTACAAGCAAGGTGCTTTTGTTGTCGACGGTTCATGCTGCTTTCTGTTCTTTAAGTTGGAAATAGAGATTGCAATGTGCTCAGCAATGGTTTGCCAAGACCCATTACTTAACAACAACAACAACAACAATGTTTTCCCACTGAAATTTTCCAAAGGAAGACATTGATTTATTAGAATTTTTTTTTAAAGAGAGAAACAAAATATTTACGGGAAATGTAAACTACATTACCTGCTGCAGTGCGGTTGCTCTTGATGCTTGTATCCCCTGGAGCTTCTAGACAATGTGAACGTGCTTCCTGACAGAGTGGGGTCACTTGGCGCATCTCCCTGCCTGCGCTGGCTTCTTTGAGACACAATTCAAGGTGCCCTTTTCATCAGGGCTTCACTCAGTTGAATGGGGATCATAGAACTGGTTCAAAAATATCTGAACAACACCTGGAGCTACTTCAGGTGAACTAGGATGAACTAATTTCATTTTGGGTTCAGACTTTGGATGATTTCATTTAAAAGGTAAAGGGACCCCTGACCATTAGGTCCAGTCGTGACCGACTCTGGGGTTGCGGCGCTCATCTCGCTTTATTGGCCAAGGGAGCTGGCGTACAGCTTCCAGGTCATGTGGCCAGCATGACTAAGCCGCTTCTGGAGAACCAGAGCAGCACACGGAAACGCCATTTACCTTCCTGCCGGAGCGGTACCTATTTATCTACTTGCATTTTGACGTGCTTTCGAACTGCTAGGTTGGCAGGAGTGCATTCATTTAGCTTTCATTTTTAAAAAAAGCGAGTGAATTGGATATTTATAAAGGAAGTTAGAAAGAAAAACATGGAGGCCATGGTCCAAGGCTTATTAGGCAAATACTGAGGTGCTGCTTAGTCACTTAATCACTATTGTTAAGCAACCAGCAGGAAAGAATGTGAGGCATTTCCTAGATCTTCCCTTCTGTATGTTCCTGTTCCTTCTAACAGGAGCAGCTTCCAGTGAGAAATGTGAAGCTAAGGTAGCAATGCAGCGAGTGGCATAATATAAAGGAATGTCGTGGAACCTATTTTATTTTCGTCTTCCTCTAACTTTTATTTCACAAAGAATATGTTGCCAAATTGCATTGTCATTTTGTTGCTCTTATTTTTGTATTACTTTTTTTTTTTTTTTTTTTTACACAATTAAGGTCTCTTTTCCTTTTTTCCAGCGAAAGGTACTCATTACTGGCAGCCATCACGACTAATAATTTTACTAGGATTATAGGCTCTATAAAACAAATAGTATCTGGATTAATCCTACATCGCCAAACAAAAAGCCAGAGTGGTGTTGTTCACTAGGAATGTTATCTCAGTAAAGAAAATGATCAGGGTCAGATGCGTTAAATGAGAAGAATTTTAATGTCTAATAGGCAGGAGAAAGACCACAACTTGGCCACAACTGCAAACAAGTTTACCCAAAAGTGAAATCTGAAAAATTAAGATTCCCCTGTCCCCCATTTCCAGGCATTGTTTACAGCTTCTGTGTGCACTTTTTCATTGATGCTTGCAAAATTATTTCAATACATTACAGTGGTACCTCGTGTTAAGTACTTAATTCGTTCTGGAGGTCCATTCTTAACCTGAAACTGTTCTTAACCTGAAGCACCACTTTAGCTAAGTTCTTAACCTGAAGCACTATTTCTGGGTTAGCGGAGTGTGTAACCTGAAGCGTATGTAACCTGAAGCGTATGTAACCCAAGGTACCACTGTATAGACCATTTCTGAACAATTTGGACGCCAACAGGGCAAAAGCTGTTGGGGTATCATGTACAAATATGATTAAGGCGTTTATCTGTGAAAGCTACTAATGTCCCATTGCAAATCTTACTGGGGTCATAGGCTATCAGAAAAGGCAACTTCATTCATCTCCGCACACCCCAATGGCAACTACAACCCCGTTTTCAGACCCCTGATCTGGAAGACTTAAGGGGCTGCTGCCACAAACAGTGTGCAATTCACCAGCCCTGCTAGCCGGCAATGTGAAGCAGTGGCAAAGAAGGACCAGAGTGATGTCCTGGCATGGGTAAATGTGCCTCTGGCTATGCGGGAGCCAGAAAGAACTCAACAAACATGTATGCCATTTCTTGGAGCTTGGCGTTTGTGAAGAAGCCCACCAGCACATCACTGAAGACCAAACCACAGCATGTTTTGAAGACATTGATTGAACAGTGACGCTTCTGCAGGCATCCTTGTAGCCAGTGGCGTAGCGTGGGTTGTCAGCACCCGGGGCAAGGCAAGTAATTTGCGACCCCAACCCGTGGATTTTAGTAGGGGCAGAGAGCTGCGAGTGCGAGTGAGCCCCCCCCCCCAGATGTTGCGCCCGGTGCGGCCAGCCCCCTGCACCCCCCACGCTACGCCACTGCTTGTAGCCAAGTAGGGTGAGATGAGTTCAGTATTTTTCTGCTGCGTTTGGAGATTTCTAGTTCAGTTTTCTGCTGCTGCTATGTGACGACGTTCCCTTACATGCTTCTTGCAGCCCCTGCAACATGTTTGCTTCCTTTCCTAATCAATGTTTTGGGCCACTCTTCCATATCCAGTTAGTTCTCCAGTCCTAGAGCTGAAATTGGCATTTGACGGGTGCCTTGTCCTCTGTGAGCACAACGTCTGCTTCTTTGGGAAGTGGGGAACTGTTTTCACCTAATTGTCCTTGCCTTTAGTGGTTGGAGGAGAGTTTCTTAAGAAGAGACACAATGCAGGGGAAACAAGACAATTCACAGGGTAGGGCGAATTGGACCATACAACTTCTTTCTATAGGCGTAATAAATGTTTGCTTTTGATCTTGAAAGGTACTGCTGGAAGACCCTCTTGGGAGCAGGGAAAATTCCAGCCTCAAACATCTAGACCCCCCTGTGTATTCAGGGTCATATTAAGTGTCCTTATGGTTATGCAAATCCACCAGTTCGGCTGCAAAAAACCCCCATGTTTAATATTGTTAGTTTTACTTAGTTCTGTTAGAAGGTGACAGAAGCTTGAGGGTTTACAGATGCCCCCCTTTTCCTCTCTTAATTAGGTTAGAGTCTTTTCCTTAATGTGATCTTCCCATGGGAGCAGCAGGCGAGATCTCTTGCCGCACGTCTCCAAAAGAGGACCTTCTGGGTCATGCGTGAAGCCCCACCAAGAATACAGTGGTACCTCGGGTTAAGTACTTAATTTGTTCCGGAGGTCCGTTCTTAACCTGAAACTGTTCTTAACCTGAAGCACCACTTTAGCTAATGGGGCCTCCTGCTGCCGCCGTGCCACCGGAACACGATTTCTGTTCTCATCCTGAAGCAAAGTTCTTAACCCGAGGTAATATTTCTGGGTTAGTGGAGTCTGTAACCTGAAGCGTATGTAACCTGAAGCGTATGTAACCCAAGGTACCACTGTATGGGAGCCAACTGGCCAGAGTTAAACACTTTGAAGCCCATCAGTTTCATAGAATTGTAGAGTTGGAAGAGACCACGAGGGTCATCTAGTTCAACCCCCTGCTATGAGGAATATGCAGCTGTCCCATACGGGGATCAAACCTGCAACCTTGGCATTTTCAGCACCACACTAACCAACTGAGCTTTCCGGGTTCAGTAAGAGACAATAAGCCACATGAATGCTGCCCTATGTTTGCATAAATCTTGTAATTATTCTTGTTTTTAAAAATGAGCTTTCCTCCTGTAGAAGCGCTTACTGTAGCTCAAAATGCATTGGCTTTCTTGCCTGCTTAATTTCATTTTGTACCTATTTTAACGCTTCCTTCCTTCCTTCCTTCCTTCCTTTCTTTCTTTCTTTCTTTCTTTCTTTCTTTCCACTCATGGGTTTAGGACAAAGTGCTCCTCCTCGCATTCCAAGTATACAAAGACAATGTGTGCAACTTGCACTAGTCTGATGAAAATAGAAATTGATTGGCCCTGTCACAAGAATGCAGATTAATTTTTTTCTTAACTTGCCCAAGCTAACTCAACAGGTTGGATCCAGACTTAGTCATGCTTAGAGCAGGTCTGTTGTACTCTATAAGCATGACTAAATCTGAAGCCGATCCTAAGTGTACTTTGGCTGAACAAAGATTTGAATCTATGCCCTGCTGCCTTCTCTAGGGCATCAAGCTTTTTAAAATTCTCAGGTCTACCTTGAAAGATAGCTGTGCTGATGCATAAAATGAGTGGTGAACGTTGACAGTTCCAGACATCATTATCATCACCATCACCATCACCATTCATTATTTATACCCCACCCATCTGGCTGGGTTTCCCCAGCCACTCTGGGCGGCTCCCACAAGAATATTAAAAAGAATAAAACTTTAAACATTAAAAACTTCCCTAAACAGGGCTGCCTTCAGATGTCTTCTAAAAGTCCTATAGTTGTTTATTTCCTTGACATCTGATGGGAGGACGTTCCACAGGGCGGGCGCCACTACCGAGAAGGCCCTCCGCTTGGTTTCCTGCAACCTCACTTCTCGCAGTGAGGGAACCGCCAGAAGGCCCTCGGCGCTGGATCTCAGTGTCCGGGCAGAACAATGGGGGTGGAGACGCTCCTTCAGGTAAACTGGACTGAGGCTGTTTAGGGCTTTAAAGGTCAACACTTTGAATTGTGCTCGGAAACGTAATGGGAGCCATTGTAGGTCTTTCACGACTAGTGTTATGTGGTCTTGGCGGCTGCTCCCAGTCACCAGTCTAGCTGCCGCATTCTGGATTAGTTGCAGTTGCCGGCTCACCTTCAAAGGTAGCCCCACGTAGAGCACATTGTAGTAGTCCAAGCGGGAGATAACCAGAGCATGCACCACTCTGGCGAGACAGTCCACAGGCAGGTAGGGTCTCAGTTTGCGTACCAGATGGAGCTGGTAGACAGCTGCCCTGGACACAGAATTGACCTGCGCCTCCATGGACAGCTGTGAGTCCAAAATGACTCCCAAGCTGCGCACCTGGTCCTTCAGGGGCACAGTTACCCCATTCAGGACCAGGGAGTCCCCTATACCTGCTTGCCCTCTGTCCCCCCAAAACAGTACTTCTGTCTTGTCAGGATTCAACCTCAATCTGTTAGCCCCCATCCATCCTCCCACCCTCCCCAGGCACTCACACAGGATGTTCACCACCTTCACTGGTTTTGATTTGAAAGAGAGGTAGAGCTGGGTGTCATCCGCATACTGATGAACACCCAACCCAAACCCCCAATGATCTCTCCCAGCGACTTCATATAGATGTTAAAAAGCATGGGGGAGAGGACAGAACCCTGACAAACTTTGCGAAAGACCCAAAATAAATATATATCTGTCCCCTGCTCCCAGGTGTACATCAGTGAATACTGACAATCATATTGAGGTAACTATCAAGGGTGGATGACCTCATGCTCTCTGGATATTGTTGGACTCAGCCGCCCATCACCCTTGGACACACAGCAGCTTTAGGGCAACAGTATCTGAACGTTGGCTACCCCAATGCACCTTCACTGGGGCGATCGCTGAGCTTTTTGTCCGTTTGCAGAATTCATCTCGGATAGTCAAATATCAAAACATTCTCTGTAACGTATAGAGAGAGAAAAGGTCAGAGGCATTGAATTATTATGTTGGGAGAAATGTGTTTATTCTCTCTGGGACAGAAAATAGCAATTACTGACTCTCCCAAGCTGTGTTGTGACTCATGTCAAGCTGCAATGTACTGATTTTCAATAAATTATAATGCTACTCTGGCAAATAATGTGAATGAGTGTTGCTGCAATCCTCCAAGATTTTGATACAATACCCTGCATGCTCATAGTTTTTATTGCTTTTGCAGAGATGAAACACGTGTGGGGGGTGGAGGAAGAATCTGCATTTAGGAGGTATTTGATTCCCAATATATTTATGTAAGTAGCCCACACAATTTTACACTGTAGGAAGACTGCTTTGAGTGTGGAGGGGCGGGGGGAGCTGCGGCAGAAGGTTAGCAAGCAGGGAAAGAATTCAGCAACCCCATTTATGGGTTTTTTAACAGTACAATCCTAACCCCATGGTAAGCAATGCTTGAGAAGGTAGGATTTGGCAAAGGTGTCCCACTGCTCTGCTTCCCAAAAACTGTGGCTGGCTGAGCAACTACAGCCACCAATGTTCCCGCTGGTTGTAACCAGCACAGGAGCCTGAAATAGAGTGCTACATGAGCAGAGACAATGTAGTGTGGGGGGGCGCAGGGGTGGTTGCCCCGAGTGCAAAATTATTAGGGGTGCAAAATTTCAACACCCAGTGCTGCGCGCTTGCATTGCTCGGCTCTGTTGAAAACAGCTTATCCACACAAACGACAACAGAACAACTTCTTTTCTTATCTCTGTGGCTCCCCGTGCTCTGTTAGGCCCTGGGCTCTGGCAATGCACGCTACACCACTGAACCATGGATCTACTGCGTGGCCCCGGGAGCTGGCAACCCATGCTATGCCACTGAACCATGGATCCACTGGATCCAAAAGCTGTTCCACTCCCCTGAAAGTTATGCCACTGAACCATGGATCCACTGGATCCAAAAGCTGTTCCACTCCCCTGAAAGTGGCTTGACTTGAGCCCCTCTGCTCCACCCCTCGACTCCACCACCCACCACCTTCTTTGGCAAGTGTGAGAGGCAAGGTTTCGGGTGTGGCTATGACTCCACTCCGATCTGTTGATTCCCAGACCCATTTAAAATTGTTCCTCCCTGTGACTGAGCTGTACCAACTTACCCGAGAGTAAACCCAACTGAAGTCAGTGGAGCTGAATAGACATGTGCAAGTGTGGTTTATTGTTTCTGGATGCTTTGCACCAAACTTTGTGTTAATGGTGGAGGTTGGTCCTCGGGGACAAATGGGACTCTGCCCCACCCACCTCAGTTTGTCCCCAGCCAAATTCAGTGGGTACCAGCCACCACTGGTGTTAGATGCAAATGCATTAATGTCAACCCCAATGGCTGCTGCTTTGCTGGAGGCCCAGCTTCCAGAGGAAGTGATTTTCAACAGAGAAGCAGCGGGACGGAGGCACCGTATTTTTCGCTCTATAAGGCGCACCAGACCACAGGACGCACCTAGTTTTTGGAGGAGGAAAACAAGAAAAAAATATTCTGAATCTCAGAAGCCAGAACAGCGAGAGGGATCACTGCGCAGTGAAAGCAGCAATCCCTCTTGCTGTTCTGGCTTCTGGGATAGCTGCGCAGCCTGCATTCGCTCCATAAGATGCACACACATTTCCCCTTACTTTTTAGGAGGGAAAAAGTGAGTCTTATAGAGCAAAAAAATATGGTACTTAAAACTTTCCCCTACCCCTTCTCCGCTGGAAATCGCCATCTCTTGAATTGCTTCATATGCTACTGCTGTTTTGAGCACCATTTGGTGAAAATGTGAGGATATATACGGAAGAAACAAAATTAATAAGGAAGCAAAAAGCTCGCATTTGGACATAACGTTGGCTGCATGGGATTGTCGCATTTTACCTTCTATTTTTATTAGGCTTGCTTTTGTCTGCTGCTGTATCTTCATGGTAACCTGTGCTCTTTGGCATCCCCTGTTCACTCGAAGGAGGTGTGTGTGCAGGAGACCGATGAGTTTTATGCAAAAAGCAGTATAGGAAACCCTGAGTGCTCAAGAATAATGCTTGCAATTTGTGACCCAATTATGATTCAAGTCAAGAGGATTTTTACAGATCGCTGCTCAAAATATGGGGGGCGGTGCTTGAATTGATCATGTAACAATGAAGTGGAATAAAAATCCTATACCACCTAAATATTATAATATTAGTTGTGTGTTATACTTCATAATAACTGTAGCCATTTTAACCAGTACGGGACACCCCCATTTAATATATGAAATCCAAAGGGATCTGTGCCTTTGGCAGGTAGGTTTATTCAACGTATAATTGTTCAGGGCGGAACGATGTTGCTCTCGGGGGGTGCTATTGGCCGTCCTCCAAACCCACTTTTTAAAGTCCATTTTGGGGACGCTTTCCCTGGCCTCTGCACCCCTGGCTGGCTCCCACCCCCCTCCACACGCTTGCATTTCAGATGGTGGTGCCTGCCTCGTCTTCTTCCTCTGACAACGGCATACACATACCCCGCCAATTTTGCTATTTGGTGATCTCAGTTCCTCTGCCTCCTATCTTCTATCCCCAATAAGTAAAGGTAAAGGGACCCCTGACCATTAGGTCCAGTCGTGGCCGACTCTGGGGTTGCGGCGCTCATCTCGCTTTATTGGCCGAGGGAGCTGGCGTACAGCTTCCGGGTCATGTGGCCAGCATGAGTAAGCCGCTCCTGGCGAACCAGAGCAGCGCACAGAAACGCCGTTTACCTTCCCGCCAGAGCGGTACCTATTTATTTACTTGCACTTTGACGTTCTTTCGAACTGCTAGGTTGGCAGGAGCAGGGACCGAGCAACGGGAGCTCACCCCGTCACGCGGATTCGAACTGCCGACCTTCTGATCGGCAAGTCCTAGGCTTTGTGGTTTAACCCATTCTATCCCCAATAGTCTCCTTCAATTTCTGGCTTGGAGTTACTCCCCACACTCTGCTTGGGCAATCTCTCGATCTCGTCTTCACCAAGATCTGCTCTGTCCCTCTTCTCTCTTTTTGCGTTTCTCTCTTCTTGATCACATCTCCCTCCATGCTTGTTTTCCTTCCAGAACCTGCAGTCACTCGACTCAGTGGCTTTCGGGGAAGCATTTAATTTGCGCCCGCCTGCTCTTTAGACTCTGCATTGAATTCTCTGTGACTTATTCCTATCCTCAGCTCTTTGATATGTCCGCCCCACTCTCCTAACCATTAATTTGCCCCTCTCACCCCACTAGCCCCAGCTCCTTCCTTCCACTCGATATCTCTGTGCATGTTCTCCTGTCGCTCATCACATCGGAAAGAAATAAACAAGCCGTCTAATTTCACCCACCCTCCCTTTCTTGCACCCAATCTATGTGTCAATCTATGTGGCCAAACAATGACACCTGTCTGATTGACACGAATTCTAGGAATCTTCAAGGATTCTTCTCCACTTTTCAGGAGTGGCCCTACCATTAGACAGAGCAGGGTGGCTGCCTTAGGCAGCAGCTGCTGAGTGGTGGTGAAATATTAGAGGACAGAGCTGAACATGCCTTCCAGCCTTTGCTAATTTGTTTAGGTAGCCTGCTTTCCTCAAATGCGGCAGGGAAAACCATCCCCTCATCCATGTTGAACTAAGATTCAGCTGCCAATTGGGTTGAATTCTGTACATGGAATTGGTGGCTGTGGTGCTGCTGCCACCACTTTGTCTCTTGTTTTGGGCAATAAATTAATAACAACAACAACAACAATAATAATAAAGTGGTACCTTGGTTCTCAAACGCCTTGGTCCTCAAACAACTTGGAACCCAAACACTGCAAACTCGGAAGTAAGTGTTCCGGTTTGCAGACCGTTTTTCGGAAGTAGAACGTACTCACTTTGAGTGTTACGCTTCCAGTTTGAGTTCCACTCTTCCGTTTTGAGTGTTACGGTGAGCTCTGTCTGCTTTTGCTATTTATTTTGCGTTTTTTATGGCTCTTTTTGGTGTGACTGTGTGGAACCCCGTTCAGCTACCGATAGATTGGTTGTGTGATGCAGTACATTGTTTATTGCTTTCGTTTTATGGATCAGTGGTCTCGTTAGATAGTAAAATTCACATTAAACTGCTGTTTTAGGGGTTGTTTTTAAAAGCCTGGAACGGATTAATCCATTTTGCATTACTTCCTATGGGAAAGCGCGCCTTGGTTTTGGAACGGACTTCCAGAACGGATTAAGTTTGAGAGCCAAGGTACCACTGTAATAATTGTATACCACCCTTCATCTGTCAGTCTCAGGGCTCTGCTCAATACTGTGTTTCCTCCATTGCACCCACCTACTCTGGTCTCTCTTCCTCTCTCACATTCTCCCCTTCCCACTTCCAGCTTTCTCTCCTCCTGAGATTCTCTTAGCAGTACTTTTTCACCCACCCTGTTTCACTTGATGAATTGACTACCCTCTTTTCCTCATCTAACCCCTACATGTGTCATTCTGTTCCCTCCAGGATGCTGAGGCCGCTCCTTCCCTGCCCCCCTAATTATATATCCTTTCTATCACAGAATCCTGTGAGTTAAAAAGCCTCATATAACCAACATGCTTAAGTCTAATGAATGCATGAAGGTTTTAAGGCCAGAGAAAGCTGTCCTTTGCCAGGCTTAGCTCACCTTGGGAAGGACTACATAATCAAAACTTTGTTCCTTTCCAGTCTACCGGAGAAGCTCAGCGTGTGAGGTCTGAGCTAGTTGCTGCAGCTCAGAACGCATGGCTTTCACAAGCCATTGTTGTGTTCCTAGACCAATAATTTAGGAATTGTCACCACTTTGGAACTAAGCCAAGTTTTACTGCCTGTGTGTCTTTTCTGACTGGTGTATGGAAAACCACATGAACCTGACCTTTCGGGGAGGAAATGTAAGTAAACCAATTTTTAACTTACTAAACATGTGGTCTTTTCCTTTGCTGGGGGAAGACGGAAGTTTTGGAACTCACAAGGGGGTATTTTAAAGGTCTAACAGCCCATATTTTCACACTTTGCTTTGCTGTATATTTTGTGATTTTAAAGCTGTGCTGGGGTTCTTTCACCAAAGAGTACTTGCCCCAAACCTGGATCTTGGCATCCAGGAATTCTAATTTTAAACCTATATTTTTTCCCCTTGAACCAACATGTCCATTCTGCTTTCATATTCTGTGAGGGGTAAAGTACGGGGCCCAGAATTCTTTGAGGGGGCAAAATACGCTTCAAATGTGCTTCAAAGGTGTAGCAAATGCTACATGAGGTTTCAGCTGTGCGGTGGCCAACTGCAGAAGGGCTTGCTGGAGTCCACTTATTGCCTGAGTGACACTGGCTCCATCCTCACCCCAGGAAAATTGCAGTGTCTCAAAATACACTCGTTAAGCAGCAAATCTGTTCCGTCAGATTCTTCTCACTGTGAAAATGAACCTGGCTCCACAAACTCGATGGCAAAATCTTCCCCTGGTGGGAACAGGGGGTTACACCCTACCTGTGTAGGGTGAATGTCTGGAAAATGTGTCTATACATGGATAAAGGATTGCTCTACTCAGAGAAACAAAAATATCCACATTTTTTTAGAGGACCGTATTTGCATCTAAGGGCTCCAGGTGCAACCCCTGGTATTTCACGTTAAAAGGGATCTAAACAGCTGCTGCTTGAGGCCCCAAGAGAACCACTGCCAGCCGGAGGATATCAGCCTTTGCCAACCTGGTGCCCTCCCTATGTTTTTGGACTATAACTCCCATCAACTTCAGCCAGCACAGCATGATGGGAGTTGTAGTCCAAAACACAGATTGGTGAATGCTGGAGTGCAGAGTTCCAATTTGGAGAGCCCAATAGGGCCTGACTCAGTACAGTGGTACCTCGGTTTGCGAACTTAATCTATTCTGGAAGTCCGTTCTTAAACTGAAACCGTTCTTAAACCGAGGTGCGCTTTCTTTAATGAGGCCTCCTGCCACCGGTGCCCTTCCACTGTTCGGATTCCGTTCTTAGACCGAGGTAAAGTTTGCAAACCGGGACACTACTTCCAATTTTGCGGAGTTCGTAAACCGGTTCGTAAACAGGACTGTTCTTAAACCGAGGTACCACTGTAAAAGGCATTCAGATCAATGTCATCTCACTTCACCTGCCCGGCTGACTGGTTCATATTAAGTCCTAATTCCTTCAATAAGATTAATAACGGGAAACTTTAAACAGGGTGTTGATTCTCCCTCATTATGTACTCGCTGCCTTTTATTTAATCGAGCAGTCGCAGTTCTATGCACCTTTGGAAGAAAGGATGCGATCCTACAAATGTTTACCTATGAGGAAGCTGAACACACTGGGGATTTACTTCTGAGCAGGCTATGCTGCAAGCCTCCATAAAATCAGAGGGGCTCACTTCTGAGTAAACTGTGCATTAAGACTAGGCTGGGGACATTTAAAACGTCGCCTCAATCAAAACAACAATTCCAGGTTCATCTAGCCACCTAACGTGTGAACCCGGCTGGCGTGGTGGTGGGGCTCAGAAGCAAACCCTCCATCAACCCCCCCTGTTCCTAAGAAGCTCAATTTCCCACTTGCCAGTAGCAGATTAAAAAAAAAAAAAAAACCAGAAACGGGGAGGGACCTCGTCTGTCAGAGCCTATGTAGATTAACCTTTCAATTAGCTGTTATCAAGTCCTGTGTTTTAGAACCAGCCCTTGCGATCTGCGGCCATTTAGCATCAAGAAAGGTTTGAGGATTTTTTTTATTAATTTTTTTTTTTAGGGGGGAGGCAGAGCTGCGGGAGCGGGGAGGGCATGAACAATCCTAATTCTGCGTCCCTGTGTTTGAATATGTACTGAAACCTCACTCCCCAAATCCCAATCCACGACCTGATTGTTTGCTTGCAACCTTTTTATGGGGAGGCCGGGGGTGTAAATATATTTCTATACATCTATGTTTCCGCACGTCTCTGTGATTTCCCCTCCCTTTTGGGGGGGGTGGGGAGAATAAGAAGAGAGGCTTCGCAAAGGCGAGAGGAGGAGGAGGAGGGGACAAAAAGGTATTAATTTTTCCTCGTAATGTCGTTGCGTGCGATTTGGTGGGGCGCAAAAAAGAAAGGAGGGAAAGCTTTGATTGCAAAAAAATAAATAAATAAAAATTATGGGGAGAAAAATCCCAAATCCGCTACATCGGGATTCCTCCCGCACTCTCTGTCTCTCTCGCCCCCCGCCCCCCACCCCTTTCCCAATTTCCTTCTGGCTTCTCCGTTTATTTGGGAAAAAAGGGGGTGGCGGAGAGGGGGAAAGGGCTCGCGAGGGTGGTTGTGCTCCTGCCTCGGAGGGAAAAGGCAGCGAGGAGCTGCCGCCGCCGCGATCGCCTTTTCTGGAGGAGCAGCGGCAGCAGAGGCAGCATTCCGCCCGAACCGCTTCTGCAGAAACATCCCCGAGCAGAGAGAAAAGGAAAAAGGTCGATTTGCAAGCTGCAAAGGTTGGAGAGGGACGGGGGGCAGAGAGCCTGCAGCAATGAGGTTATAGAGTTGCAGGAGCGCGTATATGTATATATATATATGGGTGTTGGATCGCGTTCGGGAGCTGCATGGCAAGGTTGCAACGTCCTGCAACAATGTCTATTTGTCCTCCCCCTGCTCCCCTTTCTGCTTTTCCGAGCTCCGCGGGAAGGGGTTTGTTGACGATCCGTGCGGGGACTTTTGCAAAGCTTTCTACGAGCCGGAGAGGCCCGTGCACGTGTTTACAGGCACTTCTGCCGGCTCCGCGCGATTGTATTGTAGTGGCCCTTTGCATTTCGAGGGGGGTGGGGGGTGGACAAGTCGCAGCAGCAGCAGCAGCAGGCTGGGCTGGGAGAGCGGCGGGGCGGTTGCCGAAAGCAATCTGGTGTGTGCGTGCGTGTTGCATTCCCCCCCCCACCGTGTGTCTTTCTAGGCAGCGATTGTTTTCTGCAGAAAATGGGCGGGTTCGGGGGAGTCCCGGGTGCATTGCAATATAGCTGGGAGGTTTGCGTGTGCATGCATGCATGCATGCATGTATATCGGCGGCGGTGGACTTGCAGATGGTCGTGTAGCTGGGAATCAATTGTCCGCTATGCCGCGGTCGTGCGAAGGGTTGCTGCTGCTGCTGCCGCCGCCGGTGCCAGGCACCTTAAGGGGAGGCGCGTTTCCGAATCGCGATGAGGACATGTTTGTTTTTTAAGTCTCGCCCGACCGGGTGGATGGCGTAAGGCTCCGGCGGCACGTGGCGTGAAACTCAAAGACTTAAGCGGGCGCTTATTAGTGTGTGTCGCGCGCCCGTCCGCTCCAAGCACGCTTAAGCGTTCTTCTCGCCCTCCCTTCCCGCGATAGGGCGCCTCTGCCGCTTTAAACTTCAGCGGGGGGTGGTGGTGGAGGAGAAGTGGCTTGATGGACAGCCGCGGCGGCCTATAAGAAGCCTATCTGTGCCGTCTCGTTTCCTCTTCCACCTTCCCATTCGTAACCGTTCTCCAATGAGAACCGAGGACAAGGCGGCGCTCCGCGTTCCGAGGAGCCCTTGCCACAGAAGTGCGTTCCCACCCGCTCCCTTAAGAGGCGTGATTGACGTCGCGCGCCCTCCAATCGCTGCGGACGCGTCGGAGAAAGGCGTAAGGCGGAGATGATGGACAGGGCTGCGTCGCCAATGAAGGCGGCTGCTTACCCCTGGTGAGGCGGGGCTTTACCCCAGTCCTCGAGGAGGGGAGGAGGCGGGGGACGGCAAGGTAGGGATGCGCCGCGTTGATTGCGAGACAAAATGGCGGCGGCTTGAAAAGGCGAGAGCGGCGGCGCGGAGGGAAGCTCGCTGTCGAGGGCGCCGGCAGCAGGGGGCGCAGCTGCGGCAGCTCCCGGCCGTGGCTCCTCCCTCGTGGGCCGCTTCCCAAGCCGCGGGGGCGGGTCGCGAGGGCCGCCCGCCGCCGGTGAGGTGAGTGGCGGGACTGAGGCGGCCGGCCTTCGCCCCGCGGGGCTGAGGGGAGGATCCGCCGGGGCGCCGGGCGGGGGACCCAAAGGAGGAAACAAGCAGGGGAGGCGTCTGAAAGTTAACTAATTGGGCTGCATATGAAGTGAATGTCAACCACCATATTATTGTGGTTGTTGTTATTTATTTTAATTAATTAAAGTTCGTTTTTCTTCGGCTTGCCAGCCATACTTTGCCTTGACTCGTGTGGGTTTTTTGTTTTTGTTTTTGCGGTGATATTGGACTCAATATGGAATTGCTTACCTTGTGCTTCCCCCTCCCTTTTTTTAAATAAATAAGAGTTTAATAGAACAAGGACGTCAAAAGGGAAAGGCATATATCATTGTAAGAGACTGAAGTTAACTAATTGGGCTGAATATAAAGTGAATATCAACCATATTATTATTATTGTTGTTATTATTATCACCATCATCATTATTATAAAAATGCTCTTTTCTTCAACTCACTAGCCATACTTTGCCTTGACTCGTATGGGGTTTTTGATTTTGTGGTAATATTGGACTGAATCCTTGTGCTCCCCCCCTTCTTTTTTTTAAAAAAAGAAGAGTTTAATTGAACAAGGATGTCAAAAGAGAAAGGTATACAGTATATCATTATTAGGGTCGACGATCCCGATTCTGTATATACCGTATTTGCTTTATTTATTTATTTTAAAAAATATTTATACTTTTCAGATTTATACTTTTCACTAATTTTACAATCATCTTTAAATTTCCAAACTTCACTTCCTTCCCCCTTTTTCTGCGGTTCCTTAAATATATTTTAAATGTCTTCTGCATATACAAATTAACGTATTTACCATATTTACTCTGATGCTCACCTTTTGGGGCCAAATGATGGTCGATTTGGTGGCACGTTCGCTGGCATAAATGCCTTTTTTTGGAGGGATGTTTCAAGATTCCAGAAACGGAGATACGCATTAGGTTCAATGGCGCATTAGGTTCAAGTAAATACGGCATATTATCTATTACCTAAGGTTTGCTGTTAAAGGTTTATTTTTAACCCGCCGTAGTTGTGTAAATGTGCTCCAAATATTGTCGTACTTGGCCTTTGTTTGTTTGTTTGTTTGCTGTTTACATTGACTGATGTGCTCTGCATTTTGCTATTTTGCGTTTTTCACTTGTGTAGGATTGTGAGGTGCTGGACGTTTCGTTCGCAAGCCACTTTGGCCACACTTTGGTGTGGAAAGTGGTATATGAGTGAAGTCAGTTTGTCAGTCGGTAGCCCCATAAATGGCGCTTGGAGGAGGAGGGCAGGAATTGGGAGGTGGAGAAGGAGGGCTGTGGGGGTTTTAATTTTAGAAAAATGAAAGCTGAAAGTTCAGCAAGAGGGCTTGAAGCATCCCTAAGGGGACTTGTCTGAGATTACATGGCAAGCCCTGCTCTCTTCCCTCATTGGCTCCCGTCAAAACATAGCAGGTGTATGGTCATTATTATTCATAACTTAATTTAGAACCTATGATGATTGCAATGATGTAACAAAAATATGCCATATGTGTGTGTGTGTCTATTTTCTAAGCACGACTGTAAATATCAATATTGTAAACATTATCCAAAAATTAGAAAATGCTGATTTACCACATACAAAAAACTCCTCAATATTTATATTGTAAATAATCTCCATGAATTCAATTAGAGAATTCCATTTATTTATTATAAAAAATCTGTATTGTTTGGTATAATTCAATATTGATAATTTTGTAAGTTTATACAGTACTTCTGCCCTCCATTTTTGTTTGTTAGTTTACCAGCCATTCTTTCACTGTTGGCGGTTACCTGTTTTTCCATTTTTGCAAAACCAGAAGAGTCACAGCTATTAAATACTTTATTAAGTCCTAGTGCTTGACCTGTTTATACAGACAGATCCCTAATGATATTATTAGGACTATGAGATGTCATGACTGATACAACCCCCCCCAAACCCCACATTTTAATTGATTGGCAACTCCACCCAAATGCTTCACACTGCATGGTATTTGGTCTGTGGAGTCATGTACCATTGATAGAATAATTTATAATGGTTTTCTCTTATGTGTACACATAGAGATAATTTTGGTTCTTGATATAATTTTTCCCTCAGCTCTCGTTCAGAGATTTTTCTACCAATTATTTTATCAACTCCCCCCTGAAAACCTGTGCCAAGTTGTGAATTCACAGGTTATCCAATAAGACATAGATCATGGATTAAAAACCTATTCAAGGCTTTCTTTTTATGATACCCTCAAAAGTTCTTACTACACTTGCCATGTTATTCCTTCTTATATTTTCATCTATATTGTTTCTTTATTGAAACATTACGCCATTGGACCCATTTGAAGAATTTCATTAAGTGTTTTGCAGTGTCAGTTACTTAAAGGTTCCGTATATATTATTATATATAGTTGCTTATCCAATTAAACACTGGATTTTAAAATCATTAAAAATGGAGGTTGAAAGTAAAGATAACTTGGGTGTTAACACTGTTACTAAACCATTGGGTGTTGGTGTTAACATAAAAAATTGAGCATTCATCCTGATCTGTTTGCAGAAAGTTTGCGGAGAGGTTAGACAATGTCTATTTATCGAGCATGATTTATTTATGGGGAAGGTAGATGGCATGCCAAGCAGTTGTTATCCCACACTTTTCACTGGATTTATCTTGTCACTTTCCTTATCGCTAAAAGTCCTTTGAGTGGGGAAGCATGCTTGTAGCATGAGAGCATCAGATCAGCGTTAATTGTGCAACCTGAAGTAGTTGGTGTCTTACTGATTCTCACCCGAAAATACAGTGGTGCCTCGCAAGACGAAATTAATTCGTTCCGCGAGTTTTGTCGTCTTGCGATTTTTTTCCTCTTGCGAAGCACGGTGTCGGGAAAGTTTTGGAAAAGCTTCAAAAATCACCAAAGTCTTTAAAAACCTCCAAAAAGGCTACCACACCGCGTTCTATGAGTTGCTCCTCGAAGTCAAGTCGCAACTGTATTAACGGTGTTAAGAAAAAGGAAACAAACTTGCAAGACGTTTCCGTCTTGCGAAGCAAGCCCATAGGGAAAATCGTCTTGCGAAGCAGCTCAAAAAACAAAAAACCCTTTCGTCTAGCGAGTTTTTTGTCTTGCGAGGCATTCGTCTTGTGAGGTACCACTGTAGTTGCAGTCTGGAAGTGCCTTGTGATAGGATATATGTATAATAGGTTCTGGGGTGGTTTTTGTTAGGATTGCGGCACAGGAGAGGGAAGAGTTTAACCCTTTCCTTCTCCAGCCTCAGTTCTGACAAAGATCTTCCTGTCAGTCCTAGAAAAAAAAGCTTCCATTGGCAGGATGGGAGCTTTTCCCTGTAAAGCTAATCACAGTGTGTGTGTGTGACTGTGAGAGAGAATTCCTGCAGAGCAAATCTTTCCTTGGTTGGAACATGTGAAGTGGCATGGGAATTCTGTTTTACCTCACCCACATGTGAAATGAATCACCCGATGTTTCAGCCATGACTCCTTTTCACAGGCTACTTATGTGAAAGGACACTGTGTGATTAAAGGGGTGTATAGGCTCCCCTGAACCTGCCTGCTAATGCACGAATGAATGCCTGTCGGTTTCCCTGCCTCAGGTATGCATGCTAATGCTTTGGTGGCAGCAGTAAGACCCAGAGAATTGCAAGTGTTGTCAAGGGGTGGGGGCGTGGGGCCCCGCAGCCTCCTTAAAAATCATTTGATGCCCCTTCATGTAAGTAAAGAATAAAGGCAGCTACAGTTTCTAACCAGCTGATCACTCTTCTCGTTAGAGGTCTCCAACATACAGTAGAGGTTTTCCCAATACTCTGACTGTGTCCTGTGAGCGTTGCACATGGAAGCATGATATCCTCCCTATGTTCCACTTTCAGGAGGAAAGGATTTTTGAGAATTGAAGTCCATGCACATCAAAACTCCCTCTCTGGTTGACTGATGTGTGTTCCTATTTGCTCTCCTGCTGTGTGTTTACACACCTCCCAGCCAGAGGTACTAAACTGAACCTTGATGTGAACTAACTCCATTGAAAAGCCTTGTCTTTGAGTTGCTTGGATGGGAGTCTTTGTAGTGGTTCATTCATATATGAAAGCCACCACTCAATTTTGCAGCTGTTTACTATCACCTTTAACCACTTCAATTTTGATTTTCAAAAGTTAGAAAAGATGAGTCCCATGAGCGACTGGTGTGTAACTGAAGGTAGCCCTGTTTAGGGAAGCTTTTAATGATTAATAGACTATTGTATTTTAATATTTTGTTAGAAGCTGCCCAGAGTGGCTGGGGAAACCCAGCCAGATGGGCGGGGTATAAAGAATAAATTATTATTGTTATTATAACTAATTAGCCTTAGAAAATTATTTTTATATGTTTTTCGAGTGTGAGTTTATGAATTGCAAAATAAAAGCTATGTAGAATGACCTACTCTACACCTTTAGGTGCCTGCCATCAACTGCTGTCCCTATAATGTGTGACTTAACCTGGATTTAATCTGTAGATGCTTTTACCTCTGAAAAGTCTCCCTGATGTTGAGAGTTGTAATAATTTGTAACAAGCATGCTTGCTTATTGTCAGGTTCTTACAAAAGGGAGCAATTGCAGTGGTGCCAATGGAGAACAACACGGTGCTATTCATCCAGCCCCCTCCAAAAAACCCCACACTGTTTCAGTAGATCTCATATCATGTGGTCCAATAACCCCAATGTGCAATGATGATGGATCAACACAAATTTATTGACTTCATAGAGTCCATCACTGTGTGTTGTAACTTGAATCAGTACTCTGACTGCACTGCAAAGACCCTGCTATATGTATTGAGGAATTTATTGGCAACAGTGACGCTGTTTATGTGAAAGTAGTGCAGTAATATAAACTTACAAATGACTTTACAGCTATGGTTGCCTTCAGTGGATGGATAACTTTTTTATCTCTCTTGCCCCAGCTGTAATACTATCAGACTTGCTGTTTTTGATTAGTAGTTTACTCTTAAGTACACTTATTATGGAGTAAGTCTGATTGAACTCAATATAACTTACTTCTGAGTAATTGTGTTTAGATTGCACTGCGGGAGTTATGGAGGGCATTTTTTTTTATTGCTCAGACTTCTCACAGAGTTTAAATTGCCTCAAAACTGAAACTTATTTATAAAATTGATTCTCTAATTGACTAGAGCAGCAAGGTTCTATAATTAAAACTGAACTTGTCTTGGGTAGAATTTGCATATTCTGTTAGCTGTATTGCAGAGGAAGGTGAAATGTCTATCCTTGCTGAATTCAGAGATCTAGTTACCAGCAGAGTTCTTGGCTTCTTTCCATAGTTCCTAGTCCATTTGGTTGAGGATTTCAAGTGTGGGTACATGTAGACCGGCATGTGTCCCGTTGTGCCAGAAGTGGTTTAGTCATGGTGGCCACATGACCCGAAAAGCTGTTTGCAGACAAACGGCGGCTCCCTCGGCCTGAAGTGAGATGAGCGCTGCACCCCATGGTCGCCTTTGACTTAACTGTCCAGGGGTCCTTTACCTTACCTTTACCTTAGACTGACAGCATTGTGGACCGTAGCTGAGGTTTTCTACATATGTTTAGGATAACTCAGGGGTTCATTGAAAGGTTTCACAATTAGAAGTTCAGTAATGGCGGACAAGATTCCCTGAAAGACAGCTTATTTAACAACCACTATTTTGTCAATATGTCTGTATAGTGAAGAGTTGGGAACAATTGCCAGGTGTCCTGGGCCTTTCTGTGTAAATTGAGTATGAAATCTTAGAACATTCCCCAGACTCCTCAGCAAGACTCAGGGGTTACTCCAAAGGTAAATTGATGTGGAAAGGGTTCTCAGAAGGTATAAATCTTGAAAATTGCCATGCTAGGTTGATGGGCATGAATAGATTTCAACCTGGAGAATGGAAGAGAAGTTGACATTCAGCATCATTAGTGTTGATGTTGAAAATGTTACTGTAGAAATTATGGTCCATGTTCTGATGAGATAAGGAAGAGTGCTTTGCAGTAATGCCTTGTTGTTTACAAGCTGGATCAGAGTGGTAGGCTTTGCCTCTGGAGTTTTTGTAGAATCCAAGATCAGTGTTGGTGCCAGCAATGTGAGTCAGTATGCATAAGTATGCAGCCTAGGATTTACAAATTGCATGAAGGCTGCAAATCTAATGGGACCTGAGAGTAAGTGTGTATAAAACCTAGTGGGATTTCCTTTTGAGAAAACATGATTCTGACTCGTTTCTTGGGAAAGTAGATACTCTTTGCAGACAAGTACACACTATTTGACGGTAGGGAGAGCAAGGATTACACACCTCCGTCATTAGTGCTGTGCAATGCCAGGTCCATAGGCAACAAAACCGCCACCATGCGTGACTTTTTTGTCTCGCAGGGGATTGACCTGGCTTGCGCGACGGAGACCTGGGTACGGGAAGGCGAAGTAGTCTCCCTACATGAGATAACACCCCCAGGTTTCTCTGTCCTCCATCAATCGCGGACTGTGGGTCGGGGGGGGGGGGGAGTAGCGTTGTTATTCCGGGAGGATTGCTCTTTCAGAGCTTTGCCATCACCGGCGATCTCCGGCATTGAATGTGTTGGTCTTGTGTGGGGCACCAAGGAGAGCTTGGCTGTCTGGCTGGTGTACCGACCACCCAGCACACCTGCAGCCACCCTGTCAGACCTGCTGGAGGTGGTGGCGGGCTGGGCCTTGGAGTTCCCAAACCTACTGGTTTTGGGAGACTTCAGCGTCCATGCCGATGCCGCTCCCTCCTCACAGGCTCTGGACCTAGTGACTTCCATGGCAACACTAGGGCTCTCCCAGTTTGTTTTGGGCCCCACTCATCAAGCAGGCCACACGCTGGATCTGATCTTTGGGGCTGGCATAGATGTGATCATGCTCCCCGCTGTGGAAGTGCCATGGTCTGATCGCTATGCTCTGAAAGCCAAGATTGACTTCCCGCTCCTCCCCGGCTCGGGTGGTGAACCTATTTGGGCTCGTCCACGAAAACTGATGGATCCTGATAGATTCCGACAAGCCTTGCGGAACCCTGCTCCTCCTGGCGACTCATTAGATGACCTTGTTGAGGACTGGAATAACCGGCTCTTGGCAGCCATTGATGAGATTGCGCCTAAGCGCCCTCTGCGACCCCGTCGAAACCGGGCCCCTTGGTTTACTGAGGAGCTCTGGAAAATGAAGCGGGATCTCAGACGGCTAGAGCGAGTATGGCGACGGACTCGTGACGGAGCCTCAAGAACATCTTATAGGACGCTTATGAAAGCCTATGAGATGGCTATGAAAGCTGCTAAGAAATCTTACTTTGCAGCTTCCATTGCATCCGCTAGCTCTCGCCCGGCACAACTTTTTAGAATAATTAGGTCAATAACGTCCTTAGGAGGACAACCAAATTTAAGCACAAATTCGACCCACAGCTGTGAGGCATTCGCGAGCTTTTTTGCGGAGAAAGTCCTGTTGCTCCGCCGTGACCTCCCTGCCAATTTAGATACAGTGACTGAACTGGAGGCCCCTCGACTGACTTCAGGTCCAGTGTTGGACCATTTCGATCGGATACTCCCTACTGATGTGGATAGATTCCTCCAAGTTGGTAGGCCCACCACCTTCCTCCTTGATCCGTACCCGTCTTGGCTGATTAGGGAGTGTCCAGATGTTGCGCGGACCCCCCTGGTTGAAATTATCAATCTGTCCCTTGACACGGGGACATTCCCAGGGGAACTGAAGGAAGCAGTGGTGTGTCCACTCTTAAAGAAAACTTCATCAGATCCCTTAGACCTATCCAATTACCGCCCAGTTTCAAATCTTCCATACCTGGGTAAGGTAATTGAGAGAGCGGTTGCTGAACAGCTTGGTAGGTTTCTGGAGGAAACATCGGCATTAGATCCATTTCAGTCCAGTTTCCGTCCTGGTTTTGGGACGGAGACGGCTCTGGTTGCCCTAACAGATGATCTCCGTAGACAACTGGATCGAGGCGGGTCAGGACTGCTGATCCTTTTAGATTTGTCAGCAGCCTTTGACATGGTCGATCATGATCTTCTGGACCACCGCCTCGCAGACGTGGGGATACAGGGCATAGCCCGTAACTGGTTGTGCTCTTTTATCTCTGGTCGGGGACAGAGGGTGGCACTAGGGAGGGAAATGTCGTCGCGCCACTCCTTGGTGTGTGGAGTGCCGCAGGGTGCAATTCTCTCCCCGATGCTTTTTAACATCTTTATGCGCCCCCTTGCCCAGATTATCCGGAGCTTTGGGCTGGGCTGTCACCAATATGCTGATGACACTCAGCTCTATCTGCTGATGGATGGCCACACCGACTCGGCCCCGAACACACTGACCAGATGCTTGGAAGCTGTAGCTGGATGGTTTCGTGGGAGCCGATTGAAACTAAATCCTTTGAAGACAGAGGTCCTATGGCTAGGTCGGGATGGCATGGGGATGAGGGACCAACTCCCTTCTCTTGCGGGGGCCCAATTAGTGCCATTGCCTTCCGTTAAGAGTTTGGGTGTAATCCTTGACGCCTCCCTTTCCATGGAGGCGCAAGTTACAGCAACAGCCAAGGCGACATTTTTCCACCTTTGCCGCATCAAGCAGTTGGTCCCTTACCTTTCCTGCCCCGACCTGGCCACAGTGATCCTTGCGACGGTCATCTCCAGGCTTGACTACTGTAATTCGCTCTACACGGGGCTGCCCTTGAAGCTGTCCCAGAAACTCCAGCGGGTACAGAATGCTGCAGCGAGGCTCCTCACGGGGTCTCTGCCATGGGAGCATATTCACCCAGTGCTTTTCAAGCTGCACTGGCTCCCAGTGGAGTACAGGGTCAGGTTCAAGGTGCTGCTTTTGACCTTTAAAGCCCTTCACGGCCTAGGACCCTCATACCTACGGGACCGCCTCTCCTGGTATGCCCCATGGAGAGCCTCAAGGTCTATAAATAACAACACCCTAGTGGTCCCAGGCCCTAAGGAAGTTAGATTGGCTTCAACCAGAGCCAGGGCCTTTTCTCTGCCTCATGAGACCAGGGCCCTGCACGATCTGATTTCTTTCCGCAGGGCCTGTAAGACAGAGTTGTTCCGCCTGGCCTTTGGCTTGGAGCCAAATTGATTCCCTCCCTCCCTCTCTTTTTTCTTTTCCTTCTCCTCCTGCGATGAGGCTACTTTTTATTTTTTAATGTTCCATTATTTTAATGTTGTATTTTATTTTTGTTTTTAAGTTGTAATCATTCATCTTGTTTCTATTATTGCTTGTAAGCCGCTCTGAGCCCGGCCTTGGCTGGGGAGGGCGGGGTATAGATAAAAATTATTATTATTATTATTATTATTATTATTATTATTTTAGCTAGGTAGGTTAGAAGATCTATCTTCTAATGGATTTTCAACTGCTTCTTGATACCAGGTCTGGAGTGTAAATTTAAGGGAGGAATGTGTAGCATGCCTGGGCAGCATGCCTGTTCCCGTGCAGCATGCCTTCACAAATTTTAGTTAGTAGCTTCAACGTCTTGGCTATGCATGACCTGTAGAGGTGGAATTTTAAAAATAAAATTGTATACATCTGCATTCTTGTTGAGCGTTGGACTTTTGTTTTAAAGAGACTAACTACATACATCTTTTTAAAATCACTTTAGGCTTTTGTGAAGACTCGGAGATACTTGAATTGCCAAGAAAGAAAAGTCCATCAAATTGCAGAGATGTATTCCATCTGGTATAGCAGAACAATTCCAACTTTTCATGTTGGTTAAGGATTTTAAAGAAACATTTGCATCATCTCTTTTTTATGATATCCTAAGGATGGATTCTTGAGTTGGTGTTACAGTGCATGAAGAGGTCTTCCTGTGTTGAATACTTATTGGAATGCTCACTAATAGGATTAGAGAGGAACTCTATGGGTAACACTTGCTCTCGAGAAATTACTGGTCAACCATGGTAAAACTTGCCAACCCACTTTACACAGAGTGGATTCTTGAAGCTATACAAAAAGTTAAAAGGCAAAAACAGAGACCATCTGAAGAGAGAATTTGCCATGCTGTGTGCGCATCCCATGGATTAGATAAGAAGACTGTTTCAGAACAGCTGGAGCTAAGTGTCCAAGATGGTTCTATTCTCAAAGTTACCAACAAAGGCCTTGCTTCCTACAAGGACCCAGATAATCCTGGGCGTTTCTCATCTGTTAAACTGGGTGAGCTTTCTAAGCCTGCTAAAGGATCTAGGGGAGCTTGTAATGAGCTTCGGAATGTGGATTGGAATAAACTTCTGCGCAGAGGAATTGAAGGGCTCCAGGAACCAAATGGCTCATCACTCAGAAACATAGAAAAATACCTGAGAAGTCAACATGATCTTGCAGGTATTTTCAACAACCCTGTGTTTCAACGGAGATTACGATTGGGGGCCAAACGCGCTGTAAATA
This sequence comes from Podarcis pityusensis, assembly GCF_964106645.2. Classification (NCBI taxonomy): domain Eukaryota; kingdom Metazoa; phylum Chordata; class Lepidosauria; order Squamata; family Lacertidae; genus Podarcis; species Podarcis pityusensis. Next base: position 85,784,126 of record NC_138032.1, on the reverse strand, counting down.
ATGGGAGATTATTGAAAGAAGGACCTCAGTATAGGGTGAACTATGGTAGCCTGGAAGGCAAAGGAACATCTAAGTACAGTTCTTTTCCAATGTCTCTCCCACCTGTCAGTCTTTTGCCTCATGAAAAAGACCAGGTAAGTGTGAAAAGATTATATCAATGCAGGCATGTTCATTTGGGGGGTTTCACAGGAAACATTAATATGTGTTGCTTTTTTTTGAGGAAGTTTCACTTTTCTATTATTAGTAAGCTTTATTGCCTCATTAGAGAGGTTTTCCTTAATGTTTTAAGATTTTTTTATTATTTTTAGGTGGGCAGTAGTTCTATTTGAGAAAATAAGTGTCTTGGAGAGCAATTGGGCTCTGCTGCTCTTCAAGATTTGTGCCAATTGAAGCAAATGTATAAAGTTTGGAAATCTGAAGAACCATAGTCTTCTACATGTGTAATCACCCCACCTCATTAAAAATGTGTAGCTTTGTAGATAAACTATGGGCTCTTCAGTGATTGAAATTTAATTCTTAATTGTGCAGAAATTGCTGCTACTTATGTGATGTCATTGCTACTTGCACTGCGGGATGTGGTGTGATGGGCAAGAATTTTGGAATTTGTGTGTGTATCTTAAGTGTAAGAGGAAATAACCCTTTTTAGCTTTTGACACCTTGAAGATTCTTCCTATATTCTCATTTTCTGTCTGTTCTAGAGCATCCATTTCTGTTTGTTATGTTACACTTCATTCCAGCTGAGGAATCTAATGGAATACTGAATCCTTTAATGCTGATGGTTTCTCTCTGTGATATTTGACTGGACTTAACCGTCCAGGGGTCCTTTACCTTTTACCTATCTACCTGCTTCACACCTGATGTCATATATGCTTAGGTATAGGGCCTGTGGGCATGACTTAGCCAAAGCAGCCTTACAAGCACATGCAGAGGCCTGGCAGGCATGGTTAGGTTAGGGCAGGCCCTAATTGGGTTCCCTTCCCCTTGCTGTAGTGGAAGCAAAGGAACCTTAGAATTTCATCTTTTGGCATTGGAAGGGGAAACACGCACAGTTCTTATGCCTATATGTTTTCCTGTCTGCTGGGAATCGAAACTCCAGAATGGCAATGTCTGGGTTGGAGGTGTGGCAGAAGGGTTAAGATACCTCCCTACCAGGAGTTGACAGTTGTTGCTGGCCTAATCATATATAACATCAGGTGTGGGGCGGGTGACTGGTTAAGGAACAATTGGGACCTTAGGGTGAACTTGTGATGGTTCCTTTGCAAGCAGCACTTACTGTCAGTGTCAATTAGCTAATGTAATAATGACATCAGGCGATTGACAGCCAAGTGGGGGGAGGGTTAAGGATCTGGCCGGCTGGATCCAGTTCCTCACCCCTTCCCTAGGATTACCTCTGCCTCACTAGTTGATTGTGCTCTACGAGTTTGGCAGGGATCCTTGGTGGACCATAGCCAGGAACCAAAGAATAGCATAACTAGTTTATACCCAGGCAGGCTTTGAACTTATTGACCAAAAGCTCCCTCTACCACAAATGGTACCTTGAAGTTCCCTTTGCTTTACAAAACAATCTATGATAAGGTGGAATGTGGTATGAGCTTAAATTCAAGCCCATCTTTTATAAAGCCAAGTTAGAAAAGCTATTATAAAAACAAATTTCGCTGTTTAATCTTGAAGCCCAATATGGTAAAAACATGATCATTTCACACACTTTCTATGTATTGTTATACTTGGCAAGGAAACACATTTTTACTGAAAATCCACAATATGTGTCTTGTAGTACTATGAGGCTTCTTACTTTAACTGTTAAGTTTTATTCTTGCCAGTTAATTTAATACAATAGTGGATAAATGGAGGACCACTTGCAATTTTGGTTGGACCGTGTGATTCCTGCTGATTGCTGGGATTTTTGCAAAGAATGTTGGATTCAGGAGTTTTAAAAATACAAATTTGCATATGGTGTATTTTAGTCGTAGTCTGTGTATTGTAGTTTTGCACTTCCATTAGTTCACCTTCCCCCCATGTTTGTGTATATGTGTGTGTGTGTGTGTGTGTGTGTACACACACACACATGTCAGTTTCTTTTCTTTTTTAGCAAAGCAATATTATGCTCAGGGTGTCCACATGTAAATATTGTTCAGAGAGGGTACAGTTCAAAATCCTACAGAGGAAGTGGCTGCAACAATAATGGGAAGTGCTATGTTCCCTTGAGCAGTTATGATGACACTGACTCCCATGTCAGAATGTAAAATGTATGTGGACATTCTTGAAGTCCCAAGGAAGAAATGAAATATCCCATACCTACTTTCTTTTTGCACCTTAGCTATACTGCTTTAAGAGCATGTAGAATTTAGCTAGCAGATGAAATAGTGTGGTTTGGCATATTTATACAGCTTGCACTTACATGTTATACACATGTGTTATGCAGGAACTTGGCTTAAAGCCAACTTTTGCAGCTGCCAAAGCACAGCATATAATTATATATATTAAAGGATGGTATGGACTTAAGTGAATATCGCTTTGCACACATTCCAATTTTATTGTGTAATTTTTCCATGTTAACTCAAAAGCACTTCATAAAGCCATGGACCTTTTTTACCTTACAGTAAATGATCATTCTTCTTTCTAGATTTCATAGAATCACAGAATTGTAGAATTGGAAGGGATCCTGAGGGTCATCTAGTCCAACTGCCTGCGGTAGGGACCCTGCCAATGTAGGAATCCCAGCTAGATCATACATGACAGATGACCATCTAACCCCTTGCTTTAAAACCTTCAAGGGAGGAAAGCCCACTACCTCTTGTGTAAGTCTGTTCCGCTGTTGAACAGCTCTTACTCTCAGAAAATTCTAACTGATGTTTGGTCGGAATCTCCTTTCTTGTAACTTCATTACTTCAGGTCCTAGCCTCCAGAGCAGGAGAAAACAAATTTGCTCCATCCTTCATGTAACAGCCCTATTTGGTGTTGGCTATTCTATCTCCTCTCAGTTTGCTCTTTACCATGCCAAACATACCCAGTTCCCTCAACTGTTCCTCATGCAGCTTGGTTTCCAGACCCTTTATCATATGCACACGTCCCAGCTTGTCAATCTCCTTGTTAAATTGTGCCCAGAACTGGACACAGTACTTCAGGTGTGGTCTGTGATCTAGACACTATACTTCTATTGATACAGCCTAAAATAGTATTAGGTTTTTTTGCTGCATCACACTGTTGACTCATACAGTGGTACCTCGGGTTAAATACGCTTCAGGTTACATATGCTTCAGGTTACAGACTCCACTAACCCAGAAATATTACCTCGGGTTAAGAACTTTGCTTCAGGATGAGAACAGAAATGGTGCAGCAGCAGCAGGAGGCCCCATTAGCTAAAGTGATGATTCAGGTTAAGAACAGTTTCAGGTTAAGAACAGACCTCCAGAACGAATTACATTCTTAACCCAAGGTACCACTGTATTAAGCTTGTGGTCTACTAAGACTCCTAGATCCTTTTCACATGTACTACTAGCAAGCTAGGTGACCCCCATCTTACGTTTGTGCAGCTGGTTCTTCCTAAGTGTAGAACTTTCTTTGTCTCTATTGAAATTAGTTTTGCCCCAGTTCTCCAATCTATTAAGGTCATATTGAATCCCAATTCTGTTTTCAGCGGCATTGGCTACCCCTCCCAGTTTGGCGTCATCTGCAGATTTGATGAGCATCCCCTAAATTCCTTCATCATTTATAAAGATGTTGAACCACAATGGGCCCAGGACAGAACCTTGTGGCACCCCACTTGTTACTTTTTTCCAGGATGACAAGGAACTCTTAGTGAACACTATTTAGGTTCTGTCAGTCAACTAACTACAAATCCACCTAACAGTTATCTCATCTGATCCACATTTTACCAGCTTCTCCATAAGAATATCATGGGGGACTTCATCAAAAGCCTTATTGAAATCAATATATACTACATCCACAGCATTCCTCTGACCCACCAAGTTTGTAACTTATCAAAAATAGAAATGAGTTTTGTCTGACGTTACCTGTGACCAAAACATAACCTTCCCAATAGATATAACTTTGTGGCTTTTAAAAAAGAAGTAAAGCTATCATTTAGGGCCATACTTCATGTTGAGTTGCAGCTTTCAAATTTATTTTTATGAAAGTAGCTGCAGCTGGAGTTGATCAGGGCTTTTGTAGTATCTCTGAAACAAATCCCAGCCCCAGTAGTTATTAGCCATGAAGGTGAAGACTTCAAACAAGTTTTAAAACCTTAAACCCTGCAAGTTATTCATTCTGTGCCAAACAGCAGATATTATTTTTTTTTGGGGGGGGGGGAATCTTGTCCACATCTTTACCATCCTCTCTCAACACTGTTATCCAAATTCTGATCTCTGGTGCAGCAGCTTTTATAATCTATAAGCACAGGTAATTTGGACCGTAGACAATGAAATACGGGTGTCTAACCTTATTAACTTCTGTTTCATTGTTGTCATGATTGAATGAAGTTTATATTTAACCTGTGGTAAGTTGGAATTTGTTTAGAGTACAGACTGGAATTCTGACTGTCTTACTTCCATCATATTTGAATAGCAAGAGCATTTTCAGAGGTAATAATACAAAGATAGACTTAACCTGATTATTTTTACATGAAAAATACTGGAGGAGGAAACATTTTTGAAAGGTTTTGAAATATTTTTGAAATGTTTCAGATAATAAAATTAAATAAAAATGGTAGAGGTGGGAGCTTCTTATGTTTAATGTGAAGCTTATTTTGTTAAGCTGACTTACAAGACTTAAATATATCATTTTATTCATGACTAATTTTTAAAGAGAATTTTGCCTTGGGAATTCTTACATTAAGGTCATTGTGTACAAAGGGTAGATGACACAGCTTTGGTGTTTCCCTTGTCTCTTTTTAAGTATAAAAGTTTGCTCTGTGTAGTTTTTAGCAGTGAGACTGGGCATCTGTTCAGCAAACGGGAGTAATCAAAGCCGCTTACCAAGTCATTGGCTAAAGATGCTTCTTAAAATTTCTGCAGAGTTCAGCCTTTTAAAAAAGCTGTTGCTAAGAGACAAATGTATGCTGACATGAGGGCATGTCAGCATGCTTCCAATTGTTTTAGAAGCAGTTAGGCCTGTCGCTTTGCAGATGGTAGAAACTCTCTTCATAGTGGGTGGATGTGTGCTGATTATCTCATTGAATTAAGGTAACCTTTTGTCATTCATTGAGGTCCTCAGCTCAGGCACTGAACAGCTGCTCTAGGGTCTCTCACCCAACATCCTTCCCCCTTTGTATGCAATGATTATGCTAAAGAGTTTCCAGGCTGGTGCCAGGTATTCAGCCATGCACAAAATAAAACTCCTTTTAACACTACTGTGTATGATTAGTAAAAATGATTTGCAGGGTCCTATATTTGGCTGAATGATAGATAGCTCTTCCTCAAAAGAATTTGCAAGCCAAGTATACTGAATGTCTTTATCCAAAGTAATTGTTTTTTAATAGAAAGATGGAAGGCTGACCTTTCCCTTATTTGTGTGGCTTTATGCTGCTAAAGTTCTCTGATTTTGCAATTTATTGGTTCCAGCTGGACTGTCTGTTTTTCTGTATATATTTGACTCCTCATATTGAACAGAACCAGTGCTACTATTTAGAACTAGCTCTGCAAAAGAGTGCAGTACATATCAGATGAAAATGAAGTCAATACTAGTGTGTTATGTATTGTTGTATGGTATTTATTCTTGAGGTCTGGAAGAACCACACTTTAGTCTTATGAGTGCTGAACAATAAAGTAACATTTCCAACTTCTGTATTCTTTATGAAGCCTGTATATTCCGGACTTGAGGAAATGAACCTGTCAGGTTTGGTAATAAAGCTGGCATGCCTGAAAAGAAAGCCTTCATAGTTATTCAGATGGTGTAAAAACATAAACCCGGGCCAGTGTGGGGTGCAGGAGCTTACAAATGGATGTGCTTCCTAAAAGCCCCCATCAGCTTTCAGATTGACTAAGATTTATTTGGTGACTTGCTGCTTCTTTCCTTTCAAGTGAAACTGAGCAAATGTGTCTTTTATCGCACACTAAGTTTTTTTTAAAAAGTGGCTAGGTAAAGATGCTTCATAGCTACATCCAAGTACTGATTGCCCATCCATTACACATGAGTGCATTTACTCAAGGTATGCCCTCATTTGTTTTTTGGAGCCTACTAGGGCTAAGGGTGTGACGGATTGCCACCTAAGCAGACTTGTGAACCTTTACCTTGTAAAATTATTATTTTAACCTCTCTCCCCCCCCCCAAGTACCTTGAAGCGGAATAATCAAGGGCAGACAGAGCTTGTCAGCAATTTTAGTTGCCAGTCCCACTCCCCTGGTACTTTTGCCAGCTGTCCACAAAGCTGTTGGCGTGAGCCATCAATACTTCTAGGAATGGTGCAGCAGATGTCTTAAGCTAGGCAAAAAGATGCCAGGACTGGCTGAATCAAGTCTGGGCATGCAATAAGCATTTGCTCCTCTCCCCCCCCCCCCCCGCCAAATACTGGAGAGTTGGCTGTGCCAGAAATGTACGTGAGAGTGAGAACACAGTGTCTTTAAAGCTCCTTTAATTGTTTGCCAAGCCTCCCCCCCCCCCCCAAGATCAGAGAATAATAGTGTCTGCTCTGCAGGACTTTGCAGAAGCTTGGGCCAACACATTGCAGTTGGGACTTATTGGCAGTCATGAGAGCTTGCCTGTGCTGGTTGCAAATTCTGTGGAGTCTTTGCAAACAGGATGAACTGCCACTTTGTTGTATTCTGACTCTCTGTGCCATATAGCAGAGGTGGGGAATCTTTGGCCCGCCAGATATTGCTGAATAAAACTCCCATAATATCTGGCCATTAGCCATGATTGCTGTAGCTGTTGGGAGCAACATCTGGAGGACCAAAGGTGCTCCACCCCTGCCCTGCCATACAGGTGACAGGTTCCTGATGCAAAATGTTGGAGATTAAACATATTCTGGAAATTAGAAGCTCTAAGTATTCCCTCTCAGCTCCGACAAATTGTTCTTTATGTGCTTTTAAAAAAGATCTATGTTTGGACTTTGCCGTCAGTTATGTACACTGAAGCGCTGATATTAGTGTTTTGTGGTGCAAACATTTTGCAGGAATCAGGGTGAGTTGATTTAAAACAAGGCAGTATAAATCAATTTTCCAATTTTCCTGAGCAAGCATGCATTCAAATTAAAACATTGGTTTGGATCCAGACTTAGTCATACTCAGACTTGTTCAGATGAATGGGTCTTGAGTTAGTCCCACTGATTTAACTGGACCTACATGTGTGTCTGGATCTAACCCATTGATTTGTAACCTAAATGTATATTTCAGAACCTTTAATCTTGCAGCTCTCATGCCTTTTGTACTGTAGAATCATGTCTTGCTCATAAACAAGGCATGCATACATGTAAGATACCAAGACTGCTTACTGCTTAAAGTCTTAAGATTCCATTCCATGTGCACCTTTAATTAATTTCCTTGGGGAGACCCGTTCTTGTGTTGCCACCCTACAGACCTCTCATGGAGGAGGCACACAAAGAAAGGCTTCAGGTGATTAGAAACAAGCCCCACTGAATAAAGTGTAAGTTACTGCTGAGGAAATTTGCATAAGGTTGGGCTCTAAAAGGTGTCACACACTGTCCATAAATTATATTTGTTAAATTTTATTTTATTTTTTTACTTGCTCCAAAATTGCTTTGGGACTTTTAAGTGGGAAATAATATACAAATTTAATAAACCTTCTTCATGAGATGAAAGTCACTGTGTGCTATCTTTCGTCAATTGCAGGGGCATAGGTAGTTTGTCATAAACTAGGAGTAAAAAAATCATTCACATAGGCTCAGTGGATGATCCTTGTGAGATGCAGAACATTACCTGGATTTCCTGTCATGGTTTGTTCGCTGCTGGCCCCAGCATTAAGCTCTAAAGTGTGGACATCAACTGCATGCTTTCCCCACAGCTTTTTCTATATAAAGAAGAGCAGCTTTTTTAAAATAAGGAAACAATTTCAGTTTTAGTAAATTAATATATTCAGAATTCTTTTGAAACCATGTTAGTTTTATGGGACGGTATTTATAACTGAAATATGCATCTGCTTTTACTTTTTTAAAAAAAACAAACCACCCCAATTGTTTTTTTATCCACCCTGATAGGAACACTTCCTTCTCATAGAGATACTTGGAATGCAAGTAATTTGCAGAAAGTAGCAAATTTGATTGATTTGGATATCAGTGTCTGTAGGGACTTCAGCTCAGTGGTGGAGTGCATGTTTTGCATGAACAAGATCCCTGATTCAGCTCTTGGCATTTCCAATAAAAGGTAGCAGAGCTAGGAAAAATATCTGAGGCCCCAGAGAGTCACTTTCAGAGAAGATAGCAAGTCTAGCACAGGACTGTCTATCTGAAACAATGGAGAAGGCAGTTTAATATCTTCATATGAACACTTCCACCTATGAACTCTTCCTGCCTTTTAACAATTATCAAAGCAGCTTTTAAAAAAACCCTTCTCATCTTTAGGAAGTGCTGGAAGGGGATTTCTTCCTATTTCTTAAGTTAACTAGTAAAGTGAATGCCATAATCTTTAACAGTACAGTGGTGTGGATTGATGTACTTTTCATCCTAGTTGGCAGGGATATTGTTGCTCTTGGCAAAACACTTTTAGCTAATGACTGCCCTTCTGTTCTCTGTCCAAGGATACAGATTTCTATGTATAAAACCCAAGATAGATTATTTATTGTTTATTATCATTCACCTTCCATGCATATATATTTCAAGGGTGGTGTGTGCAATATAATAAAAATAAAAACTAGTTAAAAACAGCACAAAAATAACAAGGTGGATTTAAAAACAATTTAGAATACACACCCATGGCAGAGACCTATTCATCCAGTTGAGAAAGCTTGTTGGGAGGAAATGTATTCAGTTGTTTCCAGAAAGTGCAGATATTGGGCGCCTGTCGTAAATTGATGGGAATACTGTTCCATAGAACAAGGGCAGTCATACCGAAAGCCCTGCTCTGAGTTACCATAGAGTAGGTTTCTTATATCTTTGAAATGTGAAGTAGACGCTCTTCGGCAGACTGCAGTGACCTACTGACTTAATATGAAGGATAAGAAGGTATTTCAAGTAACCTGGTCCTGAGTTGTACAGGGCCTTATATCAAAACCCTAAATTTGGCCTGGTAGCAGATTGGCAGCCAGTTCAAATCCTGCAAGGAAGGAGTTAGATGCTGGTGGTTGTTTGACCCCACAAGCAGTGAAGCTGCTGCATTCTGCTTCAGCTGCATTCTCTGAACCACATTCAACAGTAACCTCAAATAGAGCACATTGCAGTAAGGTTGAGGTTATAAGTGCATGGACAACTGCTGTTAAACGTTCCTGATCCAGGAATGGTGATAGCTGTCTTAGTAGCTCAAGCTGGTAAAAGGTACTCCTAGCAACTGAGAACACTTACACCCCCTGTGACATCCATAAGAACTCCCATACAACGCATCTGCACCTTCAGAGAGAGTGCAACACAGCTTCATGGTGGTTGTTGTTTTTCTCCTTGGCCCCTCTGCTTTTTTTTCCTATTTAGTCTGATGGGAAAGGTGTGGAAAACTTAACAGCATCTTTACTATTTTGTGACATTTTGTTTTGCCTAAACGTATTGTCCTGATAAGGATATTGGAACCTTTCTTATAGGTTAACATGTCTAACAACTTTAAAATAAAATAAAAAACTTTTAAAACCCTGTATAAATTGGTTTCGGCAATTACTTGTCACTCATAGACCTGCAAGATTGATAAGTGTGTTCCTATAGACTACAATCACAGGGGCTAAATATATTAATTTATGATACTTGAAGGTAAATGAATCTCATTCTGCTCTTTAGCCTAATCTGTTACTGTAAAAACTGTACCACTCAATGTGTTTCTCTAAGTAATTCTGTTGCTTAAATCCAATTACTGTACAGTGCTTTTGAAATCAAGTTTATGTTGGCTGCAGGGCAAAGCATTTTGAGCCTTGTCAGGACTCACTTAGACTCACTGGTGTACATTATGTAGATTGTTTTAAGAGTGATTACTGTGATTCTAGAGCACTTGGTATACTGTATTTATTTTAAAGAATAATGAAACGAAATAGATTGCTTTGAAAGGCAATAACATTCTCTCATAAGAAAATGGGAGTGTATTTCATTACTCTCTGATGTCACAGGAATTCTTTGCAAAGATTTTGTGAAACTAATTTTCTATACCTGGAAGAAAGTGAAGGCCAGGGTCCTTGAGAAGAACAATGGGGGTTTATGTATTTGTTTCAACCTCCCTCCAGAATTTTCCCTTTTTCCAGTGGAAAGTGAGAGAACCTTTTATGAAACACTTCCTCTTTTAGGAGAATTAAAATGATTTAAGGCAATGTTTTAAAATACTGTTTTCAGTTTGTAGTATCTGTGTAACCCAGTTACTATATTGAGTACAGTCGTACCTTGGATCCCAAACACTCGGACATTTTGACTCCCGAACGCCGCAAATCCGGAAGTGATTGTTCTGGTTTGCGAACATTCATTTGGAACCCGAACGTCTGACGCGGCTTCCACAGCTTCTGATTGGCTGCAGGAGCTTCCTACAGCCAATCAGAAGCTGCAGTTTGGTTTTCAAACATTTTGGAAGTCGAAAGGACTTCTGGAACGGAATCCATTCAACTTCCAAGGTACGACTGTAATTGCAATTCTTATATATATGCAGCTCTCAAATACCACCACCTCCAAATTTCTGCATCATGTGAAAGAAACTGAATTCTATGTTTTCCATGTATAAAGTTTTCAAACTAACGAAACACCATGTGCAGTATCACCTCCTGGTGTCCATTTATTGCAGAATAAAAACTTAAATATGAGGTTAATCAAAAAATATACGTCACCATAACAAATATTTTTAACAGCAAGGGTTATAAAATAGTTGTGTCTTACTAGACTTATATCACACAATGAAAGAATTTTCAACATTAAAACTCTAAAATTAGTATCAGCAACTTGCCTTTTTATGTTCCCCCAACAAGGCATTTCTAATTAGCACATGTCTCTTTCTTTCAAGTCCTAACTTTGTTACAGTAACAATACTAACATAATCAGAATCTATGCCAAGCATAACTGTTGTAAAGCACATTGAGAGAGATCATATACTATCATGCAAACAATTACCATTTTGAAAAGCAAATTTTGAAACAAAATATACAAGGCATACTTAAACTAACAGTTTCATAGTACCAAGGACTATTTTGTCAATCAATATATTAGTTTTGTGTTTGCCTGTGGAGTGAACTAAAATGTTTCATTATGGTCTGTGCCTCAAAGATCTTGAATGTATGCTTCGCTTCTCTGATTATCATGAAGCTGAAGCTTGTGGTTTTAAGCTAGTACGGGCAGCAAGGATTCCTCTTGCAAGATCTTGTAACAGCTATTCATGCAAAAATGTGGGTTGTGCTTAGACGGGCTGAGGAAATTCTAGTACTTGGACTAATCTGATATTGGCTCTGAGGCAATTAAGTAATACCTAGCATAACTGTGCAGGAAAATTCGCAATAAAGGATCTGCACTGACTGCCAATTTGCTACTGGGCAAAAGTTCAAGGTTTTATTGTTAATATATAAAGCCCTAAACAACTTAGGACCTGGTTATTTGATAGACCACTTTATCTCATACAGCTGTATTTGGTCACATTCCCTTCTAATACATACCATGGACCAACGCTTGTTTCTGACCCATTTTTATTTAGACAATCCTTCAGTGAGTAATGATTCTGCTTTTTAAATTTTGATTTTGTAAGTCCTCCATGAAATCCACATTGCCGATTGCAAATAAGAGATCGCTCTCCTTTACAACATTTGTAGGCACATATATACCTTGGTCGTTGGTAATGCCCACACATAATGGGCCTCAACTATTTGTGTTTAATATTGATGATGACATTTATATTAGATGGTACCCATGGGGTAAGCTCAACAACCTTCCTTTTCCTTGTAGTTTGGTGAAGTGACAATCCTACAGCTACCTGCTGCAGCAGGACACATGTAGACTGCAGATTTTTGGTAATTTCATGCTTGAACATCATTGGCAATATGCAGTTGTGATATGCTCATGGCTGCTTACTTCATTTCTTTCCAATAACATGCCTTCCACCCCACCACAAACAAGCCATTGAAAGAATAAATACACCTCTGGTGGAGCATCCTCTTTACTTACATCTATGGATCCCATGAACACTCACATCTTTGCTTTAGTAATAGATTTCCAAAGGGGACACACTGCATCAAACAAACACCTCATATTCACTTCTGAAATCTTTGTATTACAGGGGTTCATGCTCACATGTTGTTTTTCTTGCCAAAGTTTGATCAAGGCCACAGTTGAGGCTGTAAAAGCATGGATTTCCACCCAGTGTTTTGCATTTAGCATCTTTACAATTGTTAATATTGATTCAAATGTAGTGCAACATTCCACTGGTGCAGTGACATTTCCAATGCTTCTCTTCTCCCTATCTTTTCTGGAAGATCCCTCAACCCCTTGGAGTGGATTTTGAGAGCTTGCAGGGCTGCAGGAGGAAATTTTATTCTTCTAGCACAAGTCTCCTGTGCCAGTGGAACCGGGAGTGTTGTATACCACCCTAAGAGCATACCATTATGGTTAATTTGAGTCATGAATGGTTGCTCTAAAATCATTAATCAAGGAGATGTTGTCAATATTCTGGACAAGGTGACCATTTTGAATGCCTGCCTTCTGCCGTCCATGGGTATAGCAACGTATGGATTCTGAACTACTGGGTGGCGGGAGGAAGCAGCTTCAAGAAAAAAGTGCTTCAATATTATACCACAAATATCCCACAGAACCCACAGATATAACCTACTGCTTGACTGCTTCCAGTGCCAGGCAATTTGTGTGTGTGGGGGGGGTTAGTGGCAAAAAGAAAAGAAAGAAATTTCTTCCAAAGACTGTGGGGGCAGGGTAGGCAGTTTCCCAGATTTTTAAAGATATTTTCTGTCTTCCCTTACCTTAACCTTAAGAGGTGGGTGAGGCTGTCTTTTCCCCCCTCTCCCCCACTTTTAAAAAAGTATGGTGGTCCTCTGTATTTCCAGCTGCTCTCTGGTACTGCTTGAAATGGGAGTTGCAATCCAAAATATCTTGAGGGCACCAGGTTGGGAAGGGCTGTTATCACTCTGTCCCTACCCCAGCAAAGTTTAGATTACAAGCCACTTAGGGACAGAAGCACTATACAAATAAAAACATGACTTTTAAGGCAGTGCATACCAAATTCAGATCACTTTTCATCTTTCCATTGTTGTGGCATGGAACTTCATTTAAAATGCCTGGTGTTTTAAATATATGGTCCTAAGACCAATTAAAAACTGCCTTGCAGATGAAAACAAAAAGCATGATGGATCTTTAATTGAACATGACAGCTGTTCATTTTAATTACTCCTGGATCAAAACCGTCTTCCTGAATGCTTGTTATCAAGTGATTTACCTAAGGAAATAAGATGAGTGATAAAAGGGTTCCTATGAAAAGTAACTGGTTTATTTTCACTGGAGATTCTGTCCCTTTTAACTTAAAATATAGCGAAGTTTGATTGTCTCTTTTGTTATTAAAGAACTATTGATATATTGTGCAAAGAAACAGTGCCCTCTCCTCTAGTTATGTTGTGCAGGTTTCATGACAGATCCCTCTGAAAACATTGGTATTCCTGTAACCTTTGAGAGATATGTGTAGAGTATATTAATGAGCACTACTTCCAAGTGATGTACAGTAACTTCGTTCTCAGATAAAAACAGATGTGAATGATTCTGTTTTAATATTTAATTAGGCTCTAGGCCTCTGTTGGCTTGTTTAAGCTGACCTGACAGTGTTATACCTGGAAATACTTCAAATTAAATGCTGAGTACTTGACCTTGTTCAAATAGTTGTAATTTAATAAGGCTGATACTTCTTTGTGGAAGTACCATGGGTAATGAGAACTGTTCTTTGGCAGGATTTGCTTGCCTTTGAAGGGAACAATTTGCTGCATGCCTCTTTTTAAAGTTTATCATCTGAAAGGGTAGTATTTTATTTATTTATTTAATGGAAGAGTTGTAGAGTGATAAAGTGGCTCCAAAGTTAAGTTCTTGATCTCGCGGCAACTAACACCAGAAATGGAGAGCTTGTGGCCCTCCAGATGTTATTTTACTGCAGCATCTGTCTTCCATGCCGTTCACCATGATAGTTGGAGCTAGTGACACTTCATAGAATTGTTGAGTTGGAAGGGACCCTCAGGGTCATCTAGTCCAACCCTTTGCAGTGCAGGAATCTCAACTAGAGCATCCATGGCAGATGGACATCCAACCTCTACTTGAAAACCTCCAATGGGAGAGAGTCATGATACAACAACACCGGTTGGGCCACAGTTTCCTCATTCCTGAGTTACACACATGGAATTGATGCCAGTTTCAGGAACATTCTAGAGCTTTAGCCAGGAACATGATTCTCATTCCTCCTTTCCTCAGGAGGCAACTTAAGCCAAACACATACATACAGCATTGGCTGGGATCATTCTTTTTGCTTCTCAGCTCTTCCGTTAGAAGGAATTGAGGATTTAAGCTATATTTCTGTAGGAAGCCTTTCCACTTGTATTTTTTCATATTTTGTTTCTAATATTGTTGGAACGTGTTCCATAGTTTTTGTTTTGTTCTCTCCTTTATCTGCACTCCTATTCTGAGGCCTTGCCCCTGCTGCTCTTAGGAACCCTTCCCTGCCTGTTTCACTGTCCTAAACCAAATCCCCATCATATTTCTGAAGGGGAAGGAAGACTTGGGGTGGGAACGCTTACTGGAAACAGAAGATGCTTTGCTATCCTCTCCTTAATTGGAAATGATGCTCCACTCATCTGCATTCTGATTTTTCATGAAAAACCTAAAGGGTTTGGCTTTTTCTTTTTGCATTTTCCAGAAATGTTTTGGGGGAAATGACTGAAATGAGCCAAAGGGAAGTTCGTCCATCATTAGCTATGTCAGGTTGTGTCTGAGCTCTCTTTCTCAAGGTAGTTTTCTGCCATTTAAGGGAAAAGGTTTGTTGGCATTAAGTATAATTTAATCCTTCTGTGTGGTTACTTCTCCAGGTTAAATGAGTAGTTAAGCTTTTTCTAGAATCTCTCTACTTTCGGCTGGCCTTTTAAAATCAATTGAATAGTTCCAGTTGTTTCTGTATCTTAAACCCTCTCTGTTTATATCAAACCTGTTGAAATAAAATTACTTGGCACAGTTGTAAAGGGGATTGAAAAGTGTACAATGTAGAAATGCCAGGTGTGCTTTGCTTCTGCGGTTCTCTAGAGCTTGGTAGAACTGTTGGCTCCATTTTATAGTTTCCTTCAGTGTGAATTTGTTGACCCAGATGTAAGACATCTGTATTTTGGCATTCTTGCATTTCCTAATATTTCGCTGTTTTATCACTCCTACAGTCTCACTACTTTGGTGAGTAGTATTACACATCTGGGTATTGCTTCTCCTTTCAGCTAAAGTGGCTTACAGTGAAATACCCAAGTTTATTTAAAACAGTTATTTGAAACAGCATGTTTAAAATATATCTGAGTAAAACCTATTGAAGTAAGATGCAATCTTCATTAGCTCAAATTTAATTTTTATAAGTGTCTTTTATGCTGATTATTGATCAATCATGACTTTGGAATTTGCTTCTAATGGTTCCAGCTGTTGTGAGAAGAAATCCCAATTGGGTGCTTGCTTACGAACACATGTGAAATGTGTTAAAACATTACTCGATGTATTTTTCCTGCTGTGGTAGGCAATACAGATAACATCTGTAAACGCTGATTAAAAGAATGGTCTCCCTCTACCAGAATTTAGAGAATTAGCATGATGTAGCTTGACGGGAATATTCTTTATTGTGCATGGAGTGGCCTCTGTCTATTGTTGTAAGATGCCTTGGGTCTTTTTAAGAAGAAGACATAGAAGAAATCTAATAAACTAATCTTAAGTGTTATTCAGAGCATGGATGGGTAGGATCTAGCTAACATGGTTCTGTAACACAAAACCCCTGTGGGGAGCTGTTGTGTGAGCTGATGGTATCAACAGTATCTTGCATTTGACAGCAGAATGTCCTTGTTACTATTGATTGGGCTGCTTGGTCAAGTGAAAACACATTGATCTATCCTTTAAACTCAGCTGTATGAAAATTTAGAGATGTATATATTATGTCATTGAACAGTAGGAGTTACAACCCTTTAAGAGCTTTCATAGTAAATCTAGTCCAAATTGGTCACCTGGAATATGTATCTATAATGATTCTGAATCATTCTATATTTTACATACTAATTTCCTCACTCCTTTAAAAAATGTGGCATTTTAAAAATTAATAATTTGCTAAACTAAATGATGGCCAAGCAGTGACTTTGGTGGAACTCACTGGGTGACCTTGGGCAAGTCACAGCCTCTTAACCTACCTCACAGGGTCATCGTTGTAGGGATTAACTGAGGAGGGGGTGAAACATATACTTGGAGAAAAGGATGGGATATAAATGCAATAAATAAGCTCTTCTGCTTACCCGCTTAAGAAAGCTAGAGGGGCCAGCCAGATGGAGGTGTCACTCGCCAGCCTGGCATCCAAAGATCTCCGTGTGGTCCCAATTGGACCTGTGCCAGTTGCAAAACATGCCTGGCTAATTTCTTAACACAATCACAGGGCCATAGTAAATGCCCAGACCGCAGCCAGGTGAGGCAGCAGTGATGAAGACAGACCTTGATGTTTCTGTGTTCACATTCCTTGGCTTATTACTGAACACAACTTTTGCTGTTAGATTATTCCAGCTCTTTTTTCCAGGGTTGCAAACTTCATCCACATGTTACAACTGATATTCTCAGGGATTTGTCTCTAAGGTTTTGTATCTGATATTAAGCAGGTGTTGATTAACCTCTGTCCTGTGATGGATCAGTTGCTAGACTATAGTTTCTGTATGGTAGCTGAGAAACTATCCCAAAAGATACGATTGCATGAAATATAATGTCAGGTGGATGACAAGTGTGCTTGTGGCTGGTGAATTTTGAAATACTGGTGTCCCTGCCCACTTTTTTAATAGGCTGAAGTGGTTAAACTACGGTCCCCCCAGCGGTTGTTCCCAGCTCCTTTGAGCCCCCATCAGTGTGGTCAATGGTCAGGATGATGGGAAATCCACCCCTGGTTATAACATCAACCTCACCATTTGAAATCCTTATAAAAGGCCCTGCGTAGTAAAAGTTCATTTGGTACTTTTAAAAATAATAGTAGTAGTCTCTCCCCTCTCCTATACTTTGTTGATATTACTTTTCAGGTATAGATTTATGTCTCTTATAAATTGCTATGTTTGGCAGAGGATGGAAAACAAGTCTGTAAAATTATGTAATGTCTGAAACTTTGTGTTTATGATTAATTAGGTTATCATAAAATGTGTTTTTGTGTGCTGAATAATTGGGTCATACTTTTTATGTGCTCAGCTGCAGACTAAGGCTTTCAGCCTGGATCTAGTTACTTTAGTAGGCTTTCTTGTTAAAACTGTTTTTCTTACTGGTCTTTGGAACACAGCCTTCAGTATGTTCAAACTAATGTAATTTGAATTATATTGACATAAGTTCATAAATTGTGGATACTGGATTAGTTGGCTTAGCTTCTGTATTGCTGTTTGAGTTTTAACCAATCATTTATTGATGTTGTATTAAACTTGCTTTATAGTTGTATCCTAGTTGTCGTAGTTCAGATTTTATCTGGTCAGTAAAGTAATTTGAAATGCTCTGACATCTGGTACACCAGCACAATTCCTTCTGCCTAAGGGGTTTCTATTTCAGGACAGCATCTTTTGTATCCAGAGATTTACTCTGTCATGCATGAGATGTATTTTCCAAAATAAGGTAACTATAGTCACATAGGTGACTGACTGGCTGTGTGAAGATAAGTTGAATTGGTTCTTTAGAAGAGTGCTGTGCTTTCTTAGAATTTGAATACACCTCAAAAATCTACTGGGGGGAAAAAGCACTAGGTGTTGTTACCAGATGTGTTTTTAAGCAGGCACCCATCTGCTGAACACACAGATTGGTCCAGGGCATAGGAGTGAGGCAATCTGGAAGATAACTTGGCCCTAAGGTGTTTATAAAAGTAAGACCTTAACCTTGTCCTGGTAGCATATAGGCAGCCAGTGCCCTTTAGCTGATGGTAGGTAATTTCTGTTACACATGCTTTAATATACTGTCTGTTTTATGAAGATATCTCATTGAAATCATTGTTGGAGTTAAGGAAATATTTGACTCAATTGGATCTTTTATTTCTGCAATTAATAGATTGATGGTTTTTTATAAAAAAATTGTAAATACAATGGGATTATGATGGGAAAACATTGATTTAATATTTGAAATTCTGGCTTAAGTGGGGTGCTTTGATTTGTTGATAGGTCTTCCTGTCTCTCAGAGTTAAAATGTATAGTCTGTTCACGATTCTTCTGCTTGTTCACAGAAAAATCATAGTATACCTGTTTTCCTTCCATGTCTTCCTCTACTATTATAGCATTTCTTTTCATGGTTTTGTACTCATTTCATTGCATGCTCTCTGTTCTTCGTTGGTTTTGCCTCTTCTCAAACACCAATCTTATTAAACCACCACACCAATCTCCATGCTTGTGTGCTCATGATTCCTTATCTATTTACTTCTCCCCTTAAATAGTCAGCTTCCTCGTTTTAAGGAATTATTAAAAATGGCCTTTTCTCTCTTTTTTTTTATTTCCCTCTTGATACTGGGTTGGATCCAGAGAAATCTGTAGTTTCAGCAGAATATGACTTTGCCGCTCTCTCCTCTCACCCAGTGCCCCCCCCCGAAAAGACCTCTCTCGAGGGTTGTGGGACTCTGCTAAACTGGGCGGGCTGTGGCACAGGGGGCTCTACCAGATAGTAGGAAGGGAGCTACTCTGTGGTGGCTCCACAGTTACATAATTTATGAACCCATACATGTGAAAATAGTTCAGGTGTAATTTAAGAATGACAGCTGCTGATCTCTTTGTGGATGAGGGGAATATTGTCTGGTTTTCATGTAAGGAAAGAGATATTATAAGCAGCAGCTGCTGTTCATGAACTTGTTTCTTAATTTCAGTCTCCACAGCTATTTCTTGGTATTCAAAACTGTGTGTGTATTAAAGAAGAACCAAATGTTGACAGATGATTTTTACACTGAAGTTTTTTCAGTATTCTAAGAAAAAGCACCAAACTGGTATTAATATCTAGTATTAGTAAACTGAGGCTATATTAAGGATATTTTAATTCTGCATTGCGAAACAAAAGCCTAACATGTTTTAATAAAAGAGAATAACATTTTGAGGTCACAAAAACAGGAAACAAGATTCTGTATGCAAGAGAACCAATAATTGATTCAACACTTTCTTTCCTTAGCCACGAGCAGATCCCATTCCAATATGTAGCTTCTGTTTGGGGACAAAAGAATCAAATCGTGAGAAAAAGCCAGAAGAACTCCTTTCCTGTGCTGATTGTGGCAGTAGTGGTAAGTCTTTCACTGACCAAATTAGACAGACCTTTTCGCAGTCTTTTACAAGTGTTTTTGCAAGCCAGTGGTTCTTTGAGTACATCATTTCTGTGAGCTTAAGTGTTCCCTCTACGAGTGCAGCTTTCCTTTTTGGGGAAGAGAAGCACCTTCCATTCACAGAGTGAAAATGTTAGCTAAAGGCCCCCCCCATTATGCTTTTGTTGTGTTCAGAGTTTTAGTTACCTTTTTAAAAAAAATATGTTCAAAATAATTTAATGTGCTTTATAGCCACATCTGCTGGAAGAAATTGAGATTTTAATGTTTATACATCATTCAGCACCACAAATATATGTTAAGTCAACAACTGTGTGACTTCTAATCAGTTTCACTCTGCGAGCTTTTGGAAACTGCCCGAATAACTACCAGTTACTCACAAAGACACATAACAAGAAAAGTATCTTTGGGACAGAGAAATTTGGTGTGCTTAGTTAGCCCTGTTTTATCCCCCCCACCAAAGCCACATTTCTCCCCTCTGAGGTTCAAAATATGCATTTTCCATCCCCAGCTATTAAAATGGTATATAAAAAGGAAATGTTTATTGCCATTCCTGTGCTTTTGTTCTTGATAAGATTCTTGTATAGTTCTCTGACGTTCTTTGTTAACTTTCTTTTTACCTTATGTATTTTGGATGAGGCCAAAAGTTAACTCTAAAAATTATTATTTAATTATTACTACTGTCACTTTTTCCTTCTTAGCACTTACTTATTTTGTTTTATGAAAAGCATCAAGAGATGTTAGGATAGTCTATTATGCCTATGAAGAAAGTAAATTCCTCCTATGTGAACTTGAAAGCTTTCCTTTTCAAATCAACCCTTGCTTGCTTTTCTTTTTTCTTTTATCATTTTAAACTTGTGGGGCTGAGAATTAGGATCTCCTGCTTTGGTCCTGAAATATCTATTCTTGCCTGACTTTTGGTGATGTGGGTGGGTGCAGTAACCAGCTTTCAAAGCTAGATGGAAAGTGACACGCTCTAACCCTGGAAGGCGGTCAGAATTTTGTTTTCTGAGCATCTAATTCAGGTACAGAAGGTTGAATGCTGTAGTCCTTATGTTTCACAATAGTTTAGTGCTTGTGAAAGAATTGAAAGACATAATGATAGAAGTTCTGCCATGATAGACGCAAAAATGGCATACAAGGCAGTGAGATACAACTGAAGAATGTGATATTTTGGTCGCCAAAAAGGCCTTTATCTCAGAGAGAAGAGAAAACCTTTTTGACTTTATAGTTTACTATGTGGTATATCCATATCATGGGGTTGGTTTGCTGGGTTGTTCTTTAGTTGTAAAATACATACTGCTCCTGGTTGCTGTCTTAGCAGCGGAGATGGTTGTCTTCATTTCAAGTGTTAAAGAACTGAGTTGTCAAAACCTGTCCGTTTTGTAGAATAACTTTTAAGGGCTACTTTCCCCCCTTCATGTGTATTTAAATTTTATGGGCTGTAACTTTTACTCAAACTAGACTCATTGAAATGAATGACTGTGACTGTGGCGTATTAATTTCAATGGGTCTTCTGAGTCGAATTTAATTGAATATAACCCAATGCCTACATGTGCTTCGTGTATCACATAGGTAAACACTGGTCTTGCACAGTGGCACGTTGGGATGGAATTGCGTTTGCAAACCTTACAGTTTAAGACTTAAGAATTTAGCGGGGTGTGGTGTGGGGTAATGCAACAGTATAACATAAACCACGGTTGAGCAAATTAGTCTGTACATGAGCTAGTGCACACAGCTTAAGCACACACACTTTTCTTCTCCCTTTCTCCAGTGGGGAATCAAACCACAGAGTGACAAGCTGAGCATTTCCCTGCTGGAGGATCCCTGCTGGAGGAAAGGAGAAAAGTAGGAGAATTCAAGTTGTGTCTATGAGCAGGCTGCTTGTGTACAGACTAATGTGCTTAACTGCAGTTTATAGCTTAGCTTTGCATCTGGATGCCACCATAGATTAATGTCATTTTAAGATATATGATACTATTTTATAGATGATTAATGCATTTGCCAAGAGCTCCCCCCCCCCCAAATGATGTAGTTTTTTGTTCTTGCATATGTCTGAAAAAAAATCTATTGGCTTCACAATTCACTTATGAAAATACAATTTAATTTGGTATCTATTAAATGTGTATAAGGTGCTCTTTGGAGATTGGTTATTACACTCTGGCTGTCTGCAAATATGGCTTTTCATTATGCTCTAACTGTCTGCAAATACAACATTTCATTAATCAGTGCATAATGTAATCAGCTTTTTTGCATTATAACAATTCACTGACAAGTTCTAAGGAACAGCAGAATTGGAAGCGCCCAACTTTCATGGTTCAGCTTCAGTTCAAATTAACACTGATGCATTCTCGTTGCCTCATTAAAGGTAAATTATGTTTAATTAGTTACTTACCATTATTTAGCTATACAATGAGACATTGAGATTGGCAGTCAAATTGCCAGATGGCTAAACCTTAACTGCAGGTGACATCAATTATTATTATTTTTTAAAAACACAATCTTCATGCTGTTCAGAGGTTTTTCATAAAAATGACTTTGGGCTTAGGTATGCTGTTACACAGACCCCCTGGGGTTCACAGGCTACCAATTGGGAACCACTGTCTTAGACTATAATCATATTGGACTGGACTGGACTTGCTTTTGAGTAGACATGCATAAGGGTGCCTGTGTCACAGTTGTTTGAGGGGAGAGATGAATATGTTGAACACAAGAGGGGCCAGGTCAGAAGGACAGCAGACACAAATTAGATCAGAGGCAAGCAGCAGTTCATAACAACATGAAGGTGTTTATTGCCTCTTTTGAAGATGGAAGCACTGTTTAGGTGCAGAAAGGTGTCTTGTAGTTGAGTATTTTTTGTATTTTTTAATATATTATATATGTATATATACATGACCGTTATTTAATGTTGCAGAGTATTAGGCATAAGCATAATAATGCTATATATATATTTTGTGACTAAAACCTTGTCTTAAAACACATGGTTAAAGCAGTCATAGGGCATGAGGGAGGGGGCTTAATTCTCTCAGGGAAAGTGGTCAGAGCTGGGGCATATGACTAATGTGGGTGGAGCTTCCTTGCAGCCTGCTGAGAAAGGGGAGCCCTTTAGTTCTCACACAGAGTGGAAACTAAGTGACTGTTGATTGCAGAGGAGCAAATCGCTAAGAACACTGGAACTCATTGATGAAATAGACAATCACTGGAGCCAAAACTAGTTAATAACTGCCTAAATTACAAGATAGTCAAAAGGCTTGTATCTACCAAGTTTGTTGTGATGCAATTTACTTTTTCCAGTTAGAAGATTCCTGAAAAAAATAATTAATAGTCCATAGAAATTAAGGAAAACAAAAAATAAAAGAAAGAGCATCTAGAAAAATTAACCTCTGTTGGGCTAAGAATACAAGTTTCCTCTTGGTAACAGCAGAAAAAAATTATTCCCAAAATGACTTAAGGAGAAGCCAAAAGCAAGGCCTCCTGTCTATCTGTCAAGAAAACCAAGCCACCGTGCTTTCAGTATCCCAGAAAGATGGTAGGAGTGAGACAGAGCGATTCATGGAGAGAAAACAATGTACACTAAAAATTGTTACAGTAGGATTGGGGGGAACCAACTTTCTTTGTGTGTTTCTCTAATACGAAATCCTTCTTATTTTTAATCTCCAGCCAGACACTGGTTGTTCCCCTCCAGTTTCATTCCCTAAATAATTTCCATCTCATTAAATCTTCATAAGGGACTTTGCCGCCATATGTAGTGCCATCTGTGGAAAAACTCACTAGCCTCAGATGAAAGGCACCCAGTGAGCGCAATGTTCCAGAATCAAAGAGATACTTAAAAACCAAAGCTCAACTCATTTCTCAGATGGAGACCTGTCATTCATTGCAAAGGCAATTTAAGCTGCTACAAAAAACCATTCACACCTAGAAGTGTGAATCAAATTGAAAACAAAGAATTAACCTGCAGTCTACTATTTTCTTAGCCCAATTTTGTTTGCTTCTCAAAGCCTCATTCCAGTTAACCAAAAATTATGTGATGTTCCAGCCCAGACAGGACAGCTTCCAAGATGCAAAGCCTATCCTTTTTTCTTGTTTTTAATTAATTCAAGGAGCAACCAGGATTCTCTTGACTAGCAGTCAGATACCCATAATACGTAATATTGTGAAGATGCCCATCTTCAAAGGAAGATAAAGGGCCCATCACTATGTGTATCTCAAAAGCTTCTATGATGGTAATAAGAATGACCCCTTAAATCAGAGCTTTCCAAACTCTTGTGTTGTAACACGTTAATGTGTTGGCTATAGTGTGTAGGTATGTTGCACAAATACACCCCGCACTCCTCCCAGGGCTGGAAAGGGGTTAGTTTAACCTCTGGTCTGCTAGTAAAATTGTGTCACCATGTCCCAAAATGATGCATGTCTAAAAAGTGTATCACTAATATGAAAAGTTTGGAAAGCTCTGCCTTAAATCCTTCATCATGCTCATTGGCCAGCATCCCAGAACCCAGAAAATAAGTTCTAGAGGGAGCAAACTCAACAGATAACTTGCTCAATGGCTTTAAAAGCCACAGAGAGAACAAAGGGAACAAACAGGGTCATACTCCTCCTGTCTCTTTTTTGATGCACGTCCTCAATAAAAGTGACCAAAGCTTTTATTGCCAAAACCAAGCCTGAAGCTAGTTTGAAATAGTTCTAGATAATTGGCTTCTTCCAAACATACTTGAAGCTGAATGGGCACCTTATAAAAAAGACACTTAAGGCATGTCTGGTGCGTGGCTGTAAATTAGAGCTAGAAAATAAAAATAACTGGAAGCAGGAATAATTTTGAATTACTACATCCAGACATATATGTGCATAGCCACAAATAAAAAGTCCTACGTAATACTAACTGGCAAGTATTTCTCTCTCTCTCTCTTTATGGTAGAGAAAAGAGTAGAAATACAATGAAAATGCACATAAGATACATTTTTTAAAGCTCACCATAGTAGTAGTTAAACTCTCAAAGATTACTGAAATGTATGTGCTTTGAAGCCTCAAAGTATACATTAAGGATAGACAATATGTTAAGGAGTTTAACAATAAAGAGTAGAGTGTTTTGAAAACAGAAGTATGGTACCAATATTTTTATTGTCAACACCAAAATTAAACATGTATTAACAATTTCTGATAAAAATGTGGATTCAGCATGTGTCTCTTATGTGAATTGCAACTAAAGTGTTGCCGACCCCCCCCCCCCATGGCGACTAGACATACTGTTTTGGCACCCAGGTCCCGGGAGCCATTTGGCGCCTAGC
>NC_138032.1:84935202-85159079 GCF_964106645.2 Podarcis pityusensis | reverse complement strand
ACTTTCGGCAATTCACTCCGAAATGGTGCCAAACGGTTGCAAATGCTCCCCTGAGAGGTTTGGCGGTCGAAACAGAAGGCTATTTATTACAGGAAAAGAAATCAGCCCTCGACACCTTAACCGGCAGAAAAGATTTTTTTGAAAAAAATCCCTAAGCCCCGGGGTCACAATTTCATCAAAAATCTGACTTTCGGCAATTCACTCAGAAATGGTGCCAAACGGTTGCAAATGCTCCCTTGAGAGGTTTGGCGGTCGAAACAGAAGGCTTTTTATCACAGGAAAAAATAATTAGCCCTCGACACCGTAACCGGCAGAAAAAGATTTTTTTGAAAAAATCCCTAAGCCCCGGGGTCACAATTTCATCAAAAATCTGACTTTCGGCAATTCACTCAGAAATGGTGCCAAACGGTTGCAAATGCTCCCCTGAGAGGTTTCGCGGTCGAAACAGAAGGCTTTTTATCACAGGAAAAGAAATCAGCCCTCGACAACTTAACCAGCAGAAAATGATTTTTTTGAAAAAATCCCTAAGCCCCGGGGTCACAATTTCATCAAAAAATCTGACTTTCGGCAATTCACTCCGAAATGGTGCCAAACGGTTGCAAATGCTCCCCTGAGAGGTTTGGCGGTCGAAACAGAAGGCTTTTTATCACAGGAAAAGAAATCAGCCCTCGACACCTTAACCGGCAGAAAAAGATTTTTTTGAAAAAATCCCTAAGCCCCGGGGGTCACAATTTCATCAAAAATCTGACTTTCGGCAATTCACTCAGAAATGGTGCCAAACGGTTGCAAGTGCTCCCCTGAGAGGTTTGGCGGTCGAAACAGAAGGCTTTTTATCACAGGACAAGAAATCAGCCCTCGACACCTTAACGGGCAGAAAAAGTTTTTTTTGAAAAAATCCCTAAGCCCCGGGGTCACAATTTCATCAAAAATCTGACTTTCGGCAATTCACTCAGAAATGGTGCCAAACGGTTGCAAATGCTCCCCTGAGAGGTTTGGCGGTCGAAACAGAAGGCTTTTTATCACAGGACAAGAAATCAGCCCTCGAAAACTTAACCGGCAAAAAAAGATTTTTTTGAAAAAATCCCTAAGGCCCGAGGTCACAATTTCATCAAAAATCTGACTTTCGGCAATTCACTCAGAAATGGTGCCAAACGGTTGCAAATGCTCCCCTGAGAGGTTTGGCGGTCGAAACAGAAGGCTATTTATTACAGGAAAAGAAATCAGCCCTCGACACCTTAACCGGCAGAAAAAGATTTTTTTGAAAAAATCCCTAAGCCCCGGGGTCACAATTTCATCAAAAATCTGACTTTCGGCAATTCACTCAGAAATGGTGCCAAACGGTTGCAAATGCTCCCTTGAGAGGTTTGGCGGTCGAAACAGAAGGCTTTTTATCACAGGAAAAATAATTAGCCCTCGACACCGTAACCGGCAGAAAAAGATTTTTTTGAAAAAATCCCTAAGGCCCGGGGTCACATTTCATCAAAAATCTGACTTTCGGCAATTCACTCCGAAATGGTGCCAAACGGTTGCAAATGCTCCCCTGAGAGGTTTGGCGGTCGAAACAGAAGGCTATTTATTACAGGAAAAGAAATCAGCCCTCGACACCTTAACCGGCAGAAAAATATTTTTTTGAAAAAATCCCTAAACCCCGGGGTCACAATTTCATCAAAAATCTGACTTTCGGCAATTTACTCAGAAATGGTCCCAAACGGTTGCAAATGCTCCCCTGAGAGGTTTGGCGGTCGAAACAGAAGGCTTTTTATCACAGGAAAAATAATCAGCCCTCGACACCGTAACCGGCAGAAAAAGATTTTTTTGAAAAAATCCCTAAGCCCCGAGGTCACAATTTCATCAAAAATCTGACTTTCGGCAATTCACTCAGAAATGGTGCCAAACGGTTGCAAATGATTCCCTGAGAGGTTTGGCGGTCGAAACAGAAGGCTTTTTATCACAGGAAAAGAAATCAGTCCTCGACAACTTAACCGGCAGAAATTTTTTTTTTTTAAAAAAATCCCTAAGCCCCGGGGTCACAATTTCATAAAAAATCTCACGTTCTCTAATTCACTCAGATATTGTGCCAAACGGTTGCAAATGCTCCCCTGAGAGGTTTGGCGGTCGAAACAGAAGGCTTTTTATCACAGGAAAAGAAATCAGCCCTCGACACCTTAACCGGAAGAAAAAGATTTTTTTGAAAAAATCCCTAAGCCCCGGGGTCACAATTTCATCAAAAATCTGACTTTCGGCAATTCACTCCGAAATGGTGCCAAACGGTTGCAAATGCTCCCCTGAGAGGTTTGGCGGTCGAAACAGAAGGCTATTTATTACAGGAAAAGAAATCAGCCCTCGACACCTTAACCGGCAGAAAAAGATTTTTTTTGAAAAAATCCCTAAGCCCCGGGGTCACAATTTCATCAAAAATCTGACTTTCGGCAATTCACTCAGAAATGGTGGCAAACGGTTGCAAATGCTCCCCTGAGAGGTTTGGCGGTCGAAACAGAAGGCTTTTTATCACAGGACAAGAAATCAGCCCTCGACAACTTACCCGGCAGAAAAAGATTTTTTTGAAAAAATCCCTAAGGCCTGAGGTCCCAATTTCATCAAAAATCTGACTTTCGGCAATTCACTCAGAAATGGTGCCAAACGGTTGCAAATGCTCCCCTGAGAGGTTTGGCGGTCGAAACAGAAGGCTTTTTATCACAGGAAAAGAAATCAGCCCTCGACAACTTAACCGGCAGAAAAAGATTTTTTTGAAAAAATCCCTAAGCCCCGGGGTCACAATTTCATCAAATATCTCACGTTCTCTAATTCACTCAGATATTGTGCGAAACGGTTGCAAATGCTCCCCTGAGAGGTTTGGCGGTCGAAACAGAAGGCTTTTTATCACAGGAAAAGAAATCAGCCCTCGACAACTTAACCGGCAGAAAAAGGTTTTTTTTGAAGAAATCCCTAAGCCCCGGGGTCACAATTTCATCAAAAATCTGACTTTCGGCAATTCACTCCGAAATGGTGCCAAACGGTTGCAAATGCTCCCCTGAGAGGTTTGGCGGTCGAAACAGAAGGCTTTTTATCACAGGAAAAGAAATCAACCCTCGACACCTTAACCGGCAGAAAAATATTTTTTTGAAAAAATCCCTAAGCCCTGGGGTCACAATTTCATCAAAAATCTGACTTTCGGCAATTCACTCAGAAATGGTGCCAAACGGTTGCAAATGCTCCCCTGAGGGGTATTTCGGTCGAAACAGATGGCTATGTATCACAGGAAAAGAAATCAGCCCTCGACACCTTAACCGGCAGAAAAAGATTTTTTTGAAAAAATCCCTAAGCCCCGGGGTCACAATTTCATCAAAAATCTGACTTTCGGCAATTCACTCCGAAATGGTGCCAAACGGTTGCAAATGCTCCCCTGAGAGGTTTGGCGGTCGAAACAGAAGGCTTTTTATCACAGGAAAAGAAATCAACCCTCGACACCTTAACCGGCAGAAAAATATTTTTTTGAAAAAATCCCTAAGCCCTGGGGTCACAATTTCATCAAAAATCTGACTTTCGGCAATTCACTCAGAAATGGTGCCAAACGGTTGCAAATGCTCCCCTGAGAGGTATTTCGGTCGAAACAGATGGCTATGTATCACAGGAAAAGAAATCAGCCCTCGACACCTTAACCGGCAGAAAAAGATTTTTTTGAAAAAATCCCTAAGCCCCGGGGTCACAATTTCATCAAAAATCTGACTTTCGGCAATTCACTCAGAAATTGTGCCAAACGGTTGCAAATGCTCCCCTGAGAGGTTTGGCGGTCGAAACAGAAGGCTATTTATCACAGGAAAAGAAATCAGCCCTCGACATCTTAACCGGCAGAAAAATATTTTTTTGAAAAAAACCCTAAGCCCCGGGGTCACAATTTCATCAAAAATCTGACTTTCGGCAATTCACTCAGAAATGGTGCCAAACGGTTGCAAATGCTCCCCTGAGAGGTTTGACGGTCGAAACAGAAGGCTATTTATCACAGGAAAAGAAATCAGCCCTCGACACCTTAACCGGCAGAAAAAGATTTTTTTGAAAAAATCCCTAAGCCCCGGGGTCACAATTTCATCAAAAATCTGACTTTCGGTAATTCACTCAGAAATGGTGCCAAACGGTTGCAAATGTTCCCCTGAGAGGTTTGACGGTCGAAACAGAAGGCTATTTATCACAGGAAAAGAAATCAGCCCTCGACACCTTAACCGGCAGAAAAATATTTTTTTGAAAAAATCCCTAAGCCCCGGGGTCACAATTTCATCAAAAATCTGACTTTCGGCAATTCACTCAGAAATGGTGCCAAACGATTGCAAATGCTCCCCTGAGAGGTTTGGCGGTCGAAACAGAAGGCTTTTTATCACAGGACAAGAAATCAGCCCTCGACAACTTACCCGGCAGAAAAAGATTTTTTTGAAAAAATCCCTAAGGCCTGAGGTCCCAATTTCATCAAAAATCTGACTTTCGGCAATTCACTCAGAAATGGTGCCAAACGGTTGCAAATGCTCCCCTGAGAGGTTTGGCGGTCGAAACAGAAGGCTTTTTATCACAGGAAAAGAAATCAGCCCTCGACAACTTAACCGGCAGAAATTTTTTTTTTTTGAAAAAATCCCTAAGCCCCGGGGTCACAATTTCATCAAATATCTCACGTTCTCTAATTCACTCAGATATTGTGCCAAACGGTTGCAAATGCTCCCCTGAGAGGTTTGGCGGTCGAAACAGAAGGCTTTTTATCACAGGAAAAGAAATCAGCCCTCGACAACTTAACCGGCAGAAAAAGGTTTTTTTTGAAGAAATCCCTAAGCCCCGGGGTCACAATTTCATCAAAAATCTGACTTTCGGCAATTCACTCCGAAATGGTGCCAAACGGTTGCAAATGCTCCCCTGAGAGGTTTGGCGGTCGAAACAGAAGGCTTTTTATCACAGGAAAAGAAATCAACCCTCGACACCTTAACCGGCAGAAAAATATTTTTTTGAAAAAATCCCTAAGCCCTGGGGTCACAATTTCATCAAAAATCTGACTTTCGGCAATTCACTCAGAAATGGTGCCAAACGGTTGCAAATGCTCCCCTGAGAGGTATTTCGGTCGAAACAGATGGCTATGTATCACAGGAAAAGAAATCAGCCCTCGACACCTTAACCGGCAGAAAAAGATTTTTTTGAAAAAATCCCTAAGCCCCGGGGTCACAATTTCATCAAAAATCTGACTTTCGGCAATTCACTCAGAAATTGTGCCAAACGGTTGCAAATGCTCCCCTGAGAGGTTTGGCGGTCGAAACAGAAGGCTATTTATCACAGGAAAAGAAATCAGCCCTCGACATCTTAACCGGCAGAAAAATATTTTTTTGAAAAAAACCCTAAGCCCCGGGGTCACAATTTCATCAAAAATCTGACTTTCGGCAATTCACTCAGAAATGGTGCCAAACGGTTGCAAATGCTCCCCTGAGAGGTTTGACGGTCGAAACAGAAGGCTATTTATCACAGGAAAAGAAATCAGCCCTCGACACCTTAACCGGTAGAAAAAGATTTTTTTGAAAAAATCCCTAAGCCCCGGGGTCACAATTTCATCAAAAATCTGACTTTCGGTAATTCACTCAGAAATGGTGCCAAACGGTTGCAAATGTTCCCCTGAGAGGTTTGACGGTCGAAACAGAAGGCTATTTATCACAGGAAAAGAAATCAGCCCTCGACACCTTAACCGGCAGAAAAATATTTTTTTGAAAAAATCCCTAAGCCCCGGGGTCACAATTTCATCAAAAATCTGACTTTCGGCAATTCACTCAGAAATGGTGCCAAACGATTGCAAATGCTCCCCTGAGAGGTTTGGCGGTCGAAACAGAAGGCTTTTTATCACAGGACAAGAAATCAGCCCTCGACAACTTACCCGGCAGAAAAAGATTTTTTTGAAAAAATCCCTAAGGCCTGAGGTCCCAATTTCATCAAAAATCTGACTTTCGGCAATTCACTCAGAAATGGTGCCAAACGGTTGCAAATGCTCCCCTGAGAGGTTTGGCGGTCGAAACAGAAGGCTTTTTATCACAGGAAAAGAAATCAGCCCTCGACAACTTAACCGGCAGAATTTTTTTTTTTTTGAATAAATCCCTAAGCCCCGGGGTCACAATTTCATCAAATATCTCACGTTCTCTAATTCACTCAGATATTGTGCCAAACGGTTGCAAATGCTCCCCTGAGAGGTTTGGCGGTCGAAACAGAAGGCTTTTTATCACAGGAAAAGAAATCAGCCCTTGACAACTTAACCGGCAGAAAAAGGTTTTTTTTGAAGAAATCCCTAAGCCCCGGGGTCACAATTTCATCAAAAATCTGACTTTCGGCAATTCACTCCGAAATGGTGCCAAACGGTTGCAAATGCTCCCCTGAGGGGTTTGGCGGTCGAAACAGAAGGCTTTTTATCACAGGACAAGAAATCAGCCCTCAACAACTTAACCGGCAGAAATTTTTTTTTTTTGAAAAAATCCCTAAGCCCCGGGGTCACAATTTCATCAAAAATCTGACTTTCGGCAATTCACTCAGAAATGGTGCCAAACCGTTGCAAATGCTCCCCTGAGAGGTTTGGCGGTCGAAACAGAAGGCTTTTTATCACAGGAAAAGAAATCAGCCCTCGATAACTTAAACGGCAGAAAAAGATTTTTTTGAAAAAATCCCTCAGCCCC
Organism: Podarcis pityusensis; assembly: GCF_964106645.2. NCBI lineage: Eukaryota > Metazoa > Chordata > Lepidosauria > Squamata > Lacertidae > Podarcis > Podarcis pityusensis. The sequence continues at coordinate 85,152,399 of NC_138032.1, read as the reverse complement.
GGGGTGACAATTTCATCAAAAATCTGACTTTCGGCAATTCACTCAGAAATGGTGCCAAACGGTTGCAAATCGTCCCCTGAGAGGTTTGGCGGTCGAAACAGAAGGCTTTTTATCACAGGAAAAGAAATCAGCCCTCGACAACTTAACCGGCAGAAAAAGATTTTTTTGGAAAAAATCCCTAAGCCCCGGGGTCACAATTTCATCAAAAATCTCACGTTCTCTAATTCACTCAGAAATGGTGCCAAACGGTTGCAAATGTTCCCCTGAGAGGTTTGGCGGTCGAAACAGAAGGCTTTTTATCACAGGAAAAGAAATCAGCCCTCGACACCTTAACCGGCAGAAAAATATTTTTTTGAAAAAATCCCTAAGCCCCGGGGTCACAATTTCATCAAAAATCTGACTTTCGGCAATTCACTCAGAAATGGTGCCAAACGATTGCAAATGCTCCCCTGAGAGGTTTGGCGGTCGAAACAGAAGGCTTTTTATCACAGGACAAGAAATCAGCCCTCAACAACTTAACCGGCAGAAATTTTTTTTTTTTGAAAAAATCCCTAAGCCCCGGGGTCACAATTTCATCAAAAATCTGACTTTCGGCAATTCACTCAGAAATGGTGCCAAACCGTTGCAAATGCTCCCCTGAGAGGTTTGGCGGTCGAAACAGAAGGCTTTTTATCACAGGAAAAGAAATCAGCCCTCGATAACTTAAACGGCAGAAAAAGATTTTTTTGAAAAAATCCCTAAGCCCCGGGGTCACAATTTCATCAAAAATCTGACTTTCGGCAATTCACTCAGAAATGGTGCCAAACGGTTGCAAATCGTCCCCTGAGAGGTTTGGCGGTCGAAACAGAAGGCTTTTTATCACAGGAAAAGAAATCAGCCCTCGACAACTTAACCGGCAGAAAAAGATTTTTTTGGAAAAAATCCCTAAGCCCCGGGGTCACAATTTCATCAAAAATCTCACGTTCTCTAATTCACTCAGAAATGGTGCCAAACGGTTGCAAATGTTCCCCTGAGAGGTTTGGCGGTCGAAACAGAAGGCTTTTTATCACAGGAAAAGAAATCAGCCCTCGACAACTTAACCGGCAGAAAAAGATTTTTTTTAAAAAATCCCTAAGCCCCGGGGTCACAATTTCATCAAAAATCTGACTTTCGGCAATTCACTCAGAAATTGTGCCAAACGGTTGCAAATGCTCCCCTGAGAGGTTTGGCGGTCGAAACAGAAGGCTATTTATCACAGGAAAAGAAATCAGCCCTCGACATCTTAACCGGCAGAAAATTTTTTTTTTGAAAAAAACCCTAAGCCCCGGGGTCACAATTTCATCAAAAATCTGACTTTCGGCAATTCACTCAGAAATGGTGCCAAACGGTTGCAAATGTTCCCCTGAGAGGTTTGACGGTCGAAACAGAAGGCTATTTATCACAGGAAAAGAAATCAGCCCTCGACACCTTAACCGGCAGAAAAATATTTTTTTGAAAAAATCCCTAAGCCCCGGGGTCACAATTTCATCAAAAATCTGACTTTCGGCAATTCACTCAGAAATGGTGCCAAACGGTTGCAAATGCTCCCCTGAGAGGTTTGGCGGTCGAAACAGAAGGCTTTTTATCACAGGACAAGAAATCAGCCCTCAACAACTTAACCGGCAGAAATTTTTTTTTTTGAAAAAATCCCTAAGCCCCGGGGTCACAATTTCATCAAAAATCTGACTTTCGGCAATTCACTCAGAAATGGTGCCAAACCGTTGCAAATGCTCCCCTGAGAGGTTTGGCGGTCGAAACAGAAGGCTTTTTATCACAGGAAAAGAAATCAGCCCTCGATAACTTAAACGGCAGAAAAAGATTTTTTTGAAAAAATCCCTAAGCCCCGGGGTCACAATTTCATCAAAAATCTGACTTTCGGCAATTCACTCAGAAATGGTGCCAAACGGTTGCAAATGCTCCCCTGAGAGGTTTGGCGGTCGAAACAGAAGGCTTTTTATCACAGGAAAAGAAATCAGCCCTCGACAACTTAACCGGCAGAAAAAGATTTTTTTGGAAAAAATCCCTAAGCCCCGAGGTCACAATTTCATCAAAAATCTCACGTTCTCTAATTCACTCAGAAATGGTGCCAAACGGTTGCAAATGCTCCCCTGAGAGGTTTGGCGGTCGAAACAGAAGGCTTTTTATCACAGGAAAAGAAATCAGCCCTCAACATCTTAACCGGCAGAAAAATATTTTTTTGAAAAAATCCCTAAGCCCCGGGGTCACAATTTAATCAAAAATCTGACTTTCGGCAATTCACTCAGAAATGGTGCCAAACGGTTGCAAATGCTCCCCTGAGAGGTTTGGCGGTCGAAACAGAAGGCTTTTTATCACAGGACAAGAAATCAGCCCTCAACAACTTAACCGGCAGAAATTTTTTTTTTTGAAAAAATCCCTAAGCCCCGGGGTCACAATTTCATCAAAAATCTGACTTTCGGCAATTCACTCAGAAATGGTGCCAAACGGTTGCAAATGCTCCCCTGAGAGGTTTGGCGGTCGAAACAGAAGGCTTTTTATCACAGGAAAAGAAATCAGCCCTCGACAACTTAACCGGCAGAAAAAGATTTTTTTTGAAAAAATCCCTAAGCCCCGGGGTCACAATTTCATCAAAAATCTCACGTTCTCTAATTCACTCAGAAATGGTGCCAAACGGTTGCAGAAGCTCCCCTGAGAGGTTTGGCGGTCGAAACAGAAGGCAGTTTATCACAGGAAAAGAAATCAGCCCTCGACATCTTAACCGGCAGAAAAAGATTTTTTTGAAAAAATCCCTAAGCCCCGGGGTCACAATTTCATCAAAAATCTGACTTTCGGCAATTCACTCAGAAATGGTGCCAAACGGTTGCAAATGCTCCCCTGAGAGGTTTGGCGGTCGAAACAGAAGGCTTTTTATCACAGGAAAAGAAATCAGCCCTCGACAACTTAACCGGCAGAAAATTTTTTTTTTGAAAAAATCCCTAAGCCCCGGGGTCACAATTTCATCAAAAATCTCACGTTCTCTCATTCACTCAAAAATGGTGCCACACGGTTGCAAATGCTCCCCTGAGAGGTTTGGCGGTCGAAACAGAAAGCTATTTATCACAGGAAAAGAAATCAGCCCTCGACACCTTAACCGGCAGAAAAAGATTTTTTTGAAAAAATCCCTAAGCCCCGGGGTCACAATTTCATCAAAAATCTCACGTTCTCTCATTCACTCAAAAATGGTGCCACACGGTTGCAAATGCTCCCCTGAGAGGTTTGGCGGTCGAAACAGAAGGCTATTTATCACAGGAAAAGAAATCAGCCCTCGACACCTTAACCGAAGAAAAATATTTTTTTGAAAAAATCCCTAAGCCCCGAGGTCACAATTTCATCAAAAATCTGACTTTCGGCAATTCACTCAGAAATGGTGCCAAACGGTTGCAAATGCTCCCCTGAGAGGTTTGGCGGTCGAAACAGAAGGCTTTTTATCACAGGACAAGAAATCAGCCCTCAACAACTTAACCGGCAGAAATTTTTTTTTTTGAAAAAATCCCTAAGCCCCGGGGTCACAATTTCATCAAAAATCTGACTTTCGGCAATTCACTCAGAAATGGTGCCAAACCGTTGCAAATGCTCCCCTGACAGGTTTGGCGGTCGAAACAGAAGGCTTTTTATCACAGGAAAAGAAATCAGCCCTCGATAACTTAAACGGCAGAAAAAGATTTTTTTGAAAAAATCCCTAAGCCCCGGGGTCACAATTTCATCAAAAATCTGACTTTCGGCAATTCACTCAGAAATGGTGCCAAACGGTTGCAAATGCTCCCCTGAGAGGTTTGGCGGTCGAAACAGAAGGCTTTTTATCACAGGAAAAGAAATCAGCCCTCGACAACTTAACCGGTAGAAAAAGATTTTTTTTGAAAAAATCCCTAAGCCCCGGGGTCACAATTTCATCAAAAATCTCACGTTCTCTAATTCACTCAGAAATGGTGCCAAACGGTTGCAAAAGCTCCCCTGAGAGGTTTGGCGGTCGAAACAGAAGGCAGTTTATCACAGGAAAAGAAATCAGCCCTCGACACCTTAACCGGCAGAAAAAGATTTTTTTGAAAAAATCCCTAAGCCCCGGGGTCACAATTTCATCAAAAATCTGACTTTCGGCAATTCACTCAGAAATGGTGCCAAACGGTTGCAAATGCTCCCCTGAGAGGTTTGGCGGTCGAAACAGAAGGCTATTTATCACAGGAAAAGAAATCAGCCCTCGACACCTTAACCGACAGAAAAAGATTTTTTTGAAAAAATCCCTAAGCCCCGGGGTGACAATTTCATCAAAAATGTGACTTTCGGCAATTCACTCAGAAATGGTGCCAAACGGTTGCAAATGCTCCCCTGAGAGGTTTGGCGGTCGAAACAGAAGGCTTTTTATCACAGGAAAAGAAATCAGCCCTCGACAACTTAACCGGCAGAAAATTTTTTTTTAGAAAAAATCCCTAAGCCCCGGGGTCACAATTTCATCAAAAATCTCACGTTCTCTCATTCACTCAGAAATGGTGCCACACGGTTGCAAATGCTCCCCTGAGAGGTTTGGCGGTCGAAACAGAAGGCTATTTATCACAGGAAAAGAAATCAGCCCTCGACACCTTAACCGGCAGAAAAAGATTTTTTTGAAAAAATCCCTAAGCCCTGGGGTCACAATTTCATCAAAAATCTGACTTTCGGCAATTCACTCAGAAATGGTGCCAAACGGTTGCAAATGCTCCCCTGAGAGGTTTCGCGGTCGAAACAGAAGGCTTTTTATCACAGGAAAAGAAATCAGCCCTCGACAACTTAACCAGCAGAAAAAGATTTTTTTGAAAAAATCCCTAAGCCCCGGGGTCACAATTTCATCAAAAATCTGACTTTCGGCAATTCACTCCGAAATGGTGCCAAACGGTTGCAAATGCTCCCCTGAGAGGTTTGGCGGTCGAAACAGAAGGCTTTTTATCACAGGAAAAGAAATCAGCCCTCGACACCTTAACCGGCAGAAAAAGATTTTTTTGAAAAAATCCCTAAGCCCCGGGGGTCACAATTTCATCAAAAATCTGACTTTCGGCAATTCACTCAGAAATGGTGCCAAACGGTTGCAAGTGCTCCCCTGAGAGGTTTGGCGGTCGAAACAGAAGGCTTTTTATCACAGGAAAAGAAATCAGCCCTCGACACCTTAACCGGCAGAAAAAGATTTTTTTGAAAAAATCCCTAAGCCCCGGGGTCACAATTTCATCAAAAATCTGACTTTCGGCAATTCACTCAGAAATGGTGCCAAACGGTTGCAAATGCTCCCCTGAGAGGTTTGGCGGTCGAAACAGAAGGCTTTTTATCACAGGACAAGAAATCAGCCCTCAACAACTTAACCGGCAGAAATTTTTTTTTTTGAAAAAATCCCTAAGCCCCGGGGTCACAATTTCATCAAAAATCTGACTTTCGGCAATTCACTCAGAAATGGTGCCAAACCGTTGCAAATGCTCCCCTGAGAGGTTTGGCGGTCGAAACAGAAGGCTTTTTATCACAGGAAAAGAAATCAGCCCTCGATAACTTAAACGGCAGAAAAAGATTTTTTTGAAAAAATCCCTAAGCCCCGGGGTCACAATTTCATCAAAAATCTGACTTTCGGCAATTCACTCAGAAATGGTGCCAAACGGTTGCAAATGCTCCCCTGAGAGGTTTGGCGGTCGAAACAGAAGGCTTTTTATCACAGGAAAAGAAATCAGCCCTCGACAACTTAACCGGCAGAAAAAGATTTTTTTGGAAAAAATCCCTAAGCCCCGGGGTCACAATTTCATCAAAAATCTCACGTTCTCTAATTCACTCAGAAATGGTCCCAAACGGTTGCAAAAGCTCACCTGAGAGTTTTGGCGGTCGAAACAGAAGGCAGTTTATCACAGGAAAAGAAATCAGCCCTCAACATCTTAACTGGCAGAAAAATATTTTTTTGAAAAAATCCCTAAGCCCCGGGGTCACAATTTAATCAAAAATCTGACTTTCGGCAATTCACTCAGAAATGGTGCCAAACGGTTGCAAATGCTCCCCTGACAGGTTTGGCGGTCGAAACAGAAGGCTTTTTATCACAGGACAAGAAATCAGCCCTCAACAACTTAACCGGCAGAAATTTTTTTTTTTGAAAAAATCCCTAAGCCCCGGGGTCACAATTTCATCAAAAATCTGACTTTCGGCAATTCACTCAGAAATGGTGCCAAACGGTTGCAAATGCTCCCCTGAGAGGTTTGGCGGTCGAAACAGAAGGCTTTTTATCACAGGAAAAGAAATCAGCCCTCGACAACTTAACCGGCAGAAAAAGATTTTTTTTGAAAAAATCCCTAAGCCCCGGGGTCACAATTTCATCAAAAATCTCACGTTCTCTAATTCACTCAGAAATGGTGCCAAACGGTTGCAAAAGCTCCCCTGAGAGGTTTGGCGGTCGAAACAGAAGGCAGTTTATCACAGGAAAAGAAATCAGCCCTCGACATCTTAACCGGCAGAAAAAGATTTTTTTGAAAAAATCCCTAAGCCCCGGGGTCACAATTTCATCAAAAATCTGACTTTCGGCAATTCACTCAGAAATGGTGCCAAACGGTTGCAAATGCTCCCCTGAGAGGTTTGGCGGTCGAAACAGAAGGCTTTTTATCACAGGAAAAGAAATCAGCCCTCGACAACTTAACCGGCAGAAATTTTTTTTTTTGAAAAAATCCCTAAGCCCCGGGGTCACAATTTCATCAAAAATCTCACGTTCTCTCATTCACTCAAAAATGGTGCCACACGGTTGCAAATGCTCCCCTGAGAGGTTTGGCGGTCGAAACAGAAAGCTATTTATCACAGGAAAAGAAATCAGCCCTCGACACCTTAACCGGCAGAAAAAGATTTTTTTGAAAAAATCCCTAAGCCCCGGGGTCACAATTTCATCAAAAATCTCACGTTCTCTCATTCACTCAAAAATGGTGCCTCACGGTTGCAAATGCTCCCCTGAGAGGTTTGGCGGTCGAAACAGAAGGCTATTTATCACAGGAAAAGAAATCAGCCCTCGACACCTTAACCGAAGAAAAATATTTTTTTGAAAAAATCCCTAAGCCCCGAGGTCACAATTTCATCAAAAATCTGACTTTCGGCAATTCACTCAGAAATGGTGCCAAACGGTTGCAAATGCTCCCCTGAGAGGTTTGGCGGTCGAAACAGAAGTCTTTTTATCACAGGACAAGAAATCAGCCCTCAACAACTTAACCGGCAGAAATTTTTTTTTTTGAAAAAATCCCTAAGCCCCGGGGTCACAATTTCATCAAAAATCTGACTTTCGGCAATTCACTCAGAAATGGTGCCAAACGGTTGAAAAACCTCCCCTGAGAGGTTTGGCGGTCGAAACAGAAGGCTTTTTATCACAGGAAAAGAAATCAGCCCTCGACAACTTAACCGGCAGAAAAAGATTTTTTTTGAAAAAATCCCTAAGCCCCGGGGTCACAATTTCATCAAAAATCTCACGTTCTCTAATTCACTCAGAAATGGTGCCAAACGGTTGCAAAAGCTCCCCTGAGAGGTTTGGCGGTCGAAACAGAAGGCAGTTTATCACAGGAAAAGAAATCAGCCCTCGACACCTTAACCGGCAGAAAAAGATTTTTTTGAAAAAATCCCTAAGCCCCGGGGTCACAATTTCATCAAAAATCTGACTTTCGGCAATTCACTCAGAAATGGTGCCAAACGGTTGCAAATGCTCCCCTGAGAGGTTTGGCGGTCGAAACAGAAGGCTATTTATCACAGGAAAAGAAATCAGCGCTCGACACCTTAACCGACAGAAAAAGATTTTTTTGAAAAAATCCCTAAGCCCCGGGGTGACAATTTCATCAAAAATGTGACTTTCGGCAATTCACTCAGAAATGGTGCCAAACGGTTGCAAATGCTCCCCTGAGAGGTTTGGCGGTCGAAACAGAAGGCTTTTTATCACAGGAAAAGAAATCAGCCCTCGACAACTTAACCGGCAGAAAATTTTTTTTTTGAAAAAATCCCTAAGCCCCGGGGTCACAATTTCATCAAAAATCTCACGTTCTCTCATTCACTCAGAAATGGTGCCACACGGTTGCAAATGCTCCCCTGAGAGGTTTGGCGGTCGAAACAGAAGGCTATTTATCACAGGAAAAGAAATCAGCCCTCGACACCTTAACCGGCAGAAAAAGATTTTTTTGAAAAAATCCCTAAGCCCCGGGGTCACAATTTCATCAAAAATCTGACTTTCGGCAATTCACTCAGAAATGGTGCCAAACGGTTGCAAATGCTCCCCTGAGAGGTTTCGCGGTCGAAACAGAAGGCTTTTTATCACAGGAAAAGAAATCAGCCCTCGACAACTTAACCAGCAGAAAAAGATTTTTTTGAAAAAATCCCTAAGCCCCGGGGTCACAATTTCATCAAAAATCTGACTTTCGGCAATTCACTCCGAAATGGTGCCAAACGGTTGCAAATGCTCCCCTGAGAGGTTTGGCGGTCGAAACAGAAGGCTTTTTATCACAGGAAAAGAAATCAGCCCTCGACACCTTAACCGGCAGAAAAAGATTTTTTTGAAAAAATCCCTAAGCCCCGGGGGTCACAATTTCATCAAAAATCTGACTTTCGGCAATTCACTCAGAAATGGTGCCAAACGGTTGCAAGTGCTCCCCTGAGAGGTTTGGCAGTCGAAACAGAAGGCTTTTTATCACAGGACAAGAAATCAGCCCTCGACACCTTAACCGGCAGAAAAAGATTTTTTTGAAAAAATCCCTAAGCCCCGGGGTCACAATTTCATCAAAAATCTGACTTTCGGCAATTCACTCAGAAATGGTGCCAAACGGTTGCAAATGCTCCCCTGACAGGTTTGGCGGTCGAAACAGAAGGCTTTTTATCACAGGACAAGAAATCAGCCCTCAACAACTTAACCGGCAGAAATTTTTTTTTTTGAAAAAATCCCTAAGCCCCGGGGTCACAATTTCATCAAAAATCTGACTTTCGGCAATTCACTCAGAAATGGTGCCAAACGGTTGCAAATGCTCCCCTGAGAGGTTTGGCGGTCGAAACAGAAGGCTTTTTATCACAGGAAAAGAAATCAGCCCTCGACAACTTAACCGGCAGAAAAAGATTTTTTTTGAAAAAATCCCTAAGCCCCGGGGTCACAATTTCATCAAAAATCTCACGTTCTCTAATTCACTCAGAAATGGTGCCAAACGGTTGCAAAAGCTCCCCTGAGAGGTTTGGCGGTCGAAACAGAAGGCAGTTTATCACAGGAAAAGAAATCAGCCCTCGACATCTTAACCGGCAGAAAAAGATTTTTTTGAAAAAATCCCTAAGCCCCGGGGTCACAATTTCATCAAAAATCTGACTTTCGGCAATTCACTCAGAAATGGTGCCAAACGGTTGCAAATGCTCCCCTGAGAGGTTTGGCGGTCGAAACAGAAGGCTTTTTATCACAGGAAAAGAAATCAGCCCTCGACAACTTAACCGGCAGAAATTTTTTTTTTTGAAAAAATCCCTAAGCCCCGGGGTCACAATTTCATCAAAAATCTCACGTTCTCTCATTCACTCAAAAATGGTGCCACACGGTTGCAAATGCTCCCCTGAGAGGTTTGGCGGTCGAAACAGAAAGCTATTTATCACAGGAAAAGAAATCAGCCCTCGACACCTTAACCGGCAGAAAAAGATTTTTTTGAAAAAATCCCTAAGCCCCGGGGTCACAATTTCATCAAAAATCTCACGTTCTCTCATTCACTCAAAAATGGTGCCTCACGGTTGCAAATGCTCCCCTGAGAGGTTTGGCGGTCGAAACAGAAGGCTATTTATCACAGGAAAAGAAATCAGCCCTCGACACCTTAACCGAAGAAAAATATTTTTTTGAAAAAATCCCTAAGCCCCGAGGTCACAATTTCATCAAAAATCTGACTTTCGGCAATTCACTCAGAAATGGTGCCAAACGGTTGCAAATGCTCCCCTGAGAGGTTTGGCGGTCGAAACAGAAGTCTTTTTATCACAGGACAAGAAATCAGCCCTCAACAACTTAACCGGCAGAAATTTTTTTTTTTGAAAAAATCCCTAAGCCCCGGGGTCACAATTTCATCAAAAATCTGACTTTCGGCAATTCACTCAGAAATGGTGCCAAACCGTTGCAAATGCTCCCCTGACAGGTTTGGCGGTCGAAACAGAAGGCTTTTTATCACAGGAAAAGAAATCAGCCCTCGATAACTTAAACGGCAGAAAAAGATTTTTTTGAAAAAATCCCTAAGCCCCGGGGTCACAATTTCATCAAAAATCTGACTTTCGGCAATTCACTCAGAAATGGTGCCAAACGGTTGAAAAACCTCCCCTGAGAGGTTTGGCGGTCGAAACAGAAGGCTTTTTATCACAGGAAAAGAAATCAGCCCTCGACAACTTAACCGGCAGAAAAAGATTTTTTTTGAAAAAATCCCTAAGCCCCGGGGTCACAATTTCATCAAAAATCTCACGTTCTCTAATTCACTCAGAAATGGTGCCAAACGGTTGCAAAAGCTCCCCTGAGAGGTTTGGCGGTCGAAACAGAAGGCAGTTTATCACAGGAAAAGAAATCAGCCCTCGACACCTTAACCGGCAGAAAAAGATTTTTTTGAAAAAATCCCTAAGCCCCGGGGTCACAATTTCATCAAAAATCTGACTTTCGGCAATTCACTCAGAAATGGTGCCAAACGGTTGCAAATGCTCCCCTGAGAGGTTTGGCGGTCGAAACAGAAGGCTATTTATCACAGGAAAAGAAATCAGCCCTCGACACCTTAACCGACAGAAAAAGATTTTTTTGAAAAAATCCCTAAGCCCCGGGGTGACAATTTCATCAAAAATGTGACTTTCGGCAATTCACTCAGAAATGGTGCCAAACGGTTGCAAATGCTCCCCTGAGAGGTTTGGCGGTCGAAACAGAAGGCTTTTTATCACAGGAAAAGAAATCAGCCCTCGACAACTTAACCGGCAGAAAATTTTTTTTTTGAAAACATCCCTAAGCCCCGGGGTCACAATTTCATCAAAAATCTCACGTTCTCTCATTCACTCAGAAATGGTGCCACACGGTTGCAAATGCTCCCCTGAGAGGTTTGGCGGTCGAAACAGAAGGCTATTTATCACAGGAAAAGAAATCAGCCCTCGACACCTTAACCGGCAGAAAAAGATTTTTTTGAAAAAATCCCTAAGCCCCGGGGTCACAATTTCATCAAAAATCTGACTTTCGGCAATTCACTCAGAAATGGTGCCAAACGGTTGCAAATGCTCCCCTGAGAGGTTTCGCGGTCGAAACAGAAGGCTTTTTATCACAGGAAAAGAAATCAGCCCTCGACAACTTAACCAGCAGAAAAAGATTTTTTTGAAAAAATCCCTAAGCCCCGGGGTCACAATTTCATCAAAAATCTGACTTTCGGCAATTCACTCCGAAATGGTGCCAAACGGTTGCAAATGCTCCCCTGAGAGGTTTGGCGGTCGAAACAGAAGGCTTTTTATCACAGGAAAAGAAATCAGCCCTCGACACCTTAACCGGCAGAAAAAGATTTTTTTGAAAAAATCCCTAAGCCCCGGGGGTCACAATTTCATCAAAAATCTGACTTTCGGCAATTCACTCAGAAATGGTGCCAAACGGTTGCAAGTGCTCCCCTGAGAGGTTTGGCAGTCGAAACAGAAGGCTTTTTATCACAGGACAAGAAATCAGCCCTCGACACCTTAACCGGCAGAAAAAGATTTTTTTGAAAAAATCCCTAAGCCCCGGGGTCACAATTTCATCAAAAATCTGACTTTCGGCAATTCACTCAGAAATGGTGCCAAACGGTTGCAAATGCTCCCCTGAGAGGTTTGGCGGTCGAAACAGAAGGCTATTTATTACAGGAAAAGAAATCAGCCCTCGACACCTTAACCGGCAGAAAAAGATTTTTTTGAAAAAATCCCTAAGCCCCGGGGTCACAATTTCATCAAAAATCTGACTTTCGGCAATTCACTCAGAAATGGTGCCAAACGGTTGCAAATGCTCCCTTGAGAGGTTTGGCGGTCGAAACAGAAGGCTTTTTATCACAGGAAAAATAATTAGCCCTCGACACCGTAACCGGCAGAAAAAGATTTTTTTGAAAAAATCCCTAAGGCCCGGGGTCACAATTTCATCAAAAATCTGACTTTCGGCAATTCACTCCGAAATGGTGCCAAACGGTTGCAAATGCTCCCCTGAGAGGTTTGGCGGTCGAAACAGAAGGCTTTTTATCACAGGAAAAGAAATCAACCCTCGACAACTTAACCGGAAAAAAAAGATTTTTTTGAAAAAACCCCTAAGCCCCGGGGTCACAATTTCATCAAAAATCTGACTTTCGGCAATTCACTCAGAAATCTTGCCAAACGGTTGCAAATGCTCCCCTGAGAGGTTTGGCGGTCGAAACAGAAGGCTTTTTATCACAGGACAAGAAATCAGCCCTCGACAACTTAACCGGCAGAAAACGATTTTTTTGAAAAAATCCCTAAGGCCCGGGGTCACAATTTCATCAAAAATCTCACGTTCTCTAATTCACTCAGAAATGGTGCCAAACGGTTGCAAAAGCTCCCCTGAGAGGTTTGGCGGTCGAAACAGAAGGCAGTTTATCACAGGAAAAGAAATCAGCCCTCGACACCTTAACCGGCAGAAAAAGATTTTTTTGAAAAAATCCCTAAGCCCCGGGGTGACAATTTCATCAAAAATCTGACTTTCGGCAATTCACTCAGAAATGGTGCCAAACGGTTGCAAATGCTCCCCTGAGAGGTTTGGCGGTCGAAACAGAAGGCTTTTTATCACAGGAAAAGAAATCAGCCCTCGACAACTTAACCGGCAGAAAATTTTTTTTTTGAAAAAATCCCTAAGCCCCGGGGTCACAATTTCATCAAAAATCTCACGTTCTCTCATTCACTCAGAAATGGTGCCACACGGTTGCAAATGCTCCCCTGAGAGGTTTGGCGGTCGAAACAGAAGGCTATTTATCACAGGAAAAGAAATCAGCCCTCGACACCTTAACCGGCAGAAAAAGATTTTTTTGAAAAAATCCCTAAGCCCCGGGGTCACAATTTCATCAAAAATCTGACTTTCGGCAATTCACTCAGAAATGGTGCCAAACGGTTGCAAATGCTCCCCTGAGAGGTTTCGCGGTCGAAACAGAAGGCTTTTTATCACAGGAAAAGAAATCAGCCCTCGACAACTTAACCAGCAGAAAAAGATTTTTTTGAAAAAATCCCTAAGCCCCGGGGTCACAATTTCATCAAAAATCTGACTTTCGGCAATTCACTCAGAAATGGTGCCAAACGGTTGCAAATGCTCCCCTGAGAGGTTTGGCGGTCGAAACAGAAGGCTTTTTATCACAGGAAAAGAAATCAGCCCTCGACACCTTAACCGGCAGAAAATGATTTTTTTGAAAAAATCCCTAAGCCCCGGGGGTCACAATTTCATCAAAAATCTGACTTTCGGCAATTCACTCAGAAATGGTGCCAAACGGTTGCAAGTGCTCCCCTGAGAGGTTTGGCGGTCGAAACAGAAGGCTTTTTATCACAGGACAAGAAATCAGCCCTCGACACCTTAACCGGCAGAAAAAGATTTTTTTTTAAAATCCCTAAGCCCCGGGGTCACAATTTCATAAAAAATCTGACTTTCGGCAATTCACTCAGAAATGGTGCCAAACGGTTGCAAATGCTCCCCTGAGAGGTTTGGCGGTCGAAACAGAAGGCTTTTTATCACAGGACAAGAAATCAGCCCTCGACAACTTAACCGGCAGAAAAAGATTTTTTTGAAAAAATCCCTAAGGCCCGAGGTCACAATTTCATCAAAAATCTGACTTTCGGCAATTCACTCCGAAATGGTGCCAAACGGTTGCAAATGCTCCCCTGAAAGGTTTGGCGGTCGAAACAGAAGGCTTTTTATCACAGGAAAAGAAATCAACCCTCGACACCTTAACCGGAAGAAAAAGATTTTTTTGAAAAAATCCCTAAGCCCCGGGGTCACAATTTCATCAAAAATCTGACTTTCGGCAATTCACTCAGAAATGGTGGCAAACGGTTGCAAATGCTCCCCTGAGAGGTTTGGCGGTCGAAACAGAAGGCTTTTTATCACAGGACAAGAAATCAGCCCTCGACAACTTACCCGGCAGAAAAAGATTTTTTTGAAAAAATCCCTAAGGCCTGAGGTCCCAATTTCATCAAAAATCTGACTTTCGGCAATTCACTCAGAAATGGTGCCAAACGGTTGCAAATGCTCCCCTGAGAGGTTTGGCGGTCGAAACAGAAGGCTTTTTATCACAGGAAAAGAAATCAGCCCTCGACAACTTAACCGGCAGAAAATTTTTTTTTTTGAAAAAATCCCTAAGCCCCGGGGTCACAATTTCATCAAATATCTCACGTTCTCTAATTCACTCAGATATTGTGCCAAACGGTTGCAAATGCTCCCCTGAGAGGTTTGGCGGTCGAAACAGAAGGCTTTTTATCACAGGAAAAGAAATCAGCCCTCGACAACTTAACCGGCAGAAAAATATTTTTTTGAAAAAATCCCTAAGCCCTGGGGTCACAATTTCATCAAAAATCTGACTTTCGGCAATTCACTCAGAAATGGTGCCAAACGGTTGCAAATGCTCCCCTGAGAGGTATTTCGGTCGAAACAGATGGCTATGTATCACAGGAAAAGAAATCAGCCCTCGACACCTTAACCGGCAGAAAAAGATTTTTTTTAAAAAATCCCTAAGCCCCGGGGTCACAATTTCATCAAAAATCTGACTTTCGGCAATTCACTCAGAAATTGTGCCAAACGGTTGCAAATGCTCCCCTGAGAGGTTTGGCGGTCGAAACAGAAGGCTATTTATCACAGGAAAAGAAATCAGCCCTCGACATCTTAACCGGCAGAAAAATATTTTTTTGAAAAAAACCCTAAGCCCCGGGGTCACAATTTCATCAAAAATCTGACTTTCGGCAATTCACTCAGAAATTGTGCCAAACGGTTGCAAATGCTCCCCTGAGAGGTTTGACGGTCGAAACAGAAGGCTATTTATCACAGGAAAAGAAATCAGCCCTCGACACCTTAACCGGCAGAAAAAGATTTTTTTGAACCCGGGGTCACAATTTCATCAAAAATCTGACTTTCGGCAATTCACTCAGAAATGGTGCCAAACGGTTGCAAATGTTCCCCTGAGAGGTTTGACGGTCGAAACAGAAGGCTATTTATCACAGGAAAAGAAATCAGCCCTCGACAACTTAACCGGCAGAAAAAGGTTTTTTTTGAAAAAATCCCTAAGCCCCGGGGTCACAATTTCATCAAATATCTCACGTTCTCTAATTCACTCAGATATTGTGCCAAACGGTTGCAAATGCTCCCCTGAGAGGTTTGGCGGTCGAAACAGAAGGCTTTTTATCACAGGAAAAGAAATCAGCCCTCGACAACTTAACCGGCAGAAAAAGGTTTTTTTTGAAGAAATCCCTAAGCCCCGGGGTCACAATTTCATCAAAAATCTGACTTTCGGCAATTCACTCCGAAATGGTGCCAAACGGTTGCAAATGCTCCCCTGAAATGTTTGGCGGTCGAAACAGAAGGCTTTTTATCACAGGAAAAGAAATCAACCCTCGACACCTTAACCGGCAGAAAAATATTTTTTTGAAAAAATCCCTAAGCCCTGGGGTCACAATTTCATCAAAAATCTGACTTTCGGCAATTCACTCAGAAATGGTGCCAAACGGTTGCAAATGCTCCCCTGAGAGGTATTTCGGTCGAAACAGATGGCTATGTATCACAGGAAAAGAAATCAGCCCTCGACACCTTAACCGGCAGAAAAAGATTTTTTTGAAAAAATCCCTAAGCCCCGGGGTCACAATTTCATCAAAAATCTGACTTTCGGCAATTCACTCAGAAATTGTGCCAAACCGTTGCAAATGCTCCCCTGAGAGGTTTGGCGGTCGAAACAGAAGGCTTTTTATCACAGGAAAAGAAATCAGCCCTCGATAACTTAAACGGCAGAAAAAGATTTTTTTGAAAAAATCCCTAAGCCCCGGGGTCACAATTTCATCAAAAATCTGACTTTCGGCAATTCACTCAGAAATGGTGCCAAACGGTTGCAAATCGTCCCCTGAGAGGTTTGGCGGTCGAAACAGAAGGCTTTTTATCACAGGAAAAGAAATCAGCCCTCGACAACTTAACCGGCAGAAAAAGATTTTTTTGGAAAAAATCCCTAAGCCCCGGGGTCACAATTTCATCAAAAATCTCACGTTCTCTAATTCACTCAGAAATGGTGCCAAACGGTTGCAAATGTTCCCCTGAGAGGTTTGGCGGTCGAAACAGAAGGCTTTTTATCACAGGAAAAGAAATCAGCCCTCGACAACTTAACCGGCAGAAAAAGATTTTTTTTAAAAAATCCCTAAGCCCCGGGGTCACAATTTCATCAAAAATCTGACTTTCGGCAATTCACTCAGAAATTGTGCGAAACGGTTGCAAATGCTCCCCTGAGAGGTTTGGCGGTCGAAACAGAAGGCTATTTATCACAGGAAAAGAAATCAGCCCTCGACATCTTAACCGGCAGAAAAAAAATTTTTTGAAAAAAACCCTAAGCCCCGGGGTCACAATTTCATCAAAAATCTGACTTTCGGCAATTCACTCAGAAATGGTGCCAAACGGTTGCAAATGTTCCCCTGAGAGGTTTGACGGTCGAAACAGAAGGCTATTTATCACAGGAAAAGAAATCAGCCCTCGACACCTTAACCGGCAGAAAAATATTTTTTTGAAAAAATCCCTAAGCCCCGGGGTCACAATTTCATCAAAAATCTGACTTTCGGCAATTCACTCAGAAATGGTGCCAAACGGTTGCAAATGCTCCCCTGAGAGGTTTGGCGGTCGAAACAGAAGGCTTTTTATCACAGGACAAGAAATCAGCCCTCAACAACTTAACCGGCAGAAATTTTTTTTTTTGAAAAAATCCCTAAGCCCCGGGGTCACAATTTCATCAAAAATCTGACTTTCGGCAATTCACTCAGAAATGGTGCCAAACCGTTGCAAATGCTCCCCTGAGAGGTTTGGCGGTCGAAACAGAAGGCTTTTTATCACAGGAAAAGAAATCAGCCCTCGATAACTTAAACGGCAGAAAAAGATTTTTTTGAAAAAATCCCTAAGCCCCGGGGTCACAATTTCATCAAAAATCTGACTTTCGGCAATTCACTCAGAAATGGTGCCAAACGGTTGCAAATGGTCCCCTGAGAGGTTTGGCGGTCGAAACAGAAGGCTTTTTATCACAGGAAAAGAAATCAGCCCTCGACAACTTAACCGGCAGAAAAAGATTTTTTTGGAAAAAATCCCTAAGCCCCGGGGTCACAATTTCATCAAAAATCTCACGTTCTCTAATTCACTCAGAAATGGTGCCAAACGGTTGCAAAAGCTCACCTGAGAGTTTTGGCGGTCGAAACAGAAGGCAGTTTATCACAGGAAAAGAAATCAGCCCTCGACACCTTAACCGGCAGAAAAAGATTTTTTTGAAAAAATCCCTCAGCCCCGGGGTGACAATTTCATCAAAAATCTGACTTTCGGCAATTCACTCAGAAATGGTGCCAAACCGTTACAAATGCTCCCCTGAGAGGTTTGGCGGTCGAAACAGAAGGCTTTTTATCACAGGAAAAGAAATCAGCCCTCAACATCTTAACCGGCAGAAAAATATTTTTTTGAAAAAATCCCTAAGCCCCGGGGTCACAATTTAATCAAAAATCTGACTTTCGGCAATTCACTCAGAAATGGTGCCAAACGGTTGCAAATGCTCCCCTGAGAGGTTTGGCGGTCGAAACAGAAGGCTTTTTATCACAGGACAAGAAATCAGCCCTCAACAACTTAACCGGCAGAAATTTTTTTTTTTGAAAAAATCCCTAAGCCCCGGGGTCACAATTTCATCAAAAATCTGACTTTCGGCAATTCACTCAGAAATGGTGCCAAACGGTTGCAAATGCTCCCCTGAGAGGTTTGGCGGTCGAAACAGAAGGCTTTTTATCACAGGAAAAGAAATCAGCCCTCGACAACTTAACCGGCAGAAAAAGATTTTTTTTGAAAAAATCCCTAAGCCCCGGGGTCACAATTTCATCAAAAATCTCACGTTCTCTAATTCACTCAGAAATGGTGCCAAACGGTTGCAAAAGCTCCCCTGAGAGGTTTGGCGGTCGAAACAGAAGGCAGTTTATCACAGGAAAAGAAATCAGCCCTCGACATCTTAACCGGCAGAAAAAGATTTTTTTGAAAAAATCCCTAAGCCCCGGGGTCACAATTTCATCAAAAATCTGACTTTCGGCAATTCACTCAGAAATGGTGCCAAACGGTTGCAAATGCTCCCCTGAGAGGTTTGGCGGTCGAAACAGAAGGCTTTTTATCACAGGAAAAGAAATCAGCCCTCGACAACTTAACCGGCAGAAAATTTTTTTTTTGAAAAAATCCCTAAGCCCCGGGGTCACAATTTCATCAAAAATCTCACGTTCTCTCATTCACTCAAAAATGGTGCCACACGGTTGCAAATGCTCCCCTGAGAGGTTTGGCGGTCGAAACAGAAAGCTATTTATCACAGGAAAAGAAATCAGCCCTCGACACCTTAACCGGCAGAAAAAGATTTTTTTGAAAAAATCCCTAAGCCCCGGGGTCACAATTTCATCAAAAATCTCACGTTCTCTAATTCACTCAGAAATGGTGCCAAACGGTTGCAAAAGCTCACCTGAGAGTTTTGGCGGTCGAAACAGAAGGCAGTTTATCACAGGAAAAGAAATCAGCCCTCGACACCTTAACCGGCAGAAAAAGATTTTTTTGAAAAAATCCCTCAGCCCCGGGGTGACAATTTCATCAAAAATCTGACTTTCGGCAATTCACTCAGAAATGGTGCCAAACCGTTACAAATGCTCCCCTGAGAGGTTTGGCGGTCGAAACAGAAGGCTTTTTATCACAGGAAAAGAAATCAGCCCTCAACATCTTAACCGGCAGAAAAATATTTTTTTGAAAAAATCCCTAAGCCCCGGGGTCACAATTTAATCAAAAATCTGACTTTCGGCAATTCACTCAGAAATGGTGCCAAACGGTTGCAAATGCTCCCCTGAGAGGTTTGGCGGTCGAAACAGAAGGCTTTTTATCACAGGACAAGAAATCAGCCCTCAACAACTTAACCGGCAGAAATTTTTTTTTTTGAAAAAATCCCTAAGCCCCGGGGTCACAATTTCATCAAAAATCTGACTTTCGGCAATTCACTCAGAAATGGTGCCAAACGGTTGCAAATGCTCCCCTGAGAGGTTTGGCGGTCGAAACAGAAGGCTTTTTATCACAGGAAAAGAAATCAGCCCTCGACAACTTAACCGGCAGAAAAAGATTTTTTTTGAAAAAATCCCTAAGCCCCGGGGTCACAATTTCATCAAAAATCTCACGTTCTCTAATTCACTCAGAAATGGTGCCAAACGGTTGCAAAAGCTCCCCTGAGAGGTTTGGCGGTCGAAACAGAAGGCAGTTTATCACAGGAAAAGAAATCAGCCCTCGACATCTTAACCGGCAGAAAAAGATTTTTTTGAAAAAATCCCTAAGCCCCGGGGTCACAATTTCATCAAAAATCTGACTTTCGGCAATTCACTCAGAAATGGTGCCAAACGGTTGCAAATGCTCCCCTGAGAGGTTTGGCGGTCGAAACAGAAGGCTTTTTATCACAGGAAAAGAAATCAGCCCTCGACAACTTAACCGGCAGAAAATTTTTTTTTTGAAAAAATCCCTAAGCCCCGGGGTCACAATTTCATCAAAAATCTCACGTTCTCTCATTCACTCAAAAATGGTGCCACACGGTTGCAAATGCTCCCCTGAGAGGTTTGGCGGTCGAAACAGAAAGCTATTTATCACAGGAAAAGAAATCAGCCCTCGACACCTTAACCGGCAGAAAAAGATTTTTTTGAAAAAATCCCTAAGCCCCGGGGTCACAATTTCATCAAAAATCTCACGTTCTCTAATTCACTCAGAAATGGTGCCAAACGGTTGCAAAAGCTCACCTGAGAGTTTTGGCGGTCGAAACAGAAGGCAGTTTATCACAGGAAAAGAAATCAGCCCTCGACACCTTAACCGGCAGAAAAAGATTTTTTTGAAAAAATCCCTCAGCCCCGGGGTGACAATTTCATCAAAAATCTGACTTTCGGCAATTCACTCAGAAATGGTGCCAAACCGTTACAAATGCTCCCCTGAGAGGTTTGGCGGTCGAAACAGAAGGCTTTTTATCACAGGAAAAGAAATCAGCCCTCAACATCTTAACCGGCAGAAAAATATTTTTTTGAAAAAATCCCTAAGCCCCGGGGTCACAATTTAATCAAAAATCTGACTTTCGGCAATTCACTCAGAAATGGTGCCAAACGGTTGCAAATGCTCCCCTGAGAGGTTTGGCGGTCGAAACAGAAGGCTTTTTATCACAGGACAAGAAATCAGCCCTCAACAACTTAACCGGCAGAAATTTTTTTTTTTGAAAAAATCCCTAAGCCCCGGGGTCACAATTTCATCAAAAATCTGACTTTCGGCAATTCACTCAGAAATGGTGCCAAACGGTTGCAAATGCTCCCCTGAGAGGTTTGGCGGTCGAAACAGAAGGCTTTTTATCACAGGAAAAGAAATCAGCCCTCGACAACTTAACCGGCAGAAAAAGATTTTTTTTGAAAAAATCCCTAAGCCCCGGGGTCACAATTTCATCAAAAATCTCACGTTCTCTAATTCACTCAGAAATGGTGCCAAACGGTTGCAAAAGCTCCCCTGAGAGGTTTGGCGGTCGAAACAGAAGGCAGTTTATCACAGGAAAAGAAATCAGCCCTCGACATCTTAACCGGCAGAAAAAGATTTTTTTGAAAAAATCCCTAAGCCCCGGGGTCACAATTTCATCAAAAATCTGACTTTCGGCAATTCACTCAGAAATGGTGCCAAACGGTTGCAAATGCTCCCCTGAGAGGTTTGGCGGTCGAAACAGAAGGCTTTTTATCACAGGAAAAGAAATCAGCCCTCGACAACTTAACCGGCAGAAAATTTTTTTTTTGAAAAAATCCCTAAGCCCCGGGGTCACAATTTCATCAAAAATCTCACGTTCTCTCATTCACTCAAAAATGGTGCCACACGGTTGCAAATGCTCCCCTGAGAGGTTTGGCGGTCGAAACAGAAAGCTATTTATCACAGGAAAAGAAATCAGCCCTCGACACCTTAACCGGCAGAAAAAGATTTTTTTGAAAAAATCCCTAAGCCCCGGGGTCACAATTTCATCAAAAATCTCACGTTCTCTCATTCACTCAAAAATGGTGCCACACGGTTGCAAATGCTCCCCTGAGAGGTTTGGCGGTCGAAACAGAAGGCTATTTATCACAGGAAAAGAAATCAGCCCTCGACACCTTAACCGAAGAAAAATATTTTTTTGAAAAAATCCCTAAGCCCCGAGGTCACAATTTCATCAAAAATCTGACTTTCGGCAATTCACTCAGAAATGGTGCCAAACGGTTGCAAATGCTCCCCTGAGAGGTTTGGCGGTCGAAACAGAAGGCTTTTTATCACAGGACAAGAAATCAGCCCTCAACAACTTAACCGGCAGAAATTTTTTTTTTTGAAAAAATCCCTAAGCCCCGGGGTCACAATTTAATCAAAAATCTGACTTTCGGCAATTCACTCAGAAATGGTGCCAAACGGTTGCAAATGCTCCCCTGAGAGGTTTGGCGGTCGAAACAGAAGGCTTTTTATCACAGGAAAAGAAATCAGCCCTCAACATCTTAACCGGCAGAAAAATATTTTTTTGAAAAAATCCCTAAGCCCCGGGGTCACAATTTAATCAAAAATCTGACTTTCGGCAATTCACTCAGAAATGGTGCCAAACGGTTGCAAATGCTCCCCTGAGAGGTTTGGCGGTCGAAACAGAAGGCTTTTTATCACAGGACAAGAAATCAGCCCTCAACAACTTAACCGGCAGAAATTTTTTTTTTTGAAAAAATCCCTAAGCCCCGGGGTCACAATTTCATCAAAAATCTGACTTTCGGCAATTCACTCAGAAATGGTGCCAAACGGTTGCAAATGCTCCCCTGAGAGGTTTGGCGGTCGAAACAGAAGGCTTTTTATCACAGGAAAAGAAATCAGCCCTCGACAACTTAACCGGCAGAAAAAGATTTTTTTTGAAAAAATCCCTAAGCCCCGGGGTCACAATTTCATCAAAAATCTCACGTTCTCTAATTCACTCAGAAATGGTGCCAAACGGTTGCAAAAGCTCCCCTGAGAGGTTTGGCGGTCGAAACAGAAGGCAGTTTATCACAGGAAAAGAAATCAGCCCTCGACATCTTAACCGGCAGAAAAAGATTTTTTTGAAAAAATCCCTAAGCCCCGGGGTCACAATTTCATCAAAAATCTGACTTTCGGCAATTCACTCAGAAATGGTGCCAAACGGTTGCAAATGCTCCCCTGAGAGGTTTGGCGGTCGAAACAGAAGGCTTTTTATCACAGGAAAAGAAATCAGCCCTCGACAACTTAACCGGCAGAAAATTTTTTTTTTGAAAAAATCCCTAAGCCCCGGGGTCACAATTTCATCAAAAATCTCACGTTCTCTCATTCACTCAAAAATGGTGCCACACGGTTGCAAATGCTCCCCTGAGAGGTTTGGCGGTCGAAACAGAAAGCTATTTATCACAGGAAAAGAAATCAGCCCTCGACACCTTAACCGGCAGAAAAAGATTTTTTTGAAAAAATCCCTAAGCCCCGGGGTCACAATTTCATCAAAAATCTCACGTTCTCTCATTCACTCAAAAATGGTGCCACACGGTTGCAAATGCTCCCCTGAGAGGTTTGGCGGTCGAAACAGAAGGCTATTTATCACAGGAAAAGAAATCAGCCCTCGACACCTTAACCGAAGAAAAATATTTTTTTGAAAAAATCCCTAAGCCCCGAGGTCACAATTTCATCAAAAATCTGACTTTCGGCAATTCACTCAGAAATGGTGCCAAACGGTTGCAAATGCTCCCCTGAGAGGTTTGGCGGTCGAAACAGAAGGCTTTTTATCACAGGACAAGAAATCAGCCCTCAACAACTTAACCGGCAGAAATTTTTTTTTTTGAAAAAATCCCTAAGCCCCGGGGTCACAATTTCATCAAAAATCTGACTTTCGGCAATTCACTCAGAAATGGTGCCAAACCGTTGCAAATGCTCCCCTGACAGGTTTGGCGGTCGAAACAGAAGGCTTTTTATCACAGGAAAAGAAATCAGCCCTCGATAACTTAAACGGCAGAAAAAGATTTTTTTGAAAAAATCCCTAAGCCCCGGGGTCACAATTTCATCAAAAATCTGACTTTCGGCAATTCACTCAGAAATGGTGCCAAACGGTTGCAAATGCTCCCCTGAGAGGTTTGGCGGTCGAAACAGAAGGCTTTTTATCACAGGAAAAGAAATCAGCCCTCGACAACTTAACCGGCAGAAAAAGATTTTTTTTGAAAAAATCCCTAAGCCCCGGGGTCACAATTTCATCAAAAATCTCACGTTCTCTAATTCACTCAGAAATGGTGCCAAACGGTTGCAAAAGCTCCCCTGAGAGGTTTGGCGGTCGAAACAGAAGGCAGTTTATCACAGGAAAAGTTGCAAAATTTGGCACCATTCTGAGTGAATTAGAGAACGTGAGATTTTTTGATAAAGACCCCGGGGTCACAATTTCATCAAAAATCTGACTTTCGGCAATTCACTCAGAAATGGTGCCAAACGGTTGCAAATGCTCCCCTGAGAGGTTTGGCGGTCGAAACAGAAGGCTATTTATCACAGGAAAAGAAATCAGCCCTCGACAACTTAACCGGCAGAAAATTTTTTTTTTGAAAAAATCCCTAAGCCCCGGGGTCACAATTTCATCAAAAATCTCACGTTCTCTCATTCACTCAGAAATGGTGCCACACGGTTGCAAATGCTCCCCTGAGAGGTTTGGCGGTCGAAACAGAAGGCTATTTATCACAGGAAAAGAAATCAGCCCTCGACACCTTAACCGGCAGAAAAAGATTTTTTTGAAAAAATCCCTAAGCCCCGGTGTGACAATTTCATCAAAAATGTGACTTTCGGCAATTCACTCAGAAATGGTGCCAAACGGTTGCAAATGCTCCCCTGAGAGGTTTGGCGGTCGAAACAGAAGGCTTTTTATCACAGGAAAAGAAATCAGCCCTCGACAACTTAACCGGCAGAAAATTTTTTTTTTGAAAAAATCCCTAAGCCCCGGGGTCACAATTTCATCAAAAATCTCACGTTCTCTCATTCACACAAAAATTGTGCCACACGGTTGCAAATGCTCCCCTGAGAGGTTTGGCGGTCGAAACAGAAAGCTATTTATCACAGGAAAAGAAATCAGCCCTCGACACCTTAACCGGCAGAAAAAGATTTTTTTGAAAAAATCCCTAAGCCCCGGGGTCACAATTTCATCAAAAATCTCACGTTCTCTAATTCACTCAGAAATGGTGCCAAACGGTTGCAAAAGCTCACCTGAGAGTTTTGGCGGTCGAAACAGAAGGCAGTTTATCACAGGAAAAGAAATCAGCCCTCGACACCTTAACCGGCAGAAAAAGATTTTTTTGAAAAAATCCCTCAGCCCCGGGGTGACAATTTCATCAAAAATCTGACTTTCGGCAATTCACTCAGAAATGGTGCCAAACCGTTACAAATGCTCCCCTGAGAGGTTTGGCGGTCGAAACAGAAGGCTTTTTATCACAGGAAAAGAAATCAGCCCTCAACATCTTAACCGGCAGAAAAATATTTTTTTGAAAAAATCCCTAAGCCCCGGGGTCACAATTTAATCAAAAATCTGACTTTCGGCAATTCACTCAGAAATGGTGCCAAACGGTTGCAAATGCTCCCCTGAGAGGTTTGGCGGTCGAAACAGAAGGCTTTTTATCACAGGACAAGAAATCAGCCCTCAACAACTTAACCGGCAGAAATTTTTTTTTTTGAAAAAATCCCTAAGCCCCGGGGTCACAATTTCATCAAAAATCTGACTTTCGGCAATTCACTCAGAAATGGTGCCAAACGGTTGCAAATGCTCCCCTGAGAGGTTTGGCGGTCGAAACAGAAGGCTTTTTATCACAGGAAAAGAAATCAGCCCTCGACAACTTAACCGGCAGAAAAAGATTTTTTTTGAAAAAATCCCTAAGCCCCGGGGTCACAATTTCATCAAAAATCTCACGTTCTCTAATTCACTCAGAAATGGTGCCAAACGGTTGCAAAAGCTCCCCTGAGAGGTTTGGCGGTCGAAACAGAAGGCAGTTTATCACAGGAAAAGAAATCAGCCCTCGACATCTTAACCGGCAGAAAAAGATTTTTTTGAAAAAATCCCTAAGCCCCGGGGTCACAATTTCATCAAAAATCTGACTTTCGGCAATTCACTCAGAAATGGTGCCAAACGGTTGCAAATGCTCCCCTGAGAGGTTTGGCGGTCGAAACAGAAGGCTTTTTATCACAGGAAAAGAAATCAGCCCTCGACAACTTAACCGGCAGAAAATTTTTTTTTTGAAAAAATCCCTAAGCCCCGGGGTCACAATTTCATCAAAAATCTCACGTTCTCTCATTCACTCAAAAATGGTGCCACACGGTTGCAAATGCTCCCCTGAGAGGTTTGGCGGTCGAAACAGAAAGCTATTTATCACAGGAAAAGAAATCAGCCCTCGACACCTTAACCGGCAGAAAAAGATTTTTTTGAAAAAATCCCTAAGCCCCGGGGTCACAATTTCATCAAAAATCTCACGTTCTCTCATTCACTCAAAAATGGTGCCACACGGTTGCAAATGCTCCCCTGAGAGGTTTGGCGGTCGAAACAGAAGGCTATTTATCACAGGAAAAGAAATCAGCCCTCGACACCTTAACCGAAGAAAAATATTTTTTTGAAAAAATCCCTAAGCCCCGAGGTCACAATTTCATCAAAAATCTGACTTTCGGCAATTCACTCAGAAATGGTGCCAAACGGTTGCAAATGCTCCCCTGAGAGGTTTGGCGGTCGAAACAGAAGGCTTTTTATCACAGGACAAGAAATCAGCCCTCAACAACTTAACCGGCAGAAATTTTTTTTTTTGAAAAAATCCCTAAGCCCCGGGGTCACAATTTAATCAAAAATCTGACTTTCGGCAATTCACTCAGAAATGGTGCCAAACGGTTGCAAATGCTCCCCTGAGAGGTTTGGCGGTCGAAACAGAAGGCTTTTTATCACAGGAAAAGAAATCAGCCCTCAACATCTTAACCGGCAGAAAAATATTTTTTTGAAAAAATCCCTAAGCCCCGGGGTCACAATTTAATCAAAAATCTGACTTTCGGCAATTCACTCAGAAATGGTGCCAAACGGTTGCAAATGCTCCCCTGAGAGGTTTGGCGGTCGAAACAGAAGGCTTTTTATCACAGGACAAGAAATCAGCCCTCAACAACTTAACCGGCAGAAATTTTTTTTTTTGAAAAAATCCCTAAGCCCCGGGGTCACAATTTCATCAAAAATCTGACTTTCGGCAATTCACTCAGAAATGGTGCCAAACGGTTGCAAATGCTCCCCTGAGAGGTTTGGCGGTCGAAACAGAAGGCTTTTTATCACAGGAAAAGAAATCAGCCCTCGACAACTTAACCGGCAGAAAAAGATTTTTTTTGAAAAAATCCCTAAGCCCCGGGGTCACAATTTCATCAAAAATCTCACGTTCTCTAATTCACTCAGAAATGGTGCCAAACGGTTGCAAAAGCTCCCCTGAGAGGTTTGGCGGTCGAAACAGAAGGCAGTTTATCACAGGAAAAGAAATCAGCCCTCGACATCTTAACCGGCAGAAAAAGATTTTTTTGAAAAAATCCCTAAGCCCCGGGGTCACAATTTCATCAAAAATCTGACTTTCGGCAATTCACTCAGAAATGGTGCCAAACGGTTGCAAATGCTCCCCTGAGAGGTTTGGCGGTCGAAACAGA
Source organism: Podarcis pityusensis (assembly GCF_964106645.2). Lineage (NCBI taxonomy): Eukaryota > Metazoa > Chordata > Lepidosauria > Squamata > Lacertidae > Podarcis > Podarcis pityusensis. Next base: position 85,125,506 of record NC_138032.1, on the reverse strand, counting down.
AGGCTTTTTATCACAGGAAAAGAAATCAGCCCTCGACAACTTAACCGGCAGAAAATTTTTTTTTTGAAAAAATCCCTAAGCCCCGGGGTCACAATTTCATCAAAAATCTCACGTTCTCTCATTCACTCAAAAATGGTGCCACACGGTTGCAAATGCTCCCCTGAGAGGTTTGGCGGTCGAAACAGAAAGCTATTTATCACAGGAAAAGAAATCAGCCCTCGACACCTTAACCGGCAGAAAAAGATTTTTTTGAAAAAATCCCTAAGCCCCGGGGTCACAATTTCATCAAAAATCTCACGTTCTCTCATTCACTCAAAAATGGTGCCACACGGTTGCAAATGCTCCCCTGAGAGGTTTGGCGGTCGAAACAGAAGGCTATTTATCACAGGAAAAGAAATCAGCCCTCGACACCTTAACCGAAGAAAAATATTTTTTTGAAAAAATCCCTAAGCCCCGAGGTCACAATTTCATCAAAAATCTGACTTTCGGCAATTCACTCAGAAATGGTGCCAAACGGTTGCAAATGCTCCCCTGAGAGGTTTGGCGGTCGAAACAGAAGGCTTTTTATCACAGGACAAGAAATCAGCCCTCAACAACTTAACCGGCAGAAATTTTTTTTTTTGAAAAAATCCCTAAGCCCCGGGGTCACAATTTCATCAAAAATCTGACTTTCGGCAATTCACTCAGAAATGGTGCCAAACCGTTGCAAATGCTCCCCTGACAGGTTTGGCGGTCGAAACAGAAGGCTTTTTATCACAGGAAAAGAAATCAGCCCTCGATAACTTAAACGGCAGAAAAAGATTTTTTTGAAAAAATCCCTAAGCCCCGGGGTCACAATTTCATCAAAAATCTGACTTTCGGCAATTCACTCAGAAATGGTGCCAAACGGTTGCAAATGCTCCCCTGAGAGGTTTGGCGGTCGAAACAGAAGGCTTTTTATCACAGGAAAAGAAATCAGCCCTCGACAACTTAACCGGCAGAAAAAGATTTTTTTTGAAAAAATCCCTAAGCCCCGGGGTCACAATTTCATCAAAAATCTCACGTTCTCTAATTCACTCAGAAATGGTGCCAAACGGTTGCAAAAGCTCCCCTGAGAGGTTTGGCGGTCGAAACAGAAGGCAGTTTATCACAGGAAAAGAAATCAGCCCTCGACACCTTAACCGGCAGAAAAAGATTTTTTTGAAAAAATCCCTAAGCCCCGGGGTCACAATTTCATCAAAAATCTGACTTTCGGCAATTCACTCAGAAATGGTGCCAAACGGTTGCAAATGCTCCCCTGAGAGGTTTGGCGGTCGAAACAGAAGGCTATTTATCACAGGAAAAGAAATCAGCCCTCGACAACTTAACCGGCAGAAAATTTTTTTTTTGAAAAAATCCCTAAGCCCCGGGGTCACAATTTCATCAAAAATCTCACGTTCTCTCATTCACTCAGAAATGGTGCCACACGGTTGCAAATGCTCCCCTGAGAGGTTTGGCGGTCGAAACAGAAGGCTATTTATCACAGGAAAAGAAATCAGCCCTCGACACCTTAACCGGCAGAAAAAGATTTTTTTGAAAAAATCCCTAAGCCCCGGTGTGACAATTTCATCAAAAATGTGACTTTCGGCAATTCACTCAGAAATGGTGCCAAACGGTTGCAAATGCTCCCCTGAGAGGTTTGGCGGTCGAAACAGAAGGCTTTTTATCACAGGAAAAGAAATCAGCCCTCGACAACTTAACCGGCAGAAAATTTTTTTTTTGAAAAAATCCCTAAGCCCCGGGGTCACAATTTCATCAAAAATCTCACGTTCTCTCATTCACACAAAAATTGTGCCACACGGTTGCAAATGCTCCCCTGAGAGGTTTGGCGGTCGAAACAGAAGGCTATTTATCACAGGAAAAGAAATCAGCCCTCGACACCTTAACCGGCAGAAAAAGATTTTTTTGAAAAAATCCCTAAGCCCCGGGGTGACAATTTCATCAAAAATCTCACGTTCTCTCATTCACTCAAAAATGGTGCCACACGGTTGCAAATGCTCCCCTGAGAGGTTTGGCGGTCGAAACAGAAGGCTATTTATCACCGGAAAAGAAATCAGCCCTCGACACCTTAACCGGCAGAAAAAGATTTTTTTGAAAAAATCCCTAAGCCCCGGGGTCACAATTTCATCAAAAATCTCACGTTCTCTAATTCACTCAGAAATGGTGCCAAACGGTTGCAAAAGCTCCCCTGAGAGGTTTGGCGGTCGAAACAGAAGGCTATTTATCACAGGAAAAGAAATCAGCCCTCGACACCTTAACCGGCAGAAAAAGATTTTTTTGAAAAAATCCCTAAGCCCCGGGGTCACAATTTCATCAAAAATCTGATTTTCGGCAATTCACTCAGAAATGGTGCCAAACGGTTGCAAATGCTCCCCTGAGAGGTTTGGCGGTCGAAACAGAAGGCTTTTTATCACAGGAAAAGAAATCAGCCCTCGACAACTTAACCGGCAGAAAATTTTTTTTTTGAAAAAATCCCTAAGCCCCGGGGTCACAATTTCATCAAAAATCTCACGTTCTCTAATTCACTCAGAAATTGTGCCAAACGGTTGCAAATGGTCCCCTGAGAGGTTTGGCGGTCGAAACAGAAGGCTTTTTATCACAGGAAAAGAAATCAGCCCTCGACAACTTAACCGGCAGAAAAAGATTTTTTTGAAAAAATCCCTAAGCCCCGGGGTCACAATTTCATCAAAAATCTGACTTTCGGCAATTCACTCCGAAATGGTGCCAAAGGGTTGCAAATGCTCCCCTGAGAGGTTTGGCGGTCGAAACAGAAGGCTTTTTATCACAGGAAAAGAAATCAGCCCTCGACAACTTAACCGGCAGACAAATTTATTTTGGGAAAAAATCCCTAAGCCCCGGGGTCACAATTTCATCAAAAATCTCACGTTCTCTAATTCACTCAGAAATTGTGCCAAACGGTTGCAAAAGCTCCCCTGAGAGGTTTGGCGGTCGAAACAGAAGGCTATTTATCACAGGACAAGAAATCAGCCCTCGACACCTTAACCGGCAGAAAAAGATTTTTTTGAAAAAATCCCTAAGCCCCGGGGTCACAATTTCATCAAAAATCTGACTTTCGGCAATTCACTCAGAAATGGTGCCAAACGGTTGCAAATGCTCCCCTGAGAGGTTTGGCGGTCGAAACAGAAGGCTTTTTATCACAGGAAAAGAAATCAGCCCTCGACAACTTAACCGGCAGAAAATTTTTTTTTTGTTAAAATCCCTAAGCCCCGGGGTCACAATTTCATCAAAAATCTCACGTTCTCTAATTCACTCAGAAATTGTGCCAAACGGTTGCAAAACCTCCCCTGAGAGGTTTGGCGGTCGAAACAGAAGGCAGTTTATCACAGGAAAAGAAATCAGCCCTCGACACCTTAACCGGCAGAAAAAGATTTTTTTGAAAAAATCCCTAAGCCCCGGGGTCACAATTTCATCAAAAATCTCACGTTCTCTCATTCACTCAAAAATGGTGCCAAACGGTTGCAAATGCTCCCCTGAGAGGTTTGGCGGTCGAAACAGAAGGCTTTTTATCACAGGACGAGAAATCAGCCCTCGACAACTTAACCGGCAGAAAAAGATTTTTTTGAAAAAATCCCTAAGCCCCGGGGTCACAATTTCATCAAAAATCTCACGTTCTCTAATTCACTCAGAAATGGTGCCAAACGGTTGCAAAAGCTCCCCTGAGAGGTTTGGCGGTCGAAACAGAAGGCTATTTATCACAGGACAAGAAATCAGCCCTCGACACCTTAACCGGCAGAAAAAGTTTTTTTGAAAAAATCCCTAAGCCCCGGGGTCACAATTTCATCAAAAATCTGACTTTCGGCAATTCACTCAGAAATGGTGCCAAACGGTTGCAAATGCTCCCCTGAGAGGTTTGGCGGTCGAAACAGAAGGCTTTTTATCACAGGAAAAGAAATCAGCCCTCGACAACTTAACCGGCAGAAATTTTTTTTTTTTGAAAAAATCCCTAAGCCCCGGGGTCACAATTTCATCAAAAATCTCACGTTCTCTAATTCACTCAGAAATGGTGCCAAACGGTTGCAAAACCTCCCCTGAGAGGTTTGGCGGTCGAAACAGAAGGCAGTTTATCACAGGAAAAGAAATCAGCCCTCGACACCTTAACCGGCAGAAAAAGATTTTTTTGAAAAAATCCCTAAGCCCCGGGGTCACAATTTCATCAAAAATCTCACGTTCTCTCATTCACTCAGAAATGGTGCCAAACGGTTGCAAATGCTCCCCTGAGAGGTTTGGCGGTCGAAACAGAAGGCTTTTTATCACAGGACGAGAAATCAGCCCTCGACACCTTAACCGGCAGAAAAATTTTTTTTTGAAAAAATCCCTAAGCCCCGGGGTCACAATTTCATCAAAAATCTCACGTTCTCTAATTCACTCAGAAATTGTGCCAAACGGTTGCAAATGGTCCCCTGAGAGGTTTGGCGGTCGAAACAGAAGGCTTTGTATCACAGGAAAAGAAATCTGCCCTCGACAACTTAACCGGCAGAAAAAGATTTTTTTGAAAAAATCCCTAAGCCCCGGGGTCACAATTTCATCAAAAATCTGACTTTCGGCAATTCACTCAGAAATGGTGCCAAGCGGTTGCAAATGCTCCCCTGAGAGGTTTGGCGGTCGAAACAGAAGGCTTTTTATCACAGGAAAAGAAATCAGCCCTCGACAACTTAACCGGCAGAAAAAAATTTTTTTTGAAAAAATCCCTAAGCCCCGGGGTCACAATTTCATAAAAAATCTCACGTTCTCTAATTCACTCAGAAATGGAGCCAAACGATGGCAAAACCTCCCCTGAGAGGTTTGGCGGTCGAAACAGAAGGCAGTTTATCACAGGAAAAGAAATCAGCCCTCGACACCTTAACCGGCAGAAAAAGATTTTTTTGAAAAAATCCCTAAGCCCCGGGGTCACAATTTCATCAAAAATCTCACGTTCTCTCATTCACTCAGAAATGGTGCCAAACGGTTGCAAATGCTCCCCTGAGAGGTTTGGCGGTTGAAAAAGAAGGCTTTTTATCACAGGACGAGAAATCAGCCCTCGACAACTTAACCGGCAGAAAAAGATTTTTTTGAAAAAATCCCTAAGCCCCGGGGTCACAATTTCATCAAAAATCTCACGTTCTCTAATTCACTCAGAGATGGTGCCACACGGTTGCAAAAGCTCCCCTGAGAGGTTTGGCGGTCGAAACAGAAGGCTATTTATCACAGGAAAAGAAATCAGCCCTCGACACCTTAACCGGCAGAAAAAGATTTTTTTGAAAAAATCCCTAAGCCCCGGGGTCACAATTTCATCAAAAATCTGACTTTCGGCAATTCACTCAGAAATCGTGCCAAACGGTTGCAAATGCTCCCCTGAGAGGTTTGGCGGTCGAAACAGAAGGCTTTTTATCACACGAAAAAAAATCAGCCCTCGACAACTTAACCGGCAGAAAAAGATTTTTTTGAAAAAATCCCTAAGCCCCGGGGTCACAATTTCATCAAAAATCTGACTTTCGGCAATTCACTCAGAAATGGTGCCAAGCGGTTGCAAATGCTCCCCTGAGAGGTTTGGCGGTCGAAACAGAAGGCTTTTTATCACAGGAAAAGAAATCAGCCCTCGACAACTTAACCGGCAGAAAATTTTTTTTTTTGAAAAAATCCCTAAGCCCCGGGGTCACAATTTCATCAAAAATCTCACGTTCTCTAATTCACTCAGAAATGGTGCCAAACGGTTGCAAAACCTCCCCTGAGAGGTTTGGCGGTCGAAACAGAAGGCAGTTTATCACAGGAAAAGAAATCAGCCCTCGACACCTTAACCGGCAGAAAAAGATTTTTTTGAAAAAATCCCTAAGCCCCGGGGTCACAATTTCATCAAAAATCTCACGTTCTCTCATTCACTCAGAAATGGTGCCAAACGGTTGCAAATGCTCCCCTGAGAGGTTTGGCGGTCGAAACAGAAGGCTTTTTATCACAGGACGAGAAATCAGCCCTCGACACCTTAACCGGCAGAAAAAGATTTTTTTGAAAAAATCCCTAAGCCCCGGGGTCACAATTTCATCAAAAATCTGACTTTCGGCAATTCACTCAGAAATGGTGCCAAACGGTTGCAAATGCTCCCCTGAGACGTTTGGCGGTCGAAACAGAAGGCTTTTTATCACACGAAAAAAAATCAGCCCTCGACACCTTAACCGGCAGAAAAAGATTTTTTTGAAAAAATCCCTAAGCCCCGGGGTCACAATTTCATCAAAAATCTGACTTTCGGCAATTCACTCAGAAATGGTGCCAAACGGTTGCAAAAGCTCCCCTGAGAGGTTTGGCGGTCGAAACAGAAGGCTTTTTATCACAGGAAAAGAAATCAGCCCTCGACAACTTAACCGGCAGAAAAAGATTTTTTTGAAAAAATCCCTAAGCCCCGGGGTCACAATTTCATCAAAAATCTGACTTTCGGCAATTCACTCAGAAATGGTGCCAAGCGGTTGCAAAAGCTCCCCTGAGAGGTTTGGCGGTCGAAACAGAAGGCTTTTTATCACAGGAAAAGAAATCAGCCCTCGACAACTTAACCGGCAGAAATTTTTTTTTTTGAAAAAATCCCTAAGCCCCGGGGTCACAATTTCATCAAAAATCTCACGTTCTCTCATTCACTCAGAAATGGTGCCAAACGGTTGCAAAACCTCCCCTGAGAGGTTTGGCAGTCGAAACAGAAGGCAGTTTATCACAGGAAAAGAAATCAGCCCTCGACACCTTAATCGGCAGAAAAAGATTTTTTTGAAAAAATCCCTAAGCCCCGGGGTCACAATTTCATCAAAAATCTCACGTTCTCTCATTCACTCAGAAATGGTGCCAAACGGTTGCAAATGCTCCCCTGAGAGGTTTGGCGGTCGAAACAGAAGGCTTTTTATCACAGGACGAGAAATCAGCCCTCGACACCTTAACCGGCAGAAAAAGATTTTTTTGAAAAAATCCCTAAGCCCCGGGGTCACAATTTCATCAAAAATCTGACTTTCGGCAATTCACTCAGAAATGGTGCCAAACGGTTGCAAATGCTCCCCTGAGAGGTTTGGCGGTCGAAACAGAAGGCTTTTTATCACAGGAAAAGAAATCAGCCCTCGACAACTTAACCGGCAGAAAAAAATTTTTTTGAAAAAATCCCTAAGCCCCGGGGTCACAATTTCATCAAAAATCTCACGTTCTCTAATTCACTCAGAAATTGTGCCAAACGGTTGCAAATGCTCCCCTGAGAGGTTTGGCGGTCGAAACAGAAGGCTTTTTATCACAGGAAAAGAAATCTGCCCTCGACAACTTAACCGGCAGAAAAAGATTTTTTTGAAAAAATCCGTAAGCCCCGGGGTCACAATTTCATCAAAAATCTCACGTTCTCTAATTCACTCAGAAATGGTGCCAAACGGTTGCAAAACCTCCCCTGAGAGGTTTGGCGGTCGAAACAGAAGGCTTTTTATCACAGGACGAGAAATCAGCCCTCGACAACTTAACCGGCAGAAAAAGATTTTTCTGAAAAAATCCGTAAGCCCCGGGGTCACAATTTCATCAAAAATCTCACGTTCTCTCATTCACTCAAAAATGGTGCCAAACGGTTGCAAATGCTCCCCTGAGAGGTTTGGCGGTCGAAACAGAAGGCTTTTTATCACAGGACGAGAAATCAGCCCTCGACAACTTAACCGGCAGAAAAAGATTTTTTTGAAAAAATCCCTAAGCCCCGGGGTCACAATTTCATCAAAAATCTCACGTTCTCTAATTCACTCAGAAATGGTGCCAAACGGTTGCAAAAGCTCCCCTGAGAGGTTTGGCGGTCGAAACAGAAGGCTATTTATCACAGGACAAGAAATCAGCCCTCGACACCTTAACCGGCAGAAAAAGATTTTTTTGAAAAAATCCCTAAGCCCCGGGGTCACAATTTCATCAAAAATCTGACTTTCGGCAATTCACTCAGAAATCGTGCCAAACGGTTGCAAATGCTCCCCTGAGAGGTTTGGCGGTCGAAACAGAAGGCTTTTTATCACAGGAAAAGAAATCTGCCCTCGACAACTTAACCGGCAGAAAAAGATTTTTTTGAAAAAATCCCTAAGCCCCGGGGTCACAATTTCATCAAAAATCTGACTTTCGGCAATTCACTCAGAAATGGTGCCAAGCGGTTGCAAATGCTCCCCTGAGAGGTTTGGCGGTCGAAACAGAAGGCTTTTTATCACAGGACAAGAAATCAGCCCTCGACAACTTAATCGGCAGAAAAATTTTTTTTTTGAAAAAATCCCTAAGCCCCGGGGTCACAATTTCATCAAAAATCTGACTTTCGGCAATTCACTCCGAAATGGTGCCAAACGGTTGCAAATGCTCCCCTGAGAGGTTTGGCGGTCGAAACAGAAGGCTTTTTATCACACGAAAAAAAATCAGCCCTCGACACCTTAACCGGCAGAAAAAGATTTTTTTGAAAAAATCCCTAAGCCCCGGGGTCACAATTTCATCAAAAATCTGACTTTCGCCAATTCACTCAGAAATGGTGCCAAACGGTTGCAAAAGCTCCCCTGAGAGGTTTGGCGGTCGAAACAGAAGGCTTTTTATCACAGGAAAAGAAATCAGCCCTCGACAACTTAACCGGCAGAAAAAGATTTTTTTGAAAAAATCCCTAAGCCCCGGGGTCACAATTTCATCAAAAATCTGACTTTCGGCAATTCACTCAGAAATGGTGCCAAGCGGTTGCAAAAGCTCCCCTGAGAGGTTTGGCAGTCGAAACAGAAGGCAGTTTATCACAGGAAAAGAAATCAGCCCTCGACACCTTAACCGGCAGAAAAAGATTTTTTTGAAAAAATCCCTAAGCCCCGGGGTCACAATTTCATCAAAAATCTCACGTTCTCTCATTCACTCAAAAATGGTGCCAAACGGTTGCAAATGCTCCCCTGAGAGGTTTGGCGGTCGAAACAGAAGGCTTTTTATCACAGGACGAGAAATCAGCCCTCGACAACTTAACCGGCAGCAAAAGATTTTTTTGAAAAAATCCCTAAGCCCCGGGGTCACAATTTCATCAAAAATCTCACGTTCTCTAATTCACTCAGAAATGGTGCCAAACGGTTGCAAAAGCTCCCCTGAGAGGTTTGGCGGTCGAAACAGAAGGCTATTTATCACAGGACAAGAAATCAGCCCTCGACACCTTAACCGGCACAAAAAGATTTTTTTGAAAAAATCCCTAAGCCCCGGGGTCACAATTTCATCAAAAATCTGACTTTCGGCAATTCACTCAGAAATCGTGCCAAACGGTTGCAAATGCTCCCCTGAGAGGTTTGGCGGTCGAAACAGAAGGCTTTTTATCACAGGAAAAGAAATCAGCCCTCGACAACTTAACCGGCAGAAAAAGATTTTTTTGAAAAAATCCCTAAGCCCCGGGGTCACAATTTCATCAAAAATCACACGTTCTCTAATTCACTCAGAAATGGTGCCAAACGGTTGCAAAACCTCCCCTGAGAGGTTTGGCGGTCGAAACAGAAGGCAGTTTATCACAGGAAAAGAAATCAGCCCTCGACAACTTAACCGGCAGAAAAAAATTTTTTTGAAAAAATCCCTAAGCCCCGGGGTCACAATTTCATCAAAAATCTCACGTTCTCTAATTCACTCAGAAATTGTGCCAAACGGTTGCAAATGGTCCCCTGAGAGGTTTGGCGGTCGAAACAGAAGGCTTTTTATCACAGGAAAAGAAATCTGCCCTCGACAACTTAACCGGCAGAAAAAGATTTTTTTGAAAAAATCCCTAAGCCCCGGGGTCACAATTTCATCAAAAATCTGACTTTCGCCAATTCACTCAGAAATGGTGCCAAGCGGTTGCAAATGCTCCCCTGAGAGGTTTGGCGGTCGAAACAGAAGGCTTTTTTATCACAGGAAAAGAAATCAGCCCTCGACAACTTAACCGGCAGAAAATTTTTTTTTTGAAAAAATCCCTAAGCCCCGGGGTCACAATTTCATCAAAAATCTCACGTTCTCTAATTCACTCAGAAATGGTGCCAAACGGTTGCAAAACCTCCCCTGAGAGGTTTGGCGGTCGAAACAGAAGGCAGTTTATCACAGGAAAAGAAATCAGCCCTCGACACCTTAACCGGCAGAAAAAGATTTTTTTGAAAAAATCCCTAAGCCCCGGGGTCACAATTTCATCAAAAATCTCACGTTCTCTCATTCACTCAAAAATGGTGCCAAACGGTTGCAAATGCTCCCCTGAGACGTTTGGCGGTCGAAACAGAAGGCTTTTTATCACAGGACGAGAAATCAGCCCTCGACAACTTAACCGTCAGAAAAAGATTTTTTTGAAAAAATCCCTAAGCCCCGGGGTCACAATTTCATCAAAAATCTGACTTTCGGCAATTCACTCAGAAATGGTGCCAAACGGTTGCAAAAGCTCCCCTGAGAGGTTTGGCGGTCGAAACAGAAGGCTATTTATCACAGGAAAAGAAATCAGCCCTCGACACCTTAACCGGCAGAAAAAGATTTTTTTGAAAAAATCCCTAAGCCCCGGGGTCACAATTTCATCAAAAATCTGACTTTCGGCAATTCACTCAGAAATGGTGCCAAGCGGTTGCAAATGCTCCCCTGAGAGGTTTGGCGGTCGAAACAGAAGGCTTTTTATCACAGGAAAAGAAATCAGCCCTCGACAACTTAACCGGCAGAAATTTTTTTTTTTGAAAAAATCCCTAAGCCCCGGGGTCACAATTTCATCAAAAATCTCACGTTCTCTAATTCACTCAGAAATGGTGCCAAACGGTTGAAAAACCTCCCCTGAGAGGTTTGGCAGTCGAAACAGAAGGCAGTTTATCACAGGAAAAGAAATCAGCCCTCGACACCTTAACCGGCAGAAAAAGATTTTTTTGAAAAAATCCCTAAGCCCCGGGGTCACAATTTAATCAAAAATCTCACGTTCTCCAATTGACTAAAAAAATGGTGCCAAACGGTTGCAAATGCTCCCCTGAGAGGTTTGGCGGTCGAAACAGAAGGCTTTTTATCACAGGAAAAGAAATCAGCCCTCGACAACTTAACCGGCAGAAAAAGATTTTTTTGAAAAAATCCCTAAGCCCCGGGGTCACAATTTCATCAAAAATCTCACGTTCTCTAATTCACTCAAAAATGGTGCCAAACTGTTGCAAATGCTCCCCTGAGAGGTTTGGCGGTCGAAACAGAAGGCTTTTTATCACAGGAAAAGAAATCAGCCCTCAACAACTTAACCGGCAGAAATTTTTTTTTTTGAAAAAATCCCTAAGCCCCGGGGTCACAATTTCATCAAAAATCTGACTTTCGCCAATTCACTCAGAAATGGTGCCAAGCGGTTGCAAATGCTCCCCTGAGAGGTTTGGCGGTCGAAACAGAAGGCTTTTTATCACAGGAAAAGAAATCAGCCCTCGACAACTTAACCGGCAGAAAATTTTTTTTTTGAAAAAATCCCTAAGCCCCGGGGTCACAATTTCATCAAAAATCTCACGTTCTCTAATTCACTCAGAAATGGTGCCAAACGGTTGCAAAACCTCCCCTGAGAGGTTTGGCGGTCGAAACAGAAGGCAGTTTATCACAGGAAAAGAAATCAGCCCTCGACACCTTAACCGGCAGAAAAAGATTTTTTTGAAAAAATCCCTAAGCCCCGGGGTCACAATTTCATCAAAAATCTGACTTTCGGCAATTCACTCAGAAATGGTGCCAAACGGTTGCAAATGCTCCCCTGAGACGTTTGGCGGTCGAAACAGAAGGCTTTTTATCACAGGACGAGAAATCAGCCCTCGACAACTTAACCGTCAGAAAAAGATTTTTTTGAAAAAATCCCTAAGCCCCGGGGTCACAATTTCATCAAAAATCTGACTTTCGGCAATTCACTCAGAAATGGTGCCAAACGGTTGCAAAAGCTCCCCTGAGAGGTTTGGCGGTCGAAACAGAAGGCTATTTATCACAGGAAAAGAAATCAGCCCTCGACACCTTAACCGGCAGAAAAAGATTTTTTTGAAAAAATCCCTAAGCCCCGGGGTCACAATTTCATCAAAAATCTGACTTTCGGCAATTCACTCAGAAATGGTGCCAAGCGGTTGCAAATGCTCCCCTGAGAGGTTTGGCGGTCGAAACAGAAGGCTTTTTATCACAGGAAAAGAAATCAGCCCTCGACAACTTAACCGGCAGAAATTTTTTTTTTTGAAAAAATCCCTAAGCCCCGGGGTCACAATTTCATCAAAAATCTCACGTTCTCTAATTCACTCAGAAATGGTGCCAAACGGTTGAAAAACCTCCCCTGAGAGGTTTGGCAGTCGAAACAGAAGGCAGTTTATCACAGGAAAAGAAATCAGCCCTCGACACCTTAACCGGCAGAAAAAGATTTTTTTGAAAAAATCCCTAAGCCCCGGGGTCACAATTTAATCAAAAATCTCACGTTCTCCAATTGACTAAAAAAATGGTGCCAAACGGTTGCAAATGCTCCCCTGAGAGGTTTGGCGGTCGAAACAGAAGGCAGTTTATCACAGGAAAAGAAATCAGCCCTCGACACCTTAACCGGCAGAAAAAGATTTTTTTGAAAAAATCCCTAAGCCCCGGGGTCACAATTTCATCAAAAATCTCACGTTCTCTCATTCACTCAAAAATGGTGCCAAACGGTTGCAAATGCTCCCCTGAGACGTTTGGCGGTCGAAACAGAAGGCTTTTTATCACAGGACGAGAAATCAGCCCTCGACAACTTAACCGTCAGAAAAAGATTTTTTTGAAAAAATCCCTAAGCCCCGGGGTCACAATTTCATCAAAAATCTGACTTTCGGCAATTCACTCAGAAATGGTGCCAAACGGTTGCAAAAGCTCCCCTGAGAGGTTTGGCGGTCGAAACAGAAGGCTATTTATCACAGGAAAAGAAATCAGCCCTCGACACCTTAACCGGCAGAAAAAGATTTTTTTGAAAAAATCCCTAAGCCCCGGGGTCACAATTTCATCAAAAATCTGACTTTCGGCAATTCACTCAGAAATGGTGCCAAGCGGTTGCAAATGCTCCCCTGAGAGGTTTGGCGGTCGAAACAGAAGGCTTTTTATCACAGGAAAAGAAATCAGCCCTCGACAACTTAACCGGCAGAAATTTTTTTTTTTGAAAAAATCCCTAAGCCCCGGGGTCACAATTTCATCAAAAATCTCACGTTCTCTAATTCACTCAGAAATGGTGCCAAACGGTTGAAAAACCTCCCCTGAGAGGTTTGGCAGTCGAAACAGAAGGCAGTTTATCACAGGAAAAGAAATCAGCCCTCGACACCTTAACCGGCAGAAAAAGATTTTTTTGAAAAAATCCCTAAGCCCCGGGGTCACAATTTAATCAAAAATCTCACGTTCTCCAATTGACTAAAAAAATGGTGCCAAACGGTTGCAAATGCTCCCCTGAGAGGTTTGGCGGTCGAAACAGAAGGCTTTTTGTCACAGGAAAAGAAATCAGCCCTCGACAACTTAACCGGCAGAAAAAGATTTTTTTTAAAAAATCCCTAAGCCCCGGGGTCACAATTTCATCAAAAATCTCACGTTCTCTAATTCACTCAAAAATGGTGCCAAACTGTTGCAAATGCTCCCCTGAGAGGTTTGGCGGTCGAAACAGAAGGCTTTTTATCACAGGAAAAGAAATCAGCCCTCAACAACTTAACCGGCAGAAATTTTTTTTTTTGAAAAAATCCCTAAGGCCCGGGGTCACAATTTCATCAAAAATCTCACGTTGTGCAATTGACGCAAAAATGGTGCCAAACGGATGCAAATGGTCCCCTGAGAGGTTTGGCGGTCGAAACAGAAGGCTTTTTATCACAGGAAAAGAAATCAGCCCTCGACAACTTAACCGGCAGAAAAAGATTTTTTTGAAAAAATCCCTAAGCCCCGGGGTCACAATTTCATCAAAAATCTCACGTTCTCCAATTGACTAAAAAAATGGTGCCAAACGGTTGCAAATGCTCCCCTGAGAGGTTTGGCGGTCGAAACAGAAGGCTATTTATCACAGGAAAAGAAATCAGCCCTCGACAACTTAACCGGCAGAAAAAGATTTTTTTGAAAAAATCCCTAAGCCCCGGGGTCACAATTTCATCAAAAATCTGACTTTCGGCTATTCACTCAGAAATGGTGCCAAACAGTTGAAAATGCTCCCCTGAGAGGTTTGGCGGTCGAAACAGAAGGCTTTTTATCACAGGACGAGAAATCAGCGCTCGACAACTTAACCGGCAGAAAAAGATTTTTTTGAAAAAATCCCTAAGCCCCGGGGTCACAATTTCATCAAAAATCTGACTTTCGGCAATTCACTCAGAAATGGTGCCAAACGGTTGCAAATGCTCCCCTGAGAGGTTTGGCGGTCGAAACAGAAGGCTATTTATCACAGGACAAGAAATCAACCCTCGAAACCTTAACCGGCAGAAAAAGATTTTTTTGAAAAAATCCCTAAGCCCCGGGGTCACAATTTCATCAAAAATCTCACGTTCTCCAATTGACGCAAAAATGGTGCGAAACGGATGTAAATGCTCCCCTGAGAGGTTTGGCGGTCGAAACAGAAGGCTATTTATCACAGGAAAAGAAATCAGCCCTCGACACCTTAACCAGCAGAAAAAGATTTTTTTGAAAAAATCCCTAAGCCCCGGGGTCACAATTTCATCAAAAATCTGACTTTCGGCAATTCATTCAGAAATGGTGCCAAACGGTTGCAAAACCTCCCCTGAGAGGTTTGGCGGTCGAAACAGAAGGCTTTTTATCACAGGACAAGAAATCAGCCCTCGACAACTTAACCGGCAGAAAAAGCTTTTTTTGAAAAAATCCCTAAGCCCCGGGGTCACAATTTCATCAAAAATCTCACGTTCTCTAATTCACTCAGAAATGGTGCCAAACGGTTGCAAAACCTCCCCTGAGAGGTTTGGCAGTCGAAACAGAAGGCAGTTTATCACAGGAAAAGAAATCAGCCCTCGACACCTTAACCGGCAGAAAAAGATTTTTTTGAAAAAATCCCTAAGCCCCGGGGTCACAATTTCATCAAAAATCTCACGTTCTCTCATTCACTCAAAAATGGTGCCAAACGGTTGCAAATGCTCCCCTGAGAGGTTTGGCGGTCGAAACAGAAGGCTTTTTATCACAGGACGAGAAATCAGCCCTCGACAACTTAACCGGCAGAAAAAGATTTTTTTGAAAAAATCCCTAAGCCCCGGGGTCACAATTTCATCAAAAATCTCACGTTCTCTAATTCACTCAGAAATGGTGCCAAACGGTTGCAAAAGCTCTCCTGAGAGGTTTGGCGGTCGAAACAGAAGGCTATTTATCACAGGAAAAGAAATCAGCCCTCGACACCTTAACCGGCAGAAAAAGATTTTTTTGAAAAAATCCCTAAGCCCCGGGATCACAATTTCATCAAAAATCTGACTTTCGGCAATTCACTCAGAAATGGTGCCAAAGGGTTGCAAATGCTCCCCTGAGAGGTTTGGCGGTCGAAACAGAAGGCTTTTTATCACAGGAAAAGAAATCAGCCCTCGACAACTTAACCGGCAGAAAAAAATTTTTTTGAAAAAATCCCTAAGCCCCGGGGTCACAATTTCATCAAAAATCTCACGTTCTCCAATTGACTAAAAAAATGGTGCCAAACGGTTGCAAATGCTCCCCTGAGAGGTTTGGCGGTCGAAACAGAAGGCTTTTTATCACAGGAAAAGAAATCAGCCCTCGACAACTTAACCGGCAGAAAAAGATTTTTTTGAAAAAATCCCTAAGCCCCGGGGTCACAATTTCATCAAAAATCTCACGTTCTCTAATTCACTCAAAAATGGTGCCAAACTGTTGCAAATGCTCCCCTGAGAGGTTTGGCGGTCGAAACAGAAGGCTTTTTATCACAGGAAAAGAAATCAGCCGTCAACAACTTAACCGGCAGAAATTTTTTTTTTTTGAAAAAATCCCTAAGCCCCGGGGTCACAATTTCATCAAAAATCTCACGTTCTCTAATTCACTCAGAAATTGTGCCAAACGGTTGCAAATGGTCCCCTGAGAGGTTTGGCGGTCGAAACAGAAGGCTTTTTATCACAGGAAAAGAAATCAGCCCTCGACAACTTAACCGGCAGAAAAAGATTTTTTTGAAAAAATCCCTAAGCCCCGGGGTCACAATTTCATCAAAAATCTCACGTTCTCTAATTCACTCAAAAATGGTGCCAAACGGTTGCAAATGCTCCCCTGAGAGGTTTGGCGGTCGAAACAGAAGGCTTTTTATCACAGGGGAAAAAATCAGCCCTCAACAACTTAACGGACAGAAAAAGATTTTTTTGAAAAAATCCCTAAGCCCCGGAATTTCATCAAAAATCTGACTTTCGGCAATTCACTCAGAAATGGTGCCAAACGGTTGCAAATGCTCCCCTGAGAGGTTTGGCGGTCGAAACAGAAGGCTTTTTATCACAGGAAAAGAAATCAGCCCTCGACAACTTAACCGGCAGAAAAAGATTTTTTTGAAAAAATCCCTAAGCCCCGGGGTCACAATTTCATCAAAAATCTCACGTTCTCCAATTGACTAAAAAAATGGTGCCAAACGGTTGCAAATGCTCCCCTGAGAGGTTTGGCGGTCGAAACAGAAGGCTATTTATCACAGGAAAAGAAATCAGCCCTCGACAACTTAACCGGCAGAAAAAGATTTTTTTGAAAAAATCCCTAAGCCCCGGGGTCACAATTTCATCAAAAATCTCACGTTCTCTAATTCACTCAGAAATTGTGCCAAACGGTTGCACATGCTCCCCTGAGAGGTTTGGCGGTCGAAACAGAAGGCTTTTTATCACAGGAAAAGAAATCAGCCCTCGACAACTTAACCGGCAGAAAAAGTTTTTTTGAAAAAACCTCTAAACCCCGGGGTTACAATTTCATCAAAAATCTTACTTTCGGCTATTCACTCAGAAATGGTGCCAAACAGTTGCAAATGCTCCCCTGAGAGGTTTGGCGGTCGAAACAGAAGGCTTTTTATCACAGGACGAGAAATCAGCCCTCGACAACTTAACCGGCAGAAAAAGATTTTTTTGAAAAAATCCCTAAGCCCCGGGGTCACAATTTCATCAAAAATCTGACTTTCGGCAATTCATTCAGAAATGGTGCCAAACGGTTGCAAAACCTCCCCTGAGAGGTTTGGCGGTCGAAACAGAAGGCTTTTTATCACAGGACAAGAAATCAGCCCTCGACAACTTAACCGGCAGAAAAAGCTTTTTTTGAAAAAATCCCTAAGCCCCGGTGTCACAATTTCATCAAAAATCTGACTTTCGGCAATTCACTCAGAAATGGTGCCAAACGGTTACAAATGCTCCCCTGAGAGGTTTGGCGGTCGAAACAGAAGGCTTTTTATCACAGGAAAAGAAATCAGCCCTCGACAACTTAACCGGCAGAAAAAGATTTTTTTGAAAAAATCCCTAAGCCCCGGGGTCACAATTTCATCAAAAATCAGACTTTCGGCAATTAACTCAGAAATGGTGCCAAACGGTTGCAAATGCTCCCCTGAGAGGTTTGGCGGTCGAAACAGAAGGATTTTTATCACAGGAAAAGAAATCAGCCCTCGACAACTTAACCGGCAGAAATTTTTTTTTCTGAAAAAATCCCTAAGCCCCAGGGTCACAATTTCATTAAGAATCTCACGTTCTCTAATTCACTCAGAAATTGTGCCAAACGGTTGCAAATGGTCCCCTGAGAGGTTTGGCGGTCGAAACAGAAGGCTTTTTATCACAGGAAAAGAAATCAGCTGTCGACAACTTAACCGGCAGAAAAAGATTTTTTTGAAAAAATGCCTAAGCCCCGGGGTCACAATTTCATCAAAAATCTCACGTTCTGCAATTGACGCAAAAATGGTGCCAAACGGATGCAAATGCTCCCCTGAGAGGTTTGGCGGTTGAAACAGAAGGCTATTTATCACAGGAAAAGAAATCAGCCCTCGACACCTTAACCGGCAGAAAAAGATTTTTTTGAAAATATCCCTAAGCCCCGGGTTCACAATTTCATCAAAAATCTGACTTTCGGCAATTCACTAAGAAATGGTGCCAAACGGTTGCAAATGCTCCCCTGAGAGGTTTGGCGGTCGAAACAGAAGGCTTTTTATCACAGGAAAAATAATCAGCCCTCCACACCGTAACCGGCAGAAAAAGATTTTTTTGAAAAAATCCCTAAGCCCCGAGGTCACAATTTCATCAAAAATCTGACTTTCGGTAATTCACTCAGAAATGGTGCCAAACGGTTGCAAATGATTCCCTGAGAGGTTTGGCGGTCGAAACAGAAGGCTTTTTATCACAGGAAAAGAAATCAGTCCTCGACAACTTAACCGGCAGAAATTTTTTTTTTTAAAAAAATCCCTAAGCCCCGGGGTCACAATTTCATCAAAAATCTCACGTTCTCTAATTCACTCAGATATTGTGCCAAACGGTTGCAAATGCCCCCCTGAGAGGTTTCGCGGTCGAAACAGAAGGCTTTTTATCACAGGAAAAGAAATCAGCCCTCGACAACTTAACCAGCAGAAAAAGATTTTTTTGAAAAAATCCCTAAGCCCCGGGGTCACAATTTCATCAAAAATCTGACTTTCGGCAATTCACTCCGAAATGGTGCCAAACGGTTGAAAAACCTCCCCTGAGAGGTTTGGCGGTCGAAACAGAAGGCTATTTATCACAGGAAAAGAAATCAGCCCTCGACACCTTAACCGGCAGAAAAAGATTTTTTTGAAAAACTCCCTAAGCCCCGGGGTCACAATTTCATCAAAAATCTGACTTTCGGCAATTCACTCAGAAATGGTGCCAAACGGTTGCAAATGCTCCCCTGAGAGGTTTGGCGGTCGAAACAGAAGGCTTTTTATCACAGGACAAGAAATCAGCCCTCGACAACTTAACCGGCAGAAAAAGATTTTTTTGAAAAAATCCCTAAGCCCCGGGGTCACAATTTCATCAAAAATCTGACTTTCGGCAATTCACTCAGAAATGGTGCCAAACGGTTGCCAATGCTCCCCTGAGAGGTTTGGCGGTCGAAACAGAAGGCTATTTATCACAGGAAAAGAAATCAGCCCTCGACAACTTAACCGGCAGAAAAAGATTTTTTTGAAAAAATCCCTAAGCCCCGGGGTCACAATTTCATCAAAAATTTGACTTTCGGCAATTCACTCAGAAATGGTGCCAAACGGTTGCAAATGCTCCCCTGAGAGGTTTGGCGGTCGAAACAGAAGGCTTTTTATCACAGGACAAGAAATCAGCCCTCGACAACTTAACCGGCAGAAAAAGATTTTTTTGAAAAAATCCCTAAGCCCCGGGGTCACAATTTCATCAAAAATCTGACTTTCGGCAATTCACTCAGAAATGGTGCCAAACGGTTGCAAATGCTCCCCTGAGAGGTTTGGCGGTCGAAACAGAAGGCTATTTATCACAGGAAAAGAAATCAGCCCTCGACAACTTAACCGGCAGAAAAAGATTTTTTTGAAAAAATCCCTAAGCCCCGGGGTCACAATTTCATCAAAAATCTGACTTTCGGCAATTCACTCAGAAATGGTGCCAAACGGTTGCAAATGCTCCCCTGAGAGGTTTGGCGGTCGAAACAGAAGGCTATTTATCACAGGAAAAGAAATCAGCCCTCGACAACTTAACCGGCAGAAAAAGATTTTTTTGAAAAAATCCCTAAGCCCCGGGGTCACAATTTCATCAAAAATCTGACTTTCGGCAATTCACTCAGAAATGGTGCCAAACCGTTGCAAATGCTCCCCTGAGAGGTTTGGCGGTCGAAACAGAAGGCTTTTTATCACAGGAAAAGAAATCAGCCCTCGACACCTTAACAGGCAGAAAAAGATTTCTTTGAAAAAATCCCTAAGCCCCGGGGTCACAATTTCATCAAAAATCTCACGTTCTCTAATTCACTCAGAAATGGTGCCAAACGGTTGCAAAACCTCCCCTGAGAGGTTTGGCGGTCGAAACAGAAGGCAGTTTATCACAGGAAAAGAAATCAGCCCTCGACACCTTAACCGGCAGAAAAAGATTTCTTTGAAAAAATCCCTAAGCCCCGGGGTCACAATTTCATCAAAAATCTCACGTTCTCTCATTCACTCAAAAATGGTGCCAAACGGTTGCAAATGCTCCCCTGAGAGGTTTGGCGGTCGAAACAGAAGGCTATTTATCACAGGAAAAGAAATCAGCCCTCGACAACTTAACCGGCAGAAAAAGATTTTTTTTAAAAAATCCCTAAGCCCCGGGGTCACAATTTCATCAAAAATCTGACTTTCAGCAATTCACTCAGAAATGGTGCCAAGCGGTTGCAAATGCTCCCCTGAGAGGTTTGGCGGTCGAAACAGAAGTCTATTTATCACAGGAAAAGAAATCAGCCCTCGACACCTTAACCGGCAGAAAAAGATTTTTTTGAAAAAATCCCTAAGCCCCGGGGTCACAATTTCATCAAAAATCTGACTTTCGGCAATTCACTCAGAAATGGTGCCAAACGGTTGCAAATGCTCCCCTGAGAGGTTTGGCGTTCGAAACAGAAGGCTTTTTATCACAGGACAAGAAATCAGCCCTCGACAACTTAACCGGCAGAAAAAGATTTTTTTGAAAAAATCCCTAAGCCCCGGGGTCACAATTTCATCAAAAATCTGACTTTCGGCAATTCACTCAGAAATGGTGCCAAACGGTTGCAAATGCTCCCCTGAAAGGTTTGGCGGTCGAAACAGAAGGCTATTTATCACAGGAAAAGAAATCAGCCCTCGACAACTTAACCGGCAGAAAAAGATTTTTTTGAAAAAATCCCTAAGCCCCGGGGTCACAATTTCATCAAAAATCTGACTTTCGGCAATTCACTCAGTATTGGTGCCAAACGGTTGCAAATGCTCCCCTGAGAGGTTTGGCGGTCGAAACAGAAGGCTTTTTATCACAGGAAAAGAAATCAGCCCAAGACACCTTAACAGGCAGAAAAAGATTTCTTTGAAAAAATCCCTAAGCCCCGGGGTCACAATTTCATCAAAAATCTCACGTTCTCTAATTCACTCAGAAATGGTGCCAAACGGTTGAAAAACCTCCCCTGAGAGGTTTGGCGGTCGAAACAGAAGGCAGTTTATCACAGGAAAAGAAATCAGCCCTCGACACCTTAACCGGCAGAAAAAGATTTCTTTGAAAAAATCCCTAAGCCCCGGGGTCACAATTTCAACAAAAATCTCACGTTCTCTCATTCACTCAAAAATGGTGCCAAACGGTTGCAAATGCTCCCCTGAGAGGTTTGGCGGTCGAAACAGAAGGCTATTTATCACAGGAAAAGAAATCAGCCCTCGACAACTTAACCGGCAGAAAAAGATTTTTTTTAAAAAATCCCTAAGCCCCGGGGTCACAATTTCATCAAAAATCTCACGTTCTCTAATTCAATCAGAAATGGTGCCAAACGGTTGCAAATGCTCCCCTGAGAGGTTTGGCGGTCGAAACAGAAGGCTTTTTATCACAGGAAAAGAAATCAGCCCTCGACAACTTAACCGGCAGAAAAAGATTTTTTTTCAAAAAATCCCTAAGCCCCGGGGTCACAATTTCATCAAAAATCTGACTTTCAGCAATTCACTCAGAAATGGTGCCAAGCGGTTGCAAATGCTCCCCTGAGAGGTTTGGCGGTTGAAACAGAAGGCTATTTATCACAGGAAAAGAAATCAGCCCTCGACACCTTAACCGGCAGAAAAAGATTTTTTTGAAAAAATCCCTAAGCCCCGGGGTCACAATTTCATCAAAAATCTGACTTTCGGCAATTCACTCAGAAATGGTGCCAAACGGTTGCAAATGCTCCCCTGAGAGGTTTGGCGGTCGAAACAGAAGGCTGTTTATCACAGGACAAGAAATAAGCCCTCGACACCTTAACCGGCAGAAAAAGATTTTTTTGAAAAAATCCCTAAGCCCCGGGGTCACAATTTCATCAAAAATCAGACTTTCGGCAATTCACTCAGAAATGGTGCCAAACGGTTGCAAATGCTCCCCTGAGAGGTTTGGCGGTCGAAACAGAAGGCTATTTATCACAGGAAAAGAAATCAGCCCTCGACAACTTAACCGGCAGAAAAAAATTTTTTTTGAAAAAATCCCTAAGCCCCGGGGTCACAATTTCATCAAAAATCTCACGTTCTCTAATTCACTCAGAAATTGTGCCAAACGGTTGCAAATGCTCCCCTGAGAGGTTTGGCGGTCGAAACAGAAGGCTTTTTATCACAGGACAAAAAATCAGCCCTCGACAACTTAACCGGCAGAAAAAGATTTTTTTGAAAAAATCCCTAAGCCCCGGGGTCACAATTTCATCAAAAATCTGACTTTCGGCAATTCACTCTGAAATGGTGCCAAACGGTTGCAAATGCTCCCCTGAGAGGTTTGGCGGTCGAAACAGAAGGCTATTTATCACAGGAAAAGAAATCAGCCCTCGACACCTTAACCGGCAGAAAAAGATTTTTTTGAAAAAATCCCTAAGCCCCGGGGTCACAATTTCATCAAAAATCTGACTTTCGGCAATTCACTCAGAAATGGTGCCAAACGGTTGCAAATGCTCCCCTGAGAGGTTTGGCGGTCGAAACAGAAGGCTTTTTATCACAGGAAAAGAAATCAGCCCTCGACAACTTAACCGGTAGAAAAAGATTTTTTTGAAAAAATCCCTAAGCCCCGGGGTCACAATTTCATCAAAAATCTGACTTTCGGCAATTCACTCAGAAATGGTGCCAAACGGTTGCAAATGCTCCCCTGAGAGGTTTGGCGGTCGAAACAGAAGGCTATTTATCACAGGAAAAGAAATCAGCCCTCGACACCTTAACACGCAGAAAAAGATTTTTTGGAAAAAATCCCTAAGCCCCGGGGTCACAATTTCATCAAAAATCTGACTTTCGGCAATTCACTCAGAAATGGTGCCAAACGGTTGCAAATGCTCCCCTGAGAGGTTTGGCGGTCGAAACAGAAGGCTTTTTATCACAGGAAAAGAAATCAGCCCTCGACAACTTAACGGGCAGAAAAAGATTTTTTTGAAAAAATCCCTAAGCCCCGGGGTCACAGTTTCATCAAAAATCTGACTTTCGGCAATTCACTCAGAAATGGTGCCAAACGGTTGCAAATGCTCCCCTGAGAGGTTTGGCGGTCGAAACAGAAGGCTTTTTATCACAGGAAAAGAAATCAGCCCTCGACACCTTAACCGGCAGAAAAAGGTTTTTTTGAAAAAATCCCTAAGCCTCGGGGTCACAATTTCATCAAAAATCTCACGTTCTCTAATTCACTCAGAAATTGTGCCAAACGATTGCAAATGGTCCCCTGAGAGGTTTGGCGGTCGAAACAGAAGGCTTTTTATCACAGGAAAAGAAATCAGCCCTCGACAACTTAACCGGCAGAAAAAGATTTTTTTGAAAAAATCCCTAAGCCCCGGGGTCACAATTTCATCAAAAATCTGACTTTCGGCAATTCACTCAGAAATGGTGCCAAACGGATGCAAATGCTCCCCTGAGAGGTTTGGCGGTCGAAACAGAAGGCTATTTATCACAGGAAAAGAAATCAGCCCTCGACACCTTAACCGGCAGAAAAAGATTTTTTTGAAAAAATCCCTAAGCCCCGGGGTCAAAATTTCATCAAAAATCTGACTTTCGGCAATTCACTCAGAAAGGGTGCCAAACGCTTGAAAATGCTCCCCTGAGAGGTTTGGCGGTCGAAACAGAAGGCTATTTATCACAGGACAAGAAATTAACCCTCGACACCTTAACCAGCAGAAAAATATTTTTTTGAAAAAATCCCTAAGCCCCGGGGTCACAATTTCACCAAAAATCTCACGTTCTCCAATTGACGCAAAAATGGTGCCAAACGGTTGCGAATGCTCCTCTGAGAGGTTTGGCGGTCGAAACAGAAGGCTATTTATCACAGGAAAAGAAATCAGCCCTCGACACCTTACCCGGCAGAAAAAGATTTTTTTGAAAATATCCCTAAGCCCCGGGGTCACAATTTCATCAAAAATCTGACTTTCGGCAATTCACTCAGAAATGGTGCCAAACGGTTGCAAATGCTCCCCTGAGAGGTTTGGCGGTCGAAACAGAAGGCTATTTATCACAGGAAAAGAAATCAGCCCTCGGCACCTTAACCAGCAGAAAAAGATTTTTTTGAAAAAATCCCTAAGCCCCGGGGTCAAAATTTCATCAAAAATCTGACTTTCCGCAATTCACTCAGAAATGGTGCCAAACGGTTGCAAATGCTCCCCTGAGAGGTTTGGCGGTCGAAACAGAAGGATTTTTATCACAGGAAAAGAAATCAGCCTTCGACAACTTAACCGGCAGAATTTTTTTTTTTTGAAAAAATCCCTAAGCCCCGGGGTCACAATTTCATCAAAAATCTCACGTTCCCTAATTCACTCAGAAATTGTGCCAAACGGTTGCAAATGGTCCCCTGAGAGGTTTGGCGGTCGAAACAGAAGGCTTTTTATCACAGGAAAAGAAATCAGCCGTCGACAACTTAACCGGCAGAAAAAGATTTTTTTGAAAAAATCCCTAAGCCCGGGGGTCACAATTTCATCAAAAATCTCACGTTCTCCAATTGACGCAAAAATGGTGCCAAACGGATGCAAATGCTCCCCTGAGAGGTTTGGCGGTCGAAACAGAAGGCTATTTATCACAGGAAAAGAAATCAGCCCTCGACACCTTAACCGGCAGAAAAAGATTTTTTTGAAAAAATCCCTAAGCCCCGGGGTCACAATTTCATCAAAAATCTGACTTTCGGCAATTCATTCAGAAATGGTGCCAAACGGTTGCAAATGCTCCCCTGAGAGGTTTGGCGGTCGAAACAGAAGGCTTTTTATCACAGGAAAAGAAATCAGCCCTCGACAACTTAACCGGCAGAAAATTTTTTTTTTGAAAAAATCCCTAAGCCCCGGGGTCACAATTTCATCAAAAATCTCACGTTCTCTAATTCACTCAGAAATGGTGCCAAACGGTTGCAAAACCTCCCCTGAGAGGTTTGGCGGTCGAAACAGAAGGCAGTTTATCACAGGAAAAGAAATCAGCCCTCGACACCTTAACCGGCAGAAAAAGATTTTTTTGAAAAAATCCCTAAGCCCCGGGGTCACAATTTCATCAAAAATCTCACGTTCTCTAATTCACTCAGAAATTGTGCCAAACGGTTGCAAATGCTCCCCTGAGAGGTTTGGAGGTCGAAACAGAAGGCTTTTTATCACAGGACAAAAAATCAGCCTTCGACCACTTAACCGGCAGAAAAAGATTTTTTTGAAAAAATCCCTAAGCCCCGGGGTCACAATTTCATCAAAAATCTGACTTTCGGCAATTCACTCTGAAATGGTGCCAAACGGTTGCAAATGCTCCCCTGAGAGGTTTGGCGGTCGAAACAGAAGGCTATTTATCACAGGAAAAGAAATCAGCCCTCGACACCTTAACCGGCAGAAAAAGATTTTTTTGAAAAAATCCCTAAACCCCGGGGTCACAATTTCATCAAAAATCTGACTTTCGGCAATTCACTCAGAAATGGTGCCAAACGGTTGCAAATGCTCCCCTGAGAGGTTTGGCGGTCGAAACAGAAGGCTTTTTATCACAGGAAAAGAAATCAGCCCTCGACAACTTAACCGGCAGAAAAAGATTTTTTTGAAAAAATCCCTAAGCCCCGGGGTCACAATTTCATCAAAAATCTGACTTTCGGCAATTCACTCAGAAATGGTGCCAAACGGTTGCAAATGCTCCCCTGAGAGGTTTGGCGGTCGAAACAGAAGGCTATTTATCACAGGAAAAGAAATCAGCCCTCGACACCTTAACACGCAGAAAAAGATTTTTTGGAAAATATCCCTAAGCCCCGGGGTCACAATTTCATCAAAAATCTGACTTTCGGCAATTCACTCAGAAATGGTGCCAAACGGTTGCAAATGCTCCCCTGAGAGGTTTGGCGGTCGAAACAGAAGGCTTTCTATCACAGGAAAAGAAATCAGCCCTCGACAACTTAACGGGCAGAAAAAGATTTTTTTGAAAAAATCCCTAAGCCCCGGGGTCACAGTTCCATCAAAAATCTGACTTTCGGCAATTCACTCAGAAATGGTGCCAAACGGTTGCAAATGCTCCCCTGAGAGGTTTGGCGGTCGAAACAGAAGGCTTTTTATCACAGGAAAATAAATCAGCCCTCGACACCTTAACCGGCAGAAAAAGGTTTTTTTGAAAAAATCCCTAAGCCTCGGGGTCACAATTTCATCAAAAATCTCACGTTCTCTAATTCACTCAGAAATTGTGCCAAACGATTGCAAATGGTCCCCTGAGAGGTTTGGCGGTCGAAACAGAAGGCTTTTTATCACAGGAAAAGAAATCAGCCCTCGACAACTTAACCGGCAGAAAAAGATTTTTTTGAAAAAATCCCTAAGCCCCGGGGTCACAATTTCATCAAAAATCTGACTTTCGGCAATTCACTCAGAAATGGTGCCAAACGGTTACAAATGCTCCCCTGAGAGGTTTGGCGGTCGAAACAGAAGGCTTTTTATCACAGGACAAGAAATCAGCCCTCGACAACTTAATCGGCAGAAAAAGATTTTTTTGAAAAAATCCCTAAGCCCCGGGGTCACAATTTCATCAAAAATCTCACGTTGTGCAATTGACGCAAAAATGGTGCCAAACGGATGCAAATGCTCCCCTGAGAGGTTTGGCGGTCGAAACAGAAGGCTATTTATCACAGGAAAAGAAATCAGCCCTCGACACCTTAACCGGCAGAAAAAGATTTTTTTGAAAAAATCCCTAAGCCCCGGGGTCACAATTTCATCAAAAATCTCACGTTCTCCAATTGACGCAAAAATGGTGCCAAACGGATGCAAATGCTCCCCTGAGAGGTTTGGCGGTCGAAACAGAAGGCTATTTATCACAGGAAAAGAAATCAGCCCTCGACACCTTAACCGGCAGAAAAAGATTTTTTTGAAAAAATCCCTAAGCCCCGGGGTCACAATTTCATCAAAAATCTGACTTTCGGCAATTCATTCAGAAATGGTGCCAAACGGTTGCAAATGCTCCCCTGAGAGGTTTGGCGGTCGAAACAGAAGGCTTTTTATCACAGGAAAAGAAATCAGCCCTCAACAACTTAACCGGCAGAAATTTTTTTTTTTGAAAAAATCCCTAAGCCCCGGGGTCACAATTACATCAAAAATCTCACGTTCTCTAATTCACTCAGAAATTGTGCCAAACGGTTGCAAATGCTCCCCTGAGAGGTTTGGCGGTCGAAACAGAAGGCTTTTTATCACAGGAAAAGAAATCAGCCCTCGACACCTTAACCGGTAGAAAAAGATTTTTTTGAAAAAACCTCTAA
Organism: Podarcis pityusensis; assembly: GCF_964106645.2. Classification (NCBI taxonomy): domain Eukaryota; kingdom Metazoa; phylum Chordata; class Lepidosauria; order Squamata; family Lacertidae; genus Podarcis; species Podarcis pityusensis. Next base: position 85,098,264 of record NC_138032.1, on the reverse strand, counting down.
ACCCCGGGGTTACAATTTCATCAAAAATCTGACTTTCGGCTATTCACTCAGAAATGGTGCCAAACAGTTGCAAATGCTCCCCTGAGAGGTTTGGCGGTCGAAACAGAAGGCTTTTTATCACAGGACGAGAAATCAACCCTCGACACCTTAACCGGCAGAAAAAGATTTTTTTGAAAAAATCCCTAAGCCCCGGGGTCACAATTTCATCAAAAATCTCACGTTCTCTAATTCACTCAGAAATTGTGCCAAACGGTTGCAAATGCTCCCCTGAGAGGTTTGGCGGTCGAAACAGAAGGCTATTTATCACAGGAAAAGAAATCAGCCCTCGACACCTTAACCAGCAGAAAAAGATTTTTTTTTAAAAATCCCTAAGCCCCGGGGTCACAATCTCATCAAAAATTTGACTTTTGGCAATTCACTCAGAAATGGTGCCAAACGGTTGCAAATGCTCCCCTGAGAGGCTTGGCGGTTGAAACAGAAGGCTTTTTATCACAGGAAAAGAAATCAGCCCTCGACAACTTAACCGGCAGAAAAAGATTTTTTTTGAAAAAATCCCTAAGCCCCGGGGTCACAATTTCATCAAAAATCTGACTTTCGGCAATTCACTCAGAAATGGTGTGAAACGGTTGCAAATACTCCCCTGAGAGGTTTGTCGGTCGAAACAGAAGGATTTTTTTCACACGACAAGAAATCTGCCCTCGACGACTTAACCCGCAGAAAAAGATTTTTTTGAAAAAATCCCTAAGCCCCGGGGTCACAATTTCATCAAAAATCTTACTTTGGGCAATTCACTCAGAAATGGTGCCAAACGGTTGCAAATGCTCCCCTGAGAGGTTTGTCGGTTGAAAGAGAAGGCTTCTTATCACAGGACAAAAAATCAGCCCTCGACAACTTAACCGGTAGAAAAAGATTTCTTTGACAAAATCCCTAAGCCTCGGGGTCACAATTTCATCAAAAATCTGACTTTTGGCAATTCACTCAGAAATGGTGCCAAACGGTTGGAAATACTCCCCTGAGAGCTTTGTCGGTCGAAACAGAAGGCTTTTTATCACAGGACAAGAAATCAACCCTCGATAACTTAACCGGCAGAAAATGATTTTTTTGAAAAAATCCCTAAGCCCCGGGGTCACAATTTCATCAAAAATCTCACTTTCTCCAATTCTCTCAAAAAATGGAGCCAAACCGTTGCAAATGCTCCCCTGAGAGGTTTGTCGGTCGAAACAGAAAGCTTTTTGTCACAGGACAAGAAATCAGCCCTCGACAACTTAACCGGCAGAAAAAGATTTTTTTAAAAAAACCCCTACGTCCCGGGGTCACAATTTCATCAAAAATCTCACGTTCTCCAATTCTCTCAAAAATGGAGCCAAACGGTTGCAAATGCTCCCCTGAAAGGTTTGGCGGTCGAAAAAGAAGGCTTCTTATCACAGGAAAAGAAATCAGCTCTCGACAACTTAACCGGCAGGAAAAGATTTTTTTGAAAAAATCCCTAAGCCCCGGGGTCACAATTTCATCAAAAATCTGACTTTCGGCAATTCACTCAGAAATGGTGTGAAACGGTTGCAAATACTCCCCTCAGAGGCTTGGCGGTCGAAACAGAAGGCTTTTTATCACAGGAAAAGAAATCAGCCCTCGACAACTTAACCGGCAGAAAAAGATTTTTTTGAAAAAATCCCTAAGCCCCGGGGTCACAATTTCATCAAAAATCTGACTTTCAGCAATTCACTCAGAAATGGTGCCAAACGGTTGCAAATGCTCCCCTGAGAGGTTTGTCGGTTGAAAGAGAAGGCTTTTTATCACAGGACAAAAAATCAGCCCTCGACAACTTAACCGGTAGAAAAAGATTTTTTTGACAAAATCCCTAAGCCTCGGGGTCACAATTTCATCAAAAATCTCACTTTCTCCAATTCTCTCAAAAATGGAGCCAAACCGTTGCAAATGCTCCCCTGATAGGTTTGTCGGTCGAAACAGAAGGCTTTTTATCACACCACAAGAAATCAGCCCTCGACAACTTAACCGGCAGAAAAAGATTTTTTTGAAAAAATCCCTAAGCCCGGCGTCACAATATCATCAAAAATCTCACGTTCTCCAATTCTCTCAAAAATGGTGCCAAACGGTTGCAAATGCTCCCCTGAAAGGTTTGGCGGTCGAAACAGAAGGCTTTTTATCACAGGACAAGAAATCAGCACTCGACAACTTAACCGGCAGAAAAAGATTTTTTTGAAAAAATCCCTAATTTCAGGGTCACAATTTCATCAAAAATCTCACTTTCTCCAATTCTCTCAAAAATGGAGCCAAACGGCTGCAAATGCTCCCCTGAAAGGTTTGTCGGTCGAAACAGAAAGCGTTTTGTCACAGGACGAGAAATCCGCCCTCGACAACTTAACCGGCAGAAAGAGATTTTTTTGAAAAAATCCCTAAGCCCCGGGGTCACAATTTCATAAGAAATCTGACTTTCAGCAATTCACTCAAAAGTGGTGCCAAACGGTTCCAAATGCTCCCCTAAGATGTTTGGCGGTGGAAACAGAAGTCCTTATATAACAGGAAAAGAAATCAGCCCTCGACAACTTAACCGGCAGAAAAACATTTCTTTGAAAAAATCCCTAAGCCCCGGGGTCACAATTTCATCAAAAATCTGACTTTCGGCAATTCACTCAAAAATGATGCCAAACGGTTGCAAATGCTCCCCTGAGAGTTTTGGCGGTCGAAACAGAAGGCCGTTTATCACAGGACAAGAAATCAGCACTCGACAACTTAACCGGCAGAAAAAGATTTTTTTGAAAAAATCCCTAAGCCCCGGGGTCACAATTTCATAAAAAATCTGACTTTTGGCAATTCACTCAGAAATGGTGCCAAACGGTTGGAAATGCTCCCCTGAGAGGTTTGTTGGTCGAAACAGAAGGCTTTTTATCACAGGACAAGAAATCAGCCCTTGACAACTTAACCGGCAGAAAATGATTTTTTTGAAAAAATCCCTAAGCCCCGGCGTCACAATTTCATCAAAAATCTCACGTTCTCCAATTCTCTCAAAAATGTAGCCAAACGGTTGCAAATGCTCCCCTGAAAGGTTTGTCGGTCGAAACAGAAAGCTTTTTGTCGCAGGACAAGAAATCAGCCCTCGACAACTTAACCGGCAGAAAAAGATTTTTTTAAAAAAATCCCTAAGCCCCGGGGTCACAATTCCATCAAAAATCTCACGTTCTCCAATTCTCTCAAAAATGGAGCCAAACGGTTGCAAATGCTCCCCTGAAAGGTTTGGCGGTCGAAAAAGAAGGCTTCTTATCACAGGAAAAGAAATCAGCTCTCGACATCTTAACCGGCAGAAAAAGATTTTTTTGAAAAAATCCCTAAGCCCCGGGACCACAATTTCATCAAAAATCTCACGTTCTCCAGTTCTCTCAAAAATGGAGCCAAACGGATGGAAATGCTCCCCTGAGAGGTTTGGCGGTCGAAACAGAAAGCTTTTTGTCACAGGACAAGAAATCAGCCCTCGACAACTTAACCGGCAGAAAAAGATTTTTTTGAAAAAATCCCTAAGCCCCGGGACCACAATTTCATCAAAAATCTCACGTTCTCCAGTTCTCTCAAAAATGGAGCCAAACGGATGGAAATGCTCCCCTGAGAGGTTTGTCGGTCGAAACAGAAGGCTTTTTATCACAGGACAAGAAATCAACCCTCGACAACTTAACCGGCAGAAAAAGATTTTTTTGAAAAAATCCCTAAGCCCCGGGGTCACAATTTCATCAAAAATCTCACGTTCTCCAATTCTCTCAAAAATGGAGCTAAACGGTTGCAAATGCTCCACTGAGAGGTTTGGCGGTCGAAACAGAAAGCTTTTTGTCACAGGACAAGAAATCAGCCCTCGACAACTTAACCGGCAGAAAAAGATTTTTTTGAAAAAATCCCTAAGCCCCGGGGTCACAATTTCATCAAAAATCTGACTTTCGGCAATTAACTCAGAAATGGTGCCAAACGGTTGCAAATACTACCCTGAGAGGTTTGGCGTTCGGAACAGAAGGCTTTTTATCACAGGAAAAGAAATCAGTCCTCGACAACTTAATTGCCAGAAAAAGATTTTTTTGAAAAAATCCCTAAGCCCCGGGGTCACAATTTCATCAAAAATCTCACGTTCTCCAATTCTCTCAAAAATGAAGCCAAACGGTTGCAAATGCTCCCCTGAAAGGTTTAGCGGTCGAAACAGAAGGCTTTTTATCACAGGACAGAAAATCAGCCCTCGACAACTTAACCGGCAGAAAATGATTTTTTTGAAAAAATCCCTAAGCCCCGGCGTCACAATTTCATCAAAAATCTCACGTTCTCCAATTCTCTCAAAAATGTAGCCAAACGGTTGCAAATGCTCCCCTGAAAGGTTTGTCGGTCGAAACAGAAAGCTTTTTGTCGCAGGACAAGAAATCAGCCCTCGACAACTTAACCGGCAGAAAAAGATTTTTTTAAAAAAATCCCTAAGCCCCGGGGTCACAATTCCATCAAAAATCTCACGTTCTCCAATTCTCTCAAAAATGGAGCCAAACGGTTGCAAATGCTCCCCTGAAAGGTTTGGCGGTCGAAAAAGAAGGCTTCTTATCACAGGAAAAGAAATCAGCTCTCGACATCTTAACCGGCAGAAAAAGATTTTTTTGAAAAAATCCCTAAGCCCCGGGACCACAATTTCATCAAAAATCTCACGTTCTCCAGTTCTCTCAAAAATGGAGCCAAACGGATGGAAATGCTCCCCTGAGAGGTTTGGCGGTCGAAACAGAAAGCTTTTTGTCACAGGACAAGAAATCAGCCCTCGACAACTTAACCGGCAGAAAAAGATTTTTTTGAAAAAATCCCTAAGCCCCGGGACCACAATTTCATCAAAAATCTCACGTTCTCCAGTTCTCTCAAAAATGGAGCCAAACGGATGGAAATGCTCCCCTGAGAGGTTTGTCGGTCGAAACAGAAGGCTTTTTATCACAGGACAAGAAATCAACCCTCGACAACTTAACCGGCAGAAAAAGATTTTTTTGAAAAAATCCCTAAGCCCCGGGGTCACAATTTCATCAAAAATCTCACGTTCTCCAATTCTCTCAAAAATGGAGCTAAACGGTTGCAAATGCTCCACTGAGAGGTTTGGCGGTCGAAACAGAAAGCTTTTTGTCACAGGACAAGAAATCAGCCCTCGACAACTTAACCGGCAGAAAAAGATTTTTTTGAAAAAATCCCTAAGCCCCGGGGTCACAATTTCATCAAAAATCTGACTTTCGGCAATTAACTCAGAAATGGTGCCAAACGGTTGCAAATACTACCCTGAGAGGTTTGGCGTTCGGAACAGAAGGCTTTTTATCACAGGAAAAGAAATCAGTCCTCGACAACTTAATTGCCAGAAAAAGATTTTTTTGAAAAAATCCCTAAGCCCCGGGGTCACAATTTCATCAAAAATCTCACGTTCTCCAATTCTCTCAAAAATGAAGCCAAACGGTTGCAAATGCTCCCCTGAAAGGTTTAGCGGTCGAAACAGAAGGCTTTTTATCACAGGACAGAAAATCAGCCCTCGACAACTTAACCGGCAGAAAAAGATTTTTTTGAAAAAATCCCTAATTTCAGGGTCACAATTTCATCAAAAATCTCACTTTCTCCAATTCTCTCAAAAATGGAGCCAAACGGCTGCAAATGCTCCCCTGAAAGGTTTGTCGGTCGAAACAGAAAGCGTTTTGTCACAGGACGAGAAATCCGCCCTCGACAACTTAACCGGCAGAAAGAGATTTTTTTGAAAAAATCCCTAAGCCCCGGGGTCAGAATTTCATAAGAAATCTGACTTTCAGCAATTCACTCAAAAGTGGTGTCAAACGGTTCCAAATGCTCCCCTAAGATGTTTGGCGGTGGAAACAGAAGTCCTTATATAACAGGAAAAGAAATCAGCCCTCGACAACTTAACCGGCAGAAAAACATTTCTTTGAAAAAATCCCTAAGCCCCGGGGTCACAATTTCATCAAAAATCTGACTTTCGGCAATTCACTCAAAAATGATGCCAAACGGTTGCAAATGCTCCCCTGAGAGTTTTGGCGGTCGAAACAGAAGGCCGTTTATCACAGGAAAAGAAAGCAGCCCTCGACAACTTAACCGGCAGAAAAAGATTTTTTTGAAAAAATCCCTATGCCCTTGGGTCACAATTACATGAAAAATCTTACTTTCGGCAATACACTCAGAAATGGTGCCAGACGGTTGGAAATGCTCCCCTGAGAGGTTTTGCGGTCGAAACAAAAGCCTTTTTATTAAAGGAAAAGAAATCAGCCCTCGACAATTTAACCAGTAGAAAAAGATTTTTATGAATAAATCCCTAAGCCCCGGGGTCACAATTTCATGAAAAATCTTACTTTCAGCAATTCACTCAGAAATGGAGCCAAACGGTTGCAAATGCTCCCCTGAGAGGTTTCGTGGTCGAAGCAGAAGGCTTTTTATCAGAGGAAAAGAAATCAGCCCTCGACAACTTAACCGGTAGAAAAAAATTTTTTTGAAAAAATCCCTAAGCGCCGTCTCCCCCTGCAAACACTCCCCTGAGAGTTTGGGTGGTCGAAACAGAAGGCTTTTTATCACAGGATAAGAAATCAGCCCTCAACAACTTAACCAGCAGAAAAGGATTTTTTTGAAAAAATCTTTAAACCCCGGGGTCATAATTTCATCAAAAATCTGACTTTCGGCAAGTCACTCAAAAATGGTGCCAAACGGTTGCAAATGCTCCGTTGCAAGGTTTGGCGGTCGAAGCAGAAGGCTTTTTATCACAGGAAAAGAAATCAGCCCTCGACAACTTAACCGGCAGAAAGAGATTTTTTTGAGAAAATCCCTAAGCCCCGGGGTCACAATTTCATAAAAAATCTGACTTTCGGCAATTCACTCAGAAATGGTGCCAAACGGTTGCAAATGCTCCCCTGAGAGGTTTGGCGGTCGAATCACAAGGCATTTTATTACAGGAAAATAAATCAGCCCTCAACAACTTAACCGGCAGAAAGAGATTTTTTTGAAAAAATCCCTAAGGCCCGGGGTCACAATTTCATCAAAAATCTCACGTTCTCCAATTCACTCAAAAATGGTGCCAAACGGTTGCAAATGCTCCCCTGAGAGGTTTGGCGGTCGAAACAGAAGGCTTTTTATTAAAGGAAAAGAAATCAGCCCTCGACAATTTAACCGGCAGAAAAAGATTTTTATGAATAAATCCCTAAGCCCCGGGGTCACAATTTCATGAAAAATCTTACTTTCAGCAATTCACTCAGAAATGGTGACAAACGGTTGCAAATGCTCCCCTGAGAGGTTTGAGGGTCGAAACAGAAGGCATTTTATCACAGGACAAGAAATCAGCCCTCGACAACTTAACCAGCAGAAAAAGATTTTTTTGAAAAAATCCCTAAGCCCCGGGGTCACAATTTCATCAAAAGTCTCACGTTCTCCAATTCTCTCAAAAATGGAGCCAAACGGTTGCAAATGCTCCCCTGAGAGGTTTGGCGGTCGAAAGAGAAGGCTTTTTATCACAGGAAAAGAAATCAGTCCTCGACAACTTAATTGGCAGAAAAAGATTTTTTTGAAAAAATCCCTAACCCCCGGGGTCACAATTTCATCAAAAATCTGACTTTCGGCAATTCACTCAAAAATGGTGCCAAACGGTTGCAAACGCTCCCCTGAGCGGTTTGGCGGTTGAAACAGAAGGCTTTTTATCACAGGAAAAGAAATCAGCCCTCGACAACTCAACCGTCAGAAAGAGATTTTTTTGAAAAAATCCCTAAGCCCCGGTGTCACAATTTCATCAAATATTTGACTTTGGCAATTCACTCAAAAATGGTGCCAAACGGTTGCAAATCCTCCCCTGAGAGGTTTGTCGGTCGAAACAGAACGCCTTATATAACAGGAAAATAAATCAGCCCTCAACAACTTAACCGGCAGAAAAAGATTTTTTTTGAAAAAAAACCTAAGCCCCGGGGTCACAATTTCATCAAAAATCTGACGTTCTCCAATTGACTCAAAAATGGTGCAAAACGGTTGCAAATGCTCCCCTGAGAGGTTTGGCGGTCGAAACAGAAGGCCTTTTATCACAGGACCAGAAATCAGCCCTCGACAACTTAACCAGCAGAAAAAGATTTTTATGAATAAATCCCTAAGCCCCGGGGTCACAATTTCATCAAAAATCTGACTTTCGGCAATTCACTCAAAAATGATGCCAAACGGTTGCAAATGCTCCCCTGAGAGTTTTGGCGGTCGAAACAGAAGGCCGTTTATCACAGGACAAGAAATCAGCACTCGACAACTTAACCGGCAGAAAAAGATTTTTTTGAAAAAATCCCTAAGCCCCGGGGTCACAATTTCATAAAAAATCTGACTTTTGGCAATTCACTCAGAAATGGTGCCAAACGGTTGGAAATGCTCCCCTGAGAGGTTTGTCGGTCGAAACAGAAGGCTTTTTATCACAGGACAAGAAATCAGCCCTTGACAACTTAACCGGCAGAAAAAGATTTTTTTGAAAAAATCCCTAAGCCCCGGCGTCACAATTTCATCAAAAATCTCACGTTCTCCAATTCTCTCAAAAATGTAGCCAAACGGTTGCAAATGCTCCCCTGAAAGGTTTGTCGGTCGAAACAGAAAGCTTTTTGTCGCAGGACAAGAAATCAGCCCTCGACAACTTAACCGGCAGAAAAAGATTTTTTTAAAAAAATCCCTAAGCCCCGGGGTCACAATTCCATCAAAAATCTCACGTTCTCCAATTCTCTCAAAAATGGAGCCAAACGGTTGCAAATGCTCCCCTGAAAGGTTTGGCGGTCGAAAAAGAAGGCTTCTTATCACAGGAAAAGAAATCAGCTCTCGACATCTTAACCGGCAGAAAAAGATTTTTTTGAAAAAATCCCTAAGCCCCGGGACCACAATTTCATCAAAAATCTCACGTTCTCCAGTTCTCTCAAAAATGGAGCCAAACGGATGGAAATGCTCCCCTGAGAGGTTTGGCGGTCGAAACAGAAAGCTTTTTGTCACAGGACAAGAAATCAGCCCTCGACAACTTAACCGGCAGAAAAAGATTTTTTTGAAAAAATCCCTAAGCCCCGGGACCACAATTTCATCAAAAATCTCACGTTCTCCAGTTCTCTCAAAAATGGAGCCAAACGGATGGAAATGCTCCCCTGAGAGGTTTGTCGGTCGAAACAGAAGGCTTTTTATCACAGGACAAGAAATCAACCCTCGACAACTTAACCGGCAGAAAAAGATTTTTTTGAAAAAATCCCTAAGCCCCGGGGTCACAATTTCATCAAAAATCTCACGTTCTCCAATTCTCTCAAAAATGGAGCTAAACGGTTGCAAATGCTCCACTGAGAGGTTTGGCGGTCGAAACAGAAAGCTTTTTGTCACAGGACAAGAAATCAGCCCTCGACAACTTAACCGGCAGAAAAAGATTTTTTTGAAAAAATCCCTAAGCCCCGGGGTCACAATTTCATCAAAAATCTGACTTTCGGCAATTAACTCAGAAATGGTGCCAAACGGTTGCAAATACTACCCTGAGAGGTTTGGCGTTCGGAACAGAAGGCTTTTTATCACAGGAAAAGAAATCAATCCTCGACAACTTAATTGCCAGAAAAAGATTTTTTTGAAAAAATCCCTATGCCCCGGGGTCACAATTTCATCAAAAATCTGACTTTCGGCAATTAACTCAGAAATGGTGCGAAACGTTTGCAAATACTAGCCTGAGAGGTTTGGCGGTCGAAACAGAAGGCTTTTTATCACAGGAAAAGAAATCAGTCCTCGACAACTTAACGGGCAGAAAAAGATTTTTTTGAAAAAATCCCTAAGCCCCGGGGTCACAATTTCATCAAAAATCTCACGTTCTCCAATTCTCTCAAAAATGAAGCCAAACGGTTGCAAATGCTCCCCTGAAAGGTTTAGCGGTCGAAACAGAAGGCTTTTTATCACAGGACAGAAAATCAGCCCTCGACAACTTAACCGGCAGAAAAAGATTTTTTTGAAAAAATCCCTAATTTCAGGGTCACAATTTCATCAAAAATCTCACTTTCTCCAATTCTCTCAAAAATGGAGCCAAACGGCTGCAAATGCTCCCCTGAAAGGTTTGTCGGTCGAAACAGAAAGCGTTTTGTCACAGGACGAGAAATCCGCCCTCGACAACTTAACCGGCAGAAAGAGATTTTTTTGAAAAAATCCCTAAGCCCCGGGGTCAGAATTTCATAAGAAATCTGACTTTCAGCAATTCACTCAAAAGTGGTGTCAAACGGTTCCAAATGCTCCCCTAAGATGTTTGGCGGTGGAAACAGAAGTCCTTATATAACAGGAAAAGAAATCAGCCCTCGACAACTTAACCGGCAGAAAAACATTTCTTTGAAAAAATCCCTAAGCCCCGGGGTCACAATTTCATCAAAAATCTGACTTTCGGCAATTCACTCAAAAATGATGCCAAACGGTTGCAAATGCTCCCCTGAGAGTTTTGGCGGTCGAAACAGAAGGCCGTTTATCACAGGAAAAGAAAGCAGCCCTCGACAACTTAACCGGCAGAAAAAGATTTTTTTGAAAAAATCCCTATGCCCTTGGGTCACAATTACATGAAAAATCTTACTTTCGGCAATACACTCAGAAATGGTGCCAGACGGTTGGAAATGCTCCCCTGAGAGGTTTTGCGGTCGAAACAAAAGCCTTTTTATTAAAGGAAAAGAAATCAGCCCTCGACAATTTAACCAGTAGAAAAAGATTTTTATGAATAAATCCCTAAGCCCCGGGGTCACAATTTCATGAAAAATCTTACTTTCAGCAATTCACTCAGAAATGGTGACAAACGGTTGCAAATGCTCCCCTGAGAGGTTTGACGGTCGAAACAGAAGGCATTTTATCACAGGACAAGAAATCAGCCCTCGACAACTTAACCGGCAGAAAAAGATTTTTTTGAAAAAATCCCTAAGCCCCGGGGTCACAATTTCATCAAAACTCTCACGTTCTCCAATTCTCTCAAAAATGGAGCCAAACGGTTGCAAATGCTCCCCTGAGAGGTTTCGTGGTCGAAGCAGAAGGCTTTTTATCAGAGGAAAAGAAATCAGCCCTCGACAACTTAACCGGTAGAAAAATTTTTTTTTGAAAAAATCCCTAAGCGCCGTCTCCCCCTGCAAACACTCCCCTGAGAGTTTTGGTGGTCGAAACAGAAGGCTTTTTATCACAGGATAAGAAATCAGCCCTCAACAACTTAACCAGCAGAAAAGGATTTTTTTGAAAAAATCTTTAAACCCCGGGGTCATAATTTCATCAAAAATCTGACTTTCGGCAAGTCACTCAAAAATGGTGCCAAACGGTTGCAAATGCTCCGTTGCAAGGTTTGGCGGTCGAAGCAGAAGGCTTTTTATCACAGGAAAAGAAATCAGCCCTCGACAACTTAACCGGCAGAAAGAGATTTTTTTGAGAAAATCCCTAAGCCCCGGGGTCACAATTTCATAAAAAATCTGACTTTCGGCAATTCACTCAGAAATGGTGCCAAACGGTTGCAAATGCTCCCCTGAGAGGTTTGGCGGTCGAATCACAAGGCATTTTATTACAGGAAAATAAATCAGCCCTCAACAACTTAACCGGCAGAAAGAGATTTTTTTGAAAAAATCCCTAAGGCCCGGGGTCACAATTTCATCAAAAATCTCACGTTCTCCAGTTCACTCAAAAATGGTGCCAAACGGTTGCAAATGCTCCCCTGAGAGGTTTGGCGGTCGAAACAGAAGGCTTTTTATTAAAGGAAAAGAAATCAGCCCTCGACAATTTAACCGGCAGAAAAAGATTTTTATGAATAAATCCCTAAGCCCCGGGGTCACAATTTCATGAAAAATCTTACTTTCAGCAATTCACTCAGAAATGGTGACAAACGGTTGCAAATGCTCCCCTGAGAGGTTTGAGGGTCGAAACAGAAGGCATTTTATCACAGGACAAGAAATCAGCCCTCGACAACTTAACCAGCAGAAAAAGATTTTTTTGAAAAAATCCCTAAGCCCCGGGGTCACAATTTCATCAAAAGTCTCACGTTCTCCAATTCTCTCAAAAATGGAGCCAAACGGTTGCAAATGCTCCCCTGAGAGGTTTGGCGGTCGAAAGAGAAGGCTTTTTATCACAGGAAAAGAAATCAGTCCTCGACAACTTAATTGGCAGAAAAAGATTTTTTTGAAAAAATCCCTAACCCCCGGGGTCACAATTTCATCAAAAATCTGACTTTCGGCAATTCACTCAAAAATGGTGCCAAACGGTTGCAAACGCTCCCCTGAGCGGTTTGGCGGTTGAAACAGAAGGCTTTTTATCACAGGAAAAGAAATCAGCCCTCGACAACTCAACCGTCAGAAAGAGATTTTTTTGAAAAAATCCCTAAGCCCCGGTGTCACAATTTCATCAAATATTTGACTTTGGCAATTCACTCAAAAATGGTGCCAAACGGTTGCAAATCCTCCCCTGAGAGGTTTGTCGGTCGAAACAGAACGCCTTATATAACAGGAAAATAAATCAGCCCTCAACAACTTAACCGGCAGAAAAAGATTTTTTTTGAAAAAAAACCTAAGCCCCGGGGTCACAATTTCATCAAAAATCTGACGTTCTCCAATTGACTCAAAAATGGTGCAAAACGGTTGCAAATGCTCCCCTGAGAGGTTTGGCGGTCGAAACAGAAGGCCTTTTATCACAGGACCAGAAATCAGCCCTCGACAACTTAACCAGCAGAAAAAGATTTTTTTGAAAAAATCCCTAAGCCCCGGGGTCACAATTTCATCAAAAATCTGACTTTCAGCAATTCACTCAGAAATGGTGCCAAACGGTTGCAAATGCTCCCCTGAGAGGTTTGTCGGTCGAAACAGAAGGCTTTTTATCACAGGACCAGAAATCAGCCCTCGACAACTTAACCGGCAGAAAAAGATTTTTTTGAAAAAATCCCTAATCCCCGGCGTTACAATTTCATCAAAAATCTGACGGTTCTCCAATTGACTCAAAAATGGTGCCAAACGGTTGCAAATGCTCCCCTGAGCGGTTTGGCGGTCGATACAGAAGGCCTTTTATTACAGGAAAAGAAATCAGCCCTCGACAACTTAACCGGCAGAAAAAGATTTTTTTGAAAAAACCCTTAAACCCCGGGGTCACAATTTCATCAAAAATCTGACTTTCGGCAAGTCAATCAAAAATGGTGCCAAACGGTTGCAAATGCTCCGCTGCAAGGTTTGGCAGTCGAAACAGAAGGCTTTTTATCACAGGAAAAGAAATCAGCCCTCGACAACTTAACCGGTAGAAAAAGATTTTTTTGAAAAAATCCCTAAGCCCCGGGGTCACAATTTCATCAAAAGTCTCACGTTCTCCAATTCTCTCAAAAATCGAGCCAAACGGTTGCAAATGCTCCCCTGAGAGGTTTGGCGGTCGAAAGAGAAGGCTTTTTATCACAGGAAAAGAAATCAGTCCTCGACAACTTAATTGGCAGAAAAAGATTTTTTTGAAAAAATCCCTAACCCCCGGGGTCACAATTTCATCAAAAATCTGACTTTCGGCAATTCACTCAAAAATGGTGCCAAACGGTTGCAAATGCTCCCCTGAGAGGTTTGGCGGTTGAAACAGAAGGCTTTTTATCACAGGAAAAGAAATCAGCCCTCGACAACTCAACCGTCAGAAAGAGATTTTTTTGAAAAAATCCCTAAGCCCCGGTGTCACAATTTCATCAAATATTTGACTTTGGCAATTCACTCAAAAATGGTGCCAAACGGTTGCAAATCCTCCCCTGAGAGGTTTGTCGGTCGAAACAGAACGCCTTATATAACAGGAAAATAAATCAGCCCTCAACAACTTAACCGGCAGAAAAAGATTTTTTTTGAAAAAAAACCTAAGCCCCGGGGTCACAATTTCATCAAAAATCTGACGTTCTCCAATTGACTCAAAAATGGTGCAAAACGGTTGCAAATGCTCCCCTGAGAGGTTTGGCGGTCGAAACAGAAGGCCTTTTATCACAGGACCAGAAATCAGCCCTCGACAACTTAACCAGCAGAAAAAGATTTTTTTGAAAAAATCCCTAAGCCCCGGGGTCACAATTTCATCAAAAATCTGACTTTCAGCAATTCACTCAGAAATGGTGCCAAACGGTTGCAAATGCTCCCCTGAGAGGTTTGTCGGTCGAAACAGAAGGCTTTTTATCACAGGACCAGAAATCAGCCCTCGACAACTTAACCGGCAGAAAAAGATTTTTTTGAAAAAATCCCTAATCCCCGGCGTTACAATTTCATCAAAAATCTGACGGTTCTCCAATTGACTCAAAAATGGTGCCAAACGGTTGCAAATGCTCCCCTGAGCGGTTTGGCGGTCGATACAGAAGGCCTTTTATTACAGGAAAAGAAATCAGCCCTCGACAACTTAACTGGCAGAAAAAGATTTTTTTGAAAAAACCCTTAAACCCCGGGGTCACAATTTCATCAAAAATCTGACTTTCGGCAAGTCAATCAAAAATGGTGCCAAACGGTTGCAAATGCTCCGCTGCAAGGTTTGGCAGTCGAAACAGAAGGCTTTTTATCACAGGAAAAGAAATCAGCCCTCGACAACTTAACCGGTAGAAAAATTTTTTTTTGAAAAAACCCCTACTCCCCGGGGTCACAATTACATGAAATTTCTTACTTTCGGCAATACACTCAGAAATGGTGCCAGACGGTTGGAAATGCTCCCCTGAGAGGTTTTGCGGTCGAAACAAAAGCCTTTTTTTTAAAGGAAAAGAAATCAGCCCTCGACACCTTAACCGGCAGAAAAAGATTTTTTTGAAAAAATCCCTAAGCCCCGGGGTCACAATTTTATCAAAAATCTGACTTTCGGCAATTCACTCAAAAATGGTGCCAAACGGTTGCCAATTCTCCCCTGAGAGGTTTGACGGTCGAAACAGAAGGGCTTTTATCAAAGGAAAAGAAATCAGCCCTCGACAACTTAACCGGCTGAAAAAGATTTTTTTGAAAAAATCCCTAAGCCCCGGGGTCACAATTTCATCAAAAATCGGACTTTCGGCAATTCACTCAAAAGTGATGCCAAGCGCTTGCAAATGCTCCCCTGAGAGGTTTGGCGGTCGAAACAAAAGGCTTTTTATTACAGGAAAAGAAATCAGCCCTCGACAACTTAACCGGCAGAAAAAGATTTTTTTGAAAAAATCCCTAAGCCCCGGGGTCACAATTTCATCAAAAATCTGACGTTCTCCAATTCACTCAAAAATGGTGCCAAACTGTTGCAAACGCTCCCCTGAGAGGTTTTTCTGTGGAAACAGATGGGTTTTTATCATCGGAAATAGAATTAGCCCTTGATGTCTGAACATGCGGAAAAACCTTTTTTAAAAAAAAATCCCTAAGCCGCGCGTTTACAATTTCAGCCAAAATGTGACGTGCTGCAATTCACTCAGAAATGGTGCCAAACTGTTGACAATGCTCCCCTGAAAGGTTTTTCGGTTGAAACAGATGGGTTTTTATCAGCGGAAACAGAATTAGCCCTCGGCGTCTGAACTTACAGAAATTTTTTTTCTAGAAAAAATCCCTAAGACGCGCAGTCACAATTTCACAAAAATCTGACGTTCTGCAATTTACTCAAAAATGGTGCTAAACTGTTGCAAATGCTCCCCTAAAAGTTTTTTTTGTTTTTTCCATGCTGTTTGGAACCAGACGATGCCGGTTGCAATGGATCGAACCCGGTTGGAACCGCTTTAGGCCAGTTTGTACCGGTCGAAGAAGGTTGGAGCCGATCTAAACCGCTTGGAACCAGTTTAGGCCACTTGGAACCGGTTTAGGCTAGTTTGAACCAGTCAAAGCTGCTTGGGACCAGTCCAGATCAGTTGGAACTGGTCCAGACCAGTTTGCAGTGGTTCAACCCGGTTGGACCCGGTCCAGACCAGTTGGAACTGGTTTAGGCCAGTTTGAACCGGTGCAAGCCAGTTGGAACCGGTTCAGATTGGTTGGAACCGGTTTAGTCCAGTTTGAACTGGTCCAAACCGCTTTGAACCACTTTAGGCCGGTTTGAACCAGTTTAGGCTAGTTTGAACTGGTCAAAGCCAGTTGGAACAGGTTTAGGCCAGTATGAAATGGTAAAAGCCGGTTGAAATCGGTTTAGGCCAGTTTAAACCTTCAAAGCTGTTTGGGATCGGTTTAGGCCCGTTTGAATCATTCCAAGCCGGTTGGAACTGGTTCATACCAGTTGCAACCAGTTTAAGCCAGTTTGAACTGGTCCAAGCCGGTTGGAACCGGTCCAAACCAGTTTGAACCAGTTTAGACAAGTTTGAACTGGTCAAAGCCAGTTTGAACCAGTTGAAGCCCATTTGAACCAGTTTTGGCTAGTTTGAAACGGTCAAACTGGTTGGGACCGGTCTCGATCAGTTGGAACTGGTCCAGACCAGATTGCACTGGTCCAAGCCGGTTGGAAGAGGTTTAGGCCAGTTTAAACCGGTCCAAGCCGGATGGAACCGGTTGAGACTGGTTGGAACTGGTTTAGGCCAGTTTGAAACGGTCGAAGCTGGTTGGCACCACTTCAGGCCAGTTTGAACCGGTTTAGGCCAGATTGAAACGGTCAAAGCCGGTTGGAACCGGTCCAGACCGGTTTGAACCGGTTTAGGCCAGTTTGATCCCGTCGAAACCGGTTTGAACCGGTTTAGGCCAGTTTTAACCGGTCCAAGCCGGATGGAACTGGTTTAGTCCAATTTGAACCTCTATAGGCCAGTTTGAACCGGTTTAGGCTAGTTTGAACCAGTCAAAGCCAGTTTGAACCAGTTGAAGCTGGTTTGAACCGGTTTAGGCTAGTTTGAAGCGGTCAAAGCTGGTTGGGAAGGGTCTAGACCGGTCTGAAACGCTTTAGGCCTGTTTGAACAGGTCCAAGCTTGTTGGAACTAGTTCAGACCATTTTTGAACCGGTTTAGGGTAGTTTGAACTGGTTTAGGCTAGTTTGAACCGGTCGAAGCTGGTTTGAAATGCTTTAGGCCAGTTTGAACCTGTCGAAGCCGGTTAGAACCGGTTTAGGGCAGTTTGAACTGGTCCAAGCCAGTTGGAACCGATTCAGACCGGTTGGAACCAGTTTAATCCAATTTGAACCGGTCCAAGCCAGTTGGAACCGGTTTAGTCCAATTTGAACCGCTTTAGGCCATTTTGAACTCGTTTAGGCTAGTTAGAACCGGTCAAAGCCGGTTGGAACTGGTTTAGGGCAATTTGATCCCGTTGAAACCAGTTTGAACCGGTTTAGGCCAGTTTTAACTGGTCCAAGCTGGATGGAACCGGTTCAGACCACTTTGAACCAGTTTAGGGCTGTTTGAACCGGTTTAGGCTAGTTTGAACCGGTTAAAGCCAGTTTGAACCGGTTTAGGCTAGTTTGAAGCAGTCAAAGCTGGTTGGGAACGGTCTAGACCGGTTTGAAATGCTTTAGGCCAGTTTGAACAGGTCCAAGCCGGTTTGAACCGGTTCAGACCGGTTTGAACCGGTTTAGGGCAGTTTGAACTGGTTTAGGCTAGTTTGAACCGGTCAAAGCCGGTTTGAAACACTTTAGGCCAGTTTGAACAGGTCCAAGCCAGTTGGAACCGCTTCAGACCGGTTGGAACCAGTTTAGACCAGTTTGAACCGGTTTAGGCTAATTTGAACCGGTCAAAGCTGGTTGGGACCGGTCCAGATCAGTTGGAACTGCTCCATGCCATTTGGAATCGTACGAAGCTGGTTGGAATGGGTCGAAGCCTCTTGGAACCGGTTTAGGCCAGTTTGCACTGGTCCAAGCCGGTTGGAACCAGTCCAGACCAGTTTGAACCGGTTTAGAGCAGTTTCAACTGGTCCAAGCTGGTTGGAACCGGTTCAGACCGGTTGGAACCAGTTTAGGCCAGTTTGAACTGGTTTAGGCCAGTTTGAATCGGTCCAAGCTGGTTGGGACTGGTCCAGATCATTTGGAACTGGTCCAGATCAATTTTCAATGGTTCAAGCCTGTTGAACCTGATCCAGACCAGTTGGAACCGATTTAGGCCAGTTTGAACCAGTCCAAGCCGGTTGGAACTGGTTCAGACTGCTTTGAACCAGTTTAGGTCAGTTTGAACCGGTTTAGGCTAGTTTGAACTGGTCAAAGCTGGTTGGAACCTGTCCAGAACGGTTGGAACAGGTCCATGCCGTTTGGAACCGGACGAAGCCTGTTGGAATAGGTTGAAGCCGGTTGGAACCGTTTTAGGCTAGTTTGAACCGGTCGAAGCCGGTTGGAACCGGTTTAGGCCAGTTTGAAATGGTCTAAGCCGGTTGGAGCCGATCCAAACCGGTTGGAACCGGTTTAGGCCACTTGGAACCGGTTTAGGCTAGTTTGAACCAGTCAAAGCTGGTTGGGACCAGTCCAGATCAGTTGGAACTGGTTTAGGCCAGTTTGATCCGGTCGAAACCGTTTTTAACCAGTTTAGGCCAGTTTTAAGCGGTCCAAGCCGGTTGGAACCGGTTCAGACCGCTTAGAACTGGTTTAGGCCAGTTTGAACTGGTTTAGTCTAGTTTGAACCGGTAAAAGCCAGTTTAAACCGGTTGAAGCCGGTTTGAATTGGTTTAGGCCAGTTTGAACCAGTTTAGGCTAGTTTGAACCGGTCAAAGCTGGTTGGAACCTGTCCAGAACATTTGGAACCCGTCCATGCCGTTTGGAACCCGTCCATGCCGTTTGGAACCGGACGAAGCTGGTTAGAATGGGTTGAAGCTGGTTTCAACCGGTTTAGGCCACTTTGAACTGGTCAAATCTGGTTGGAACCGGTCCAGACCAGTTTGAACAATTCCAGGCCAGTTTGATCCGGTCCAGACCGGTTGGAACTGGTTTAGGCCAGTTTGAACCAATTCAAGCCAGTTGGAACCGGTTCAGACCGGTTTGAACCAGTTTTGGCTAGTTTGCACCGGTTTAGGCCAGTTTGAACCGGTCCAAGCCGGTTGGATCCGGTTCAGACTGGTTGGAACCGGTTTAGGCCAGTTTAAACCGGTCCAAGCTGGTTGGAACCGGTTTAGGCCAGTTTAAACCAGTCAAAGCCAGTTGGAACCAGTTGAAGCCGGTTTGAACCAGTCAAAGCTGGTTGGGACCAGTCCAGATCAGTTGGAACTGCACCAGACCAGTTTGCACTGGTCTAAGCCGGTTGGACCTGGTCCAGACCAGTTGGAACCGGTTTAGGTCATTTTGAACTGCTTTAGGCTAGTTTGAACCGGTAAAAGCCAGTTTGAACCAGGTGAAGCCAGTCTGAGCCGGTTTAGGCCAGTTTGAGCTGGTTTAGGCCAGTTTGAACCGGTTTAGGCTAGTTTGAAACAGTCAAAGCTGTTTGGAACCCGTCCAGAATGGTTGGAACCGGTTTAGGCCAGTTTGATCCGGTCAAAACCGGTTTTAACCTGTTTAGGCCAGTTTTAAGCAGTCCAAGCCGGTTGGAACTGGTTCAGACCGCTTAGAACTGGTTTAGGCCAGTTTGAACTGGTTTAGTCTAGTTTGAACTGGTAAAAGCCAGTTTAAACCGGTTGAAGCCGGTTTGAATTGGTTTAGGCCAGTTTGAACCGGTTTAGGCTAGTTTGAACCGGTCAAAGCTGGTTGGAAGCCGTCCATGCCGTTTGGAACCCGTCCATGCCGTTTGGAATCGGACGAAGCTGGTTGGAATGGGTTGAAGCTGGTTTCAACCAGTTTAGGCCACTTTGAACTGGTCAAATCTGGTTGGAACCGGTCCAGACCAGTTTGAACAGTTCTAGGCCAGTTTGATCCGGTCCAGACCGGTTGGAACTGGTTTAGGCCAGTTTGAACCGATTCAAGCCGGTTGGAACCGGTTCAGATCGGTTTGAACCAGTTTGGGCTAGTTTGAACCGGTTTAGGCCAGTTTGAACCAGTCCAAGCCAGTTGGATCCGATTCAGACTGGTTGGAAACGGTTTAGGCCAGTTTAAACCGGTCAAAGCCAGTTGGAACCGGTTGAGACCGGTTTGAACCGGTTGAGGACCTGTTTGAACAGGTTTAGACCAGTTTGAACTGGTTTAGGCCAGTTTGAACCGGTTCAAGCTGGTTGGAACCGGTTTAATCCGGTTTCAACCGGTTTCTGTTAGTTTGAAACTGGTTTCTGCTAGTTTGAACTGGACAAAGCCGGTTTGAACTGGTTTGGCCAGTTGGAACCGGTTTAGGCTAGTTTGAACTGGTCCAAGCTGGTTTGAACCCGTCCAGAATGGTTGGAACTGGTCCATGCTGTTTGGAACCGGACGAAGCCGGTTGGAATGGGTCGAGGCCGGTTGGAACCGGTTTAGGTTAGTTTGAACCAGTCAAAGCCGGTTGGAGCCGGTCCAGACCGCTTGGAACCGTTTTAGGCCAGTTTGAACTGGTTTAGGCTAGTTTGAACCGGTCAAACTGCTTGGGACCAGTCCAGATCAGTTGGAACTGGTCCAGACCAGTTTGCACTGGTCCAAGCCGGTTGGACCCGGTCCAGACCAGTTGGAACTGGTTTAGGCCAGTTTGAACCGGTGCAAGCCAGTTGGAACCGGTTCAGATTGGTTGAAACCGGTTTAGGCCAGTTTGAACCGGTCAAAGCCGGTTGGAAATGGTTTAGGCCAGTTTAAACCGGTCCAAGCCAATTGGAACCGGTATAGGCCAGTTTAACCCGGTCAAAGCCGGTTGGAACTGGTTTAGGCCCGTTTGAACCGTTCCAAGCAGGTTGGAACTGGTGCATACCAGTT
The DNA here is from genome assembly GCF_964106645.2 of Podarcis pityusensis. Lineage (NCBI taxonomy): Eukaryota > Metazoa > Chordata > Lepidosauria > Squamata > Lacertidae > Podarcis > Podarcis pityusensis. Next base: position 85,077,615 of record NC_138032.1, on the reverse strand, counting down.
GAATCCAGTTTAAGCCAGTTTCAACTGGTTCATACCAGTTGCAACCAGTTTAAGCCAGTTTGCACTGGTCCAAGCCAGTTGGGACCAGTCCAGATCAGTTGGAACTGGTCCAGACCAGTTTGCACTGGTCCAAGCCGGTTGGAACTGGTCGAAGCCAGTTTGAACTGGTTTAGGCCAGTTTGAACCGGTTGGAAGCGGTTCAGACCGGTTTGAACCGGTTTAGGCCAGTTTGAACCTGTCCAAGCCCGTTGGAACCGGTTTATTCCAATTTGGTCCGCTTTAAGCCAGTTTGAACTGGTTTAGGCTAGTTTGAACCTGTCAAAGCTGGTTGGAACTGGTTTAGGGCAGTTTGAACTGGTCCAAGCTGGTTGGAACCGGTTCAGACCGGTTGGAACCGGTTTAGGCCAGTTTGAACCTGTTTAGGCTAGTTTGAACTGGTCAAAGCCAGTTTGAACCGGTTTAGGCCAGTTTGAACCGTTCAATGCCAGTTGGAACCGATTGAGACCGGTTTGAACCGGTTTAGGGCTGTTTGAGCCAGTCCAAGCCGGTTGGAACTGGTTTAGGCCAGTTTGAACAGCTTTAGGCCAGTTTGAACCTGTTTAGGCTAGTTTGAACCGGTCAAAGCCAGTTTGAACCGGTTGAAGCCGGTTTGAACCGGTTTAGGCCGGTTTGAACCAGTTTGAACCGGTCAAAGCTGGTTGGGACCAGTCCAGATCAGTTGGAACTGCACTAGACGAGTTAGCACTGGTCTAAGCCGGTTGGACCTGGTCCAGACCAGTTGGAACCGGTTTAGGTCAGTTTGAACCGCTTTAGGCCAGTTTGTACCGGTATAGTCGAATTTGAACCGCTTTAGGCCACTTTAAACCAGTCAAAGCCGGTTGCAACCGGTTCAGACTGGTTTGAACCTGTTTAGGCCAGTTTGAACCGTTTCAAGCTGGTTGGAACCGGTTTGGGCCAATTTGAACCGCTTTAGGCTAGTTTGAACCGATCGAAGCTGGTTGGAACCGGCTTAGGACAGTTTGAACTGGTCCAAGCCGGTTGGAACCGGTTCAGATCGGTTGGAACCGGTTTAGGCCAGTTCGAACCGATTCAAGCCGGTTGGAACCAGTTCAGACCGGTTGGAACTGGTGTAGGCCAGTTTGAACCGGTTCAAGCCAGTTTGAACCGGTTAGGGCTAGTTTGAACTGGTCAAAGCTGGTTGGTACCGGTGCAGATCAGATGGAACTGGTCCAGACCAGTTTGCACTGGTCCATGCTGGTTGGAACCGGTCAAAGCCAGTTGGAACTGGTTTAGGCCAGTTTTAACCAGTCCAAGACAGTTGGAACTGGTCTAGACTGGTTGGAACTGGTTCAGACCGGTTGGAACCGGTCGAAGCCAGTTGGAACCAGTCTAGACCGGTTGGAACCAGTCCAAGCTGATTGGAACAAGTCTTGACTGGTAGGAACCGGTCCAAGTTGGTTGGAACCGGTCTAGAATGGTTTGAACTGGTTCAAGCTGGTTGGAACCGGTCCAGACTGGTTTGAACCAGTTGAAGCCTGTTTGAACCGGTTGAAGCTGGTTTGAACCGCTCTGACTTGTGCTCTACCAGCTGAGCTATTTGTGCATGCAGTAGTAGTTGAGAAGAGATGCTTTATTAACAAGCAAACACCCTTAAAGGTGCAATGTCCATCACAGGCAGTGGGTACCTATACAGAACCCACTCAGGAATTAATCCAGGAATGTGCTTTGATAGATCAGATGAGGGAGGAGGTTGTTGCTGGACCTCGGGTGGCAGAGATGGAGGGAGCTGTGGCCCAGCAGGAACATGAGTTGTTGGATTTGACGAAGGAACCTGGAAAAAGTCAGATTTGGAGAGATGGAGTCCAGTTTGGCTTGGAGATGGGGGGCTGGATAGACCCCCCCATGCAGGGATGTTTTGACCTTTCAAGTCTGGTTTTGGGCCAGGGGGAGCTCGGAGTTGTGGGGGCCTTTAACTTTGGAGGGACCTTGAAACATGCCTTTAAATATCACATGGATTTCAGTGTTGACTATGGAAAAGGGGCTGACTTGTCGAGAAGGGACAAAAATATTGTCAAGCTGGAGTCTTCCCGAGTGAAAGGAGCAGAAGACAAAGTAAAGTACAGGTATAAATATGAAGAAGACCTGCGGAAGGGACATGGAAAAGACTTAAGAGCCTCGGATATAAGGTCACCAGGTTGAGGGACTAGATGGATGGGATAGAAAGGACTGACAAAACCCGAGACCAGGAAGAAGACACAATGGATGAAGATTGGAAGAAAGTTTTAAAAATTTATTTAGAAAAGTATCATAAAATTAATGAGTATTAGAAAAATGAAATTATTTGGCTTTAGCAGAAATGTTAAAAAGAATTATGTAAGAATATGTTATGGTTAAGAGAATTTGGTATAAATAAGATTTAAGTTTTAAGTTTTAGGTTTTTTTATGGTAAGATAAGGTTAAAATAGATTAAGGCAATTTAATGACAGAATATTGTGAAAGATGGAAAGGATTTGCTGAGATAATTAACAACTAGAATGCAATAAAGGGAGGTGTGAGGAGGTCGATGAAATAAGGTAATGACAGTTAAGGATCTGGGAATATTGGATTTGTTTTTAAATTTTTTGTTTATTTTTGCTTTTTGATTTTGATGTATTGTGTGTTTTGTTTTTTCTTTTTGACTTTGGTTTTTACTGATTTGTATTGTTTAATTGTTACTTTTATCTACTTTTTTTTCTTTTTCTTTTTCTCTTGTTTTTTCCTTCTTTTTTCTTTGTAACCTTAAAATTCTCAATAAATATCATTTAAAAAAATAAAAATAAAGGTGCAATGTCCATCAACTGAACTTTACAGCATCTGACTGAATAAGCTAACTGAAAACCTTCCTCTGAAGGTGCTATTCGTCTTAAAGATGCAGAAACATATATTAGCAGGGTGTGTGTGATCAAAAGGGGAGCAGAATAAAAGAGAGGAGGAGGTGGAAGAAGAAAGGGGTGCTTAGTAGCTGCAATATGTAGGAAGAGGAAGATGCAGGAGGTTACCATGGGAGATGTTTGTGCGGAGAAGTGTCTACTGCCCATAGAAAAAAGGCAGATATCCAGAATTGTAGTCTAACTGTGAATGTGCTGGAATGCATCCCAAAACATGGAGTGTCAATGAAGACAGAAAATTATTATTTCATTCCAGACTCTTTTTTTCAATTGGAAAAAAGGCTAGCTACCTCCCAGAACACATTTTCTTCTTCTTTGGCGATCACTCATAGCTGAGTAAGATTGTCTTCCATAAACACGGTTTTAACAATGAGTCCGTAAGTGACTGTGGAGGCCAATTCTGGATCCACACGTCCTTCCACTGTGGAGACATACTGTATTTTTCGCCCTATAGGACGCACTTTTTCCCTTCCAAAAATGAAGGGGAAATGTGTGTGCGTCCTATGGGGCGAATGCAGGCTTTCGCTGAAGCCTGGAGAGCGAGAGGCGTCGGTGCGCACCGACCCCTCTCACTCTCCAGGCTTCAGGAAGCTATCCGCAAGCCTTGGGAGCCCAGCGGGAGTGCCCGCCAGGCTCCCAAGGCTTGCGGGTAGCAGCCTGCAGCCTGAAGCACGGGGCGCTCCAGAGCACACCCCGGGCTTCAGGCAGATGTCCACAAGCCTTGCGAGCCCGGCGGGAGTTCCCGGCGGAGACCCGTTCTGGGGGCTGGGGTCGGGGGAATCTCGGGCTTCCCCCGCCCCCAGCCCCGCAAGCTCCGGGAACCCCCAGCCCCAAGGCTAAAAACAAAGCCAAGACAGCTAGCGGGATCCATCCCGCTCGCTGTCATGGCTTCTTTGCTCTTTGGGGCTCGGGGGGGGGTATTTTTTTTTCTTTATTCCCCCCCCCCAAAAAAGTGCGCCCTATAGGGCGAAAAATACGATAGGTTTCTGGGCAGGAGTTGATCATGGTGAGGGTTTGCTAAGCGTGCCTTCCTCTTGGCTCATTTCTCCCTTTCATCCTGAGTTTGAGTGTCTTCAAAACCCATGACACCTTTGGTGAAAGCCGTTCTCCAATTGGCACGCTTGCTGGCCAGTGTTTCCCAGTTGTTGGTGTTTATCCTACATTTTTAAAGATTTGCCTTGAGAGAGTTTTTGAACCTCTTTGGTTGACCACCAGCACCATACTTTCCATTTTTAAGTTTGGAATAGAGTAGTTGCTTTGGAAGATGATAACCAGGCATCCGCACAACATAACCAGTCCAACGAAGTTGATGTTGAAGAATCATTGCTTCAACACTGGTGATCTTTGCTTCTTCCAATACACTGGCATTAGTTTGCCTGTCTTCCCAAGTGGTGTGTAAAACTTTTTGGAGACACCATTGATGGAATCTTTTGAGGAGCTGGAGCTGGTGTTTATAAGCGGTCCATGTTTCACAAACATACAGTAAGGTTGGTAGTACAATAGCATTGTAAACAAGCAAAGCATCTTAAAAATGACCGTACCAAGTCCAATTAAATCCTCATACTCATGTTGTAGCTCACTGAGGATGGAGGGTGCTATGGTTGAGAAAGAATGAGTTAGCTCAGTCCTGCAAAACAGCTCTGCATGGTTATACCTTGTGATTTAGACCTTATCTTGCAAACCCCCCTAAGACCTGCAGTTATTGGGCGGTATACACAGTTAAATAGTAGTAGTTGAAGTCAAATGGGCCTTAGAAAGCACTGCTAATAACAAGGCCAGTGGAAGTGATGGTATTCCAGCTGAACTATTTAAAATTTTAAAAGATGATGCTCTTAAGGTGCTACACTCAAATATGCCAGCAAGTTTGGAAAACTCAGCAGTGGCCAGAGGATTGGAGAAGATCAGTCTACATCCCAATCCCAAAGAAGGGCAGTGCCAAATAATGCTCCAACTACCGCACAATTGCACTCATTTCACACACTAGCAAGGTTATGCTTAAAATTCTACAAGGAAGGCTTAAGCAGTATGTGGATCGAGAACTCCCAGAAGTGCAAGCTGGATTTCGAAGGGGCAGAGGAACCAGAGACCAAATTGCAAACATGCGCTGGATTATGGAGAAAGCTAGAGAGTTCCAGAAAGACATCTACTTCTGCTTCATTGACTATGCAAAAGCCTTTGACTGTGTCGACCACAGCAAACTATGGCAAGTTCTTAAAGAAATGGGAGTGCCGCCTGGCGTGCTCTGGTCCATGGGGTCACGAAGAGTCGGACACAACTAAACGACTAAACAACAACAACAAAGTAGTAATAGCAGTAGTAGTAGCAGTAGTAGTAGTAGTAATAATAATAATAATAATAATAATAATATCTGTATCATTGCAAGGAGGGGTGGCTGCAGTCCAGTGTTATTATTCTGCCTCCTGGCAAAGGCAGTTGGGAAATGCACCTGGGAGCAGCTGTGAAGTTTATTGCAGAAGCAGAGCACATGGAGTTGTGATTCATTGTTTCCCCACTCATGGCGGTAGAGGGGGGAGAGAGCAGTGAGACTCTTGTGGGTGGGTGGATCTGATCACCAAAATAGCCTGAAGATAAGTTGTTGGTCAGACCTCCCCTGGTGCTGCTTCTGCAAACAAATGGACTCCCTTCCCCTGCGTTTCCCTGGAAAACAAACACACCCTGTGCCACTTGAGCCACGGGGATGTGAAGCAGCATTTTAAAAGGTCGCAGTAAAAGTTGTTACTAGCTTGGATTTGGAAAAACAGCCATCTGACAAATTCCTGAAATGCTGGTTCGTCAGTGGCTATGAACCATGACAGAAGGAGGTGATGCTTGCAGGCCAGTTTATCCAAAACACCAGTTGCTGTGGAGCGGGCAAAGGCAGTGGCGTGCAGTCAGTGGACTAGGGGGACTAGGCTAGTCCCCTCAATTTTCCCCATAAATTAGAGTATCACGGCATTAACACTGCAAGAGGATCTTGCTTCTCCCCAGGCATAGGCTTGGGTTCAAACAGTAATCAACCATCGTGCTCTGATCCTCTCTCCAGCTTGCTGCCTTGACCAGCCCATAACGTTTTGTCCTCTAAGTCACATCACAGCCAACTCTCCCCTCTAAACTCTGTCTTTTGTCCTTCTAACTAACTCAGAGCTGGAGGAGGGGCCCCACCCATTTGTCATCCGGTACAGAACCCCTTTCCTTGGCTTTCTTAATGGTCCACTACCTGTCCTTTGTGCTGTTAATGGCCCATCTCCCAGACTATTTCCTGACCATGGGAAACTGGGTCCAGGACAGGGATTAGGAGTCTGGCATCCAGTTCAACACCCCAAGCCTTGCTTAAATTCTAACACCTACTGGACCCAGGAATTTAGGAGAGTCTGGCATCCACAAACTCACAACAATATGTTATTAGATACAGTGGTACCTCAGGTTAAGAACTTAATTCGTTCTGGAGGTCCGTTCTTAACCTGAAACTGTTCTTAACCTGAGGTATCACTTTAGCTAATGGGGCCTCCCACTGCCGCTGCACTGCCACAGCGCGATTTCTGTTCTCATCCTGAAGCAAAGTTCTTAACCCGAGGTACTATTTCTGGGTTAGTGGAGTCTGTAACCTGAAGTGTCTGTAACCCGAGGTACCACTGTACAATTCTAAAACATAATTCACACCTAGCAGCAACAGCTTAAACAAGTGTGTGCATGCAGAAAATTGGCAGCAGGGCATCTAAAATACAAAAACAGGGCAACTGTACAACAGTCTTCCCTTTATGCAAAAGCAGCTCTTAACTCCAGCCTGAACAGAAAATGGAGCTTTCATTTCCTCTCTCAGTCTCCCACTCTGGGAGATTTTCACTTTCCTGCTTTTGGGGGGATGCCATGACTATTAACATGGTATAAGACTGCTTTAAATGTATGATATGCATGTGATCTAAGTTTTCTGGAAGCACTATTTATTTGGCGAGCATCTTTTGGCTGACGATGACCAGAATGAATGGTCTGCATTTTGTTTTGATTCAGAGTCGTGTGTTTTTTTTCTACATCATTCTAGGCCCTTTACTAGCTAGACTGATCAATAGAGATACAGATATGTAAGTATTGTGATTATCGGTTGCTATTTGTTGCCCACCCCAAGGACAGGATCAGCTAAACCGTGTAAACAGTTATGTTTTCTATTTTATTTTGCCTGGTGCTTCCTTCATTTCTGTAGGAATTCCATGAGAATGACTCAACATCCTTTAGCCTGAAGCGGCATGGAAATTCAGGACAGATGGAAATTCCTGATGACTGGAAGGAAGTTGTTAACTCTGCCTCCAACTTGGGTTTGCTGAATTGAAGTAGGCAAAAGAGTAAATCTAGACTGAAGGAAAAGTCTTGAGCGAAAGATGATCTTGATTTTAAATAAAAAAACAACTTCAACACATATTGGGGATGACAGTAAGCCAGGGGAGCCTGCTGCTGGTCTCCTCCCACCCTGGTTCCTGAAGAAGATCTTTATTCCCCCTTGTTACTGAGGTAGATCGTCATTCATCGCTTCTTCCCTGGTGGGGCATGGGGGGGACGCCATTTTTGTGATTTGCCTCAGGTGCCCAAATATATTGAGCTAGCCCTGTCTGGAAGGGCCCTGCAGACCAAGTGGATGAACTAGAAGGGGCAACCTGTCTCCTCCCGTCTCTACAGGCTCTGATGGTGATGCAGATTTCACCGCCATTGCTGACCGAGTAATTAAAATGAAGCAGTACAATGCTTGGGGAATGGAAAGAGGCAAGGAAAAGGGGTTGATTTTTCTGATCCTTAGAATGACTAAGAAAAGGGTCCAAGTTCCTGAGTAGGTTGGCTAAGATTTATAAAAGAATCAGATACGTGTTGGAAGTGTAAAGAAGCAGAGGGAACATTCATCCACATGTGGTGGACATTTAAAAGGGTAAAAGGGTATTGGGAAATGACTTGTAATGAATCGAAAAAAATGTTTTAAACTACTTTCCCCAAAGTCCTTTTTCTTGGGGATAACCCAGACTGAAATTCCTAGGTGTCAGTAAAGGTTATTTACGTATGCAACAACTGTGGTCCGTGTTTTGTTAGCCCCAAAATGGTAAGTGAGTGAGGACCCAGCTAAAGAGGATTGACAACTTAAATTGACAGAATATGCAGAACTTGCAGATTTAACAAATAGAATAAGAGAGCAAGAAGAACACACATTTGAAGAAGACTGGAAAACATTTGTTGAATATATGGAAAATAACTGTATACAGCTGAAAATGGTGGCATAAAATTGATAAATTCAACAGAGTAAATAATAGTTGATGGATGTAAAAGTGGAAAACAGATTTGAATGGTTATAGTAAAATATGCAGGGATGTACGATATGTAAAATGAACCATGGAAAGAGAAGCAGGGAAGTCACTGGATATTTTAAAGTTTGTAAAATGTTTATTTGGAAATGTTAAATGTAAAATGGAATAAACAATATTATATATAAAAAAGAAAATGGTTCAAGTTCTTTCTGATTTATCTTGGAAACAACTCTGATAATTCCTGAGTCAGTCTGGGGCAGGTGGCAGACACTCCCATCTCTAGTCCACAATGCGGCGTCCATAATATGGAGCAAGTTTGGCTCTTTCACAGACATCAGAGGAAAATCCAGCATGAAATGAGAGCAAGCCAGAGTGTATCCCCATGTCGGGGATTGCTATATAAATAGAAGTGGGGGCATGACTCTCTGCATCTAAATCAAACTCAGCATGCCACATTGGTGGCAGGTTGTTGTTTAGTCATTTAGTCGTGTCTGACTCTTCGTGACTCCATGGACCAGAGCACGCCAGGCACTCCTGTCTTCCACTGCCTCCCACAGTTTGTTCATAGCTTCGAGAACACTGTCCAACCATCTCGTCTTCTGTCGTCCCCTTCTCCTTGTGCCCTCCATCTTTCCCAACATCAGGGTCTTTTCCAGGGAGTCTTCTCTTCTCATGAGGTGGCCAAAGTATTGGAGCCTCAGCTTCACGATCTGTCCTTCCAGTGAGCACTCAGGGCTGATTTCCTTCAGAATGGATAGGTTTGATCTTCTTGCAGTCCGTGGGACTCTCAAGAGTCTCCTCCAGCACCATAATTCAAAAGCATCAATTCTTCGATGATCAGCCTTCTTTATGGTCCAGCTCTCACTTCCATACATCACTACTGGGAAAACCATAGCTTTAACTATACGGACCTTTGTTGGCAAGGTGATGTCTCTGCTTTTTAAGATGCTGTCTAGGTTTGTCATCGCTTTTCTCCCAAGAAGTAGGCATCTTTTAATTTCGTGACTGCTATCACTCGGTGGTGGGTAGATTTGACTAAACAGTTCTCAAGTCAAAATGACTGTGGCTCTTAATTTCAAATGACAGATTTCAAACAGCAACTTTGAGGTGCATTTGCTGGAAGGTTGAGACAAACACAGAATAAGAAAATTCTTAATAGCCGGTGCATGTCTGCTAGCAAGAAACACAATGGCCTAACATTTAAGGGTGAAAGGATTACCTTCCAGGAAAAAAAAATATTAATTTGTTTAGCATTCTGCATTTTTATACTCCAGCCCAGTGCTCCCCCCCCCCAAAAAAAATGTTTAGGGGTACTCTCATTTTGACTCAAGAAAATCACCATTTTATAGTTCATATTGGGAAAAATAAATACAATAAATGGACAAAAGTACAAAGATTCACAAAATGTTTAGGGGTGTACAGACCCCTGCGTCTCCCCAGAAAAAAAAAAGCTCTGTTCCAGCCATATTTCTTAAAGGAAGAAAGAAACAAAACCGCAGCCCTTCACAATGTGTGACGGCAACAAACAGGTGTTTGCTAACTCTACAGGTAGAGTGATCAGGGAGCTGCAATAGCTGTAGCCCCTTTTGAGTGTATGTTCAGTGGCGTCCCAGGCTGGCAGCACATCATAGGCTCTTGGCAAAGGCGAAAGTAGCTTCTCCGCTGTGAGTCAGCTAGGGGAGTTTTTCGACACACATTCGCAATTTGTCCTTGCCACGTGGGGGCAGTATTGTGAAGCTGCTCAGACTCAGAAAATAAAATATTACAGTCGGATGTGAGAAATAAGGACGTGAATTTCACAGCATGCTTGCATTTTACTACGGACAGGTCTTTCTGTAGGAGATTAATTTCTTTATACCATTTTACAGTGCCCATTAACACAAAAAAAGAGAGACACACTCATGCAGTCTGGAACAGTTAAAACAGCATTAGCATAAAAGCAGTCGCAGAAAACAACCACCGTTCAAACCACTTAAAGGCACTGAAATGAAAAAGTTTGTGAGACAACAGAAATGTGTTTTTTTAAAAAATTATTTATTTGGTTTTTCAAATTACAGATTTACAATCACATATCCAACATACAATATGAAAACAAGATTCAAATGAATCTCCTGGATTTCCCTCCTCCCCTTTCCTCCTGCATCGTTTATACTAATTGAGATCTTTTACATCTCCATTATATCCAAAATTCACCATTAAACTACAAGTGTGATTCCAATCTTACTAAGAATTTTAACGGTTTACAATGGTTTTTAAGATAAATTATAAATTTTCCTCATTTTTGCCATTTTGGAATAATCCATCAACTTAATCTGCCACTCTTCTCTGGTCGGGACTTTATCTTCTTTCCATCTCTGGGCCAATAACATCCGTGCAACTGTGGTCACCTACATAAATAGTCTTTTCTGCTCCGTTGGGATTTTGGCACCTAGAATTCCTAAAAGAAAGGCTTCAGGGGTTTTTTTTTAGAAAAAAGTTATTTTAGACATTTTTTTCAGTTCATTATATATTATTTCCCAAAATTCTTTTAATACCTTACATGTCCACCAGATATGATAGAAGGTGCCATCGAGACAACAGAAACGTTTTCACCTGGTGCTAAAGAGGCCACAATGAAGGTGCCAGGCAAATCTTTGTAGGAAAGGCATTGCACCAACTAGGGTGCCACCACAGGAAAGACCTTCTACCTAGACAATAAAGTGGAACCAAACTATATCACATGTTTTGTGCATGTTTGCTCTGAAGGAAGTCTTACTAGGTTCAATAGGTAAGTGGGTTGGGATTGCAGCTTTGAAAATATGCCCCTCCCATTGATATATAAGTGGCAGGAAGTGATTATTTAGTCTTCCTTCATTTACAAGAGGTCCCTACAGCCCCTTTAAAGACAGAGATCCTTCTCCCTAGAAATAGGCAATGACAAAAGTAGTTTCGCCCCAGTGCTAAAGTCCACATCTTCTGCAAACAGAGTCTTGGATCGAGTCAGACTGCCTTCAAGGAAGCAAAAGGCTGAGACGGTTTTCACTTATGGCTGAAGAACCGCCTTTCTCTGTGCTGCAGGGGGAAATGGGGGAAATGAAGAAAGAGGAAAAGGTTGACAAGAAAGAGAAGAAAAAGAAAGGACATAAACGGTCGCATAAAGAGAAGCACAAATGTGAGTACAATCGTGGCCATCCTCCTCCTCATGGTTCAGGATTGATTCAGGGTGAAGATGTAGCAGTCAGGCGTTTTTGGGGCCCTAAGACTGGGAGGGGCTGGCCTCCCCACCGCTCTGTGGGGAGCAGAAAGCCAGGTGGAAATTCTTGTTTAGCACACACTATTGACTCTTCCAGTTTAAAGGAGAGTCTTCCTAGGAATCTCCATGATCCTCAAAATGGTAGTGCTGCTATAAACCTCCTTGTATCTCTTGTAGATCAGAAATGAACTAATTAGGGTTGTATGAAGATTACCTGTATACAATGTGCAAGCAGCCTGCAGGGGAAGGTGTACGAAGGTTAGTCTGTAATTAGGGTGTATTTTGGCTATAAGCTTCTAAGGCCTGCTCTTGGATATATTCAATATTCAGTTGCAAACAATCCCCCCATGTAGTCTTAGAATATTGATTGTGATTTGTCTCGTTGTGTATCTCATAATAACCAGAGGGAATAGCATCAGTGCTTCTTTTAAAGCAAAAGGATTTGGCATGTGTGCCTGTTACTAGGGCTGTTGTAACTGGCCGGCTGGATCTTACCTGGATTCTATCCATGTTACTTTTTTTGTTTGTTTGTCTGGATCTGGACCATTTTCAAGCAATCTAGAACCAAAGATAGGAGACAAAAATGTCTTTCTGATCATGCCTGCTCCTACCTTTCATTGTTCTAGGTCCATGTTGCCGTCCCTAAAGATAAAAAAGTTTGAGTGACACACCCATTGACTGAAGAAAGGGCTTGCTGGTTATTTTGAATCCAGTTGTTTGTCTTCCTTTACAACACTATCCATAGGGGATAGTGGGGAAATACCTAATTTTATTGTAGCTGTAAGAATGTAGTATTGCATGCACTCCTAAACAAAAGGCAGTTTCCATTCTCTTTCATGCTTTATAATGTACTTTTACTGTATGCAAATATTAAAGATTGATCGGAGGGGGGTGGGCTAAGAAACACATATTTTGCACATCTTAGCTGCTTGCCCCAGAACACAGGCAAAGGGTGCTTTCTTCTCCAGTATGAACATTGCTGTAACCCACCCTGGGACCAAACAAACAAAGAATGAGAAATTTGGGGTAGTTCTGTTCTTACTAGGTACCTCATTTGCTAGTTCCCTCTTTCCAGTGCCCTGGCATATTCATACGAGTCGGCATTTGGGGGTGCTCAAAGCAACAATTCTGCGGGGAACCCGGCTCTGTTGTAGATTTGGTAGACTTGAACTATGCTTCAGATCTTCTCTAATTTCACAACATCCCCCGTATTAAAAATTGGTTGCCAGCCAGGATCTCTGAATCTTTCTCTTGCCCTGGCAAAATTTTGAAGCAGGCTATCATTTTACTCTAAGCTCAGTGGTTTGCAGGCTAAATTCTAATTATTTTGGTGAACTCTTGCTCTGGCCTATTCTCATTCTTCCCCTCTCCCCCTATTCTGTAAGCACTTATCTCTTATCTGCAATGTCCTATGTTATCCTGCCTTCTGAAGTAAGGGTATTAGCAAAGAGGCTGCATGGGCGTAAGCAGGAGTTTTGTTGGGGAAGGCAGGCCTTTGGGGGGGGGGGGGCGCAGAACCTCAGTTAGCTATGCAGTATTATTTATTTTTATTGGTTTAGTCTGCCTCCCCCCCCGGCTACGCCCATGGCTGCAGCAGCTTCTTTTGTTAAAACTTGAGGCTCTTGCTTTTATTCTCACAACCGATATGGTTGTACTTATCACAGAATAGTTACAGCTGAAGCAGCAACATCTACTACCTAGATAAGAGGGAGAGGAGTGAAATGGTTCGCTGGCAACTTGTTTAGATAACCACGAAAGAATTAATTGAGTCACAACCAGGCTTTGTTCCCAAGAGCAAAAAAACTGGGGGTGGTGAAGTTGGAAAAACATAGTTGCCCTGCTCTATGTGAAACCATGGCAATTGTTCAAAATGAATTCCAGCGGTTGTGATTCGAATCCCTGTGACAGAGTGAGCTCCCGTTGCTCTGTCCCAGCTCCTGCCAACCTAGCAGTTTGGCTTCATTGAAGGGCAGTATTTCAATATGAGTAGGAAAATGAGAGTACCCCTTAACATTTTTTTGGGGGGTGGAAAGCATTGGGTGAATTAATTGTCTAAACCACTGAGCCTCTTGGGCTTGCGGATCAGAAGGTTGGCGGTTCGAATCCCTGTAACAGAGTGAGCTCCTGTTGCTCTGTCCCAGCTCCTGCCAACCTAGCAATTCAAAAGCATGCCAATGCAAGTAAATAGGTACCCCTGCGACGGGAAGGTAAACGGTGTTTCCGTGCGCTCTAGTTTCCATCACGGAGTCCCGTTGCGCCAGAAGCAGTTTAGTCATGCTGGTCACATGACCTGGAAAGCTGTCTGTGGACAAACGCCATCTCCCTTGACCTGAAAGCAAGATGAGCGCCACAACCCATAGGCACCTTTGACTAGACTTAACCGTCCAGGGGTCCTTTATCTTTTTTACCTTACCATATTGTATTGAACACACCGACCATTTGTTTGGAAACGCGGGATATAAATTATTCTGACAAATAAATGCTAAGATAAAAACGTATCTATTTATTTTACAAACTACTTCTAGGGGCATGGGGGGCATGTAAAGCCTTGGGTATAGCAACTTTATTGCAGAACTACGCGACACTAAATATTTTATTTCAGAACTGGAAGAGGGAAATGGAGGATGGCCTGTACATAAGAGACAGTCCACAGTTAATACGCTATGCCTCAATACAACATGACTATCCTCTCCTTTTCATATAAGCATTGGTGGAATTTGATCCAGCTAAGTCAAGTCTTTATTAGCGCTGCTCTTGGTTAAGTTGTTCCACTTGGAAACTGTGTTTTAAGTACTGTATTTGTTCAGATTTGGACAATGGCTTTTCTTAACAATTTTGCCTATTTTTAAGCTATCCTTTGCGATGTGGCTTAACCAAATAATGATGTGCACCAAAAGGCAGATAATGTGGGCAAAAATGGTCCATTGTTTGCTTTGGACAGGTACCAGGAAAAAAGGAACCGATCCCAGAAGCGTTTGGTTACGGTGTGGTTAGGGCTGCAAAATCCCATAGCATCGTTGAGAAAAGTGGGATTTGCTTCTGAGAATCAGTGTGTAGCAGGCTGCTGCTGAGCTAAGAATCCAGAAATCCATTTTCAAATTCTCCTCTGCTGTGCACTGATTAGGTGATCTTAGGCAAACAATTTCCTAATTCCTGAATAGAGCATGGATTCAATTGTTGGACTAACCAGGACAGCCTAGGAACAGCTCACTAAGGCGGAACCTACATACGTATAAAAAAAAACGCTGTGAAAATGCTATTTTAAAAAATGTTTTGAAAAATACTCGCCCCAAAATGGAAAGAAGCAGAAGTCCCAGCAAAGGAAGAATGGATACAAAAACTTGTGGAATATGCGGAAATGGCAAAACTTAACGGCAGAATAACAAAGCAAGACAATAAACCTTTTTTTATAAAAAAATGGAAATGATTTATTGAATATTTACAGATAAATTGTAAACAGATAAGAACATTGGCAGGATCATTGCAATAATCCGCAGTTTTATAAGAGTATATATTTAAAGCAGATGAATAAATGAGCAAATTAATTTGGATATGCAGAAGACATTAAAAATAAATTTAAGTAACCGCAGAAAGAGGGGGATGGAAGTCAAGTTTTGAAATGTTAAAATGATTGCAAAATCAGGGAAATGTATACATCTGAAAAGCATAAATTATATATATAGAGAGAGAAAAAACCAAATAATATATATGTTGCATTATATGCAATTGCATTTACCATATATCCCCTCTCAGCCAGCAGACCATGAGGTGTTTCATCTCACAGCCCCTTTCAATATTTCTGTGATTTTATATCTATAGAATATATCGTAAAAAAAAAAAAATTGTGTGTTTGTTTATAGATCTCTCCTTATCTATATCTAAACATATGTATATATTAAAAACCGGGAATACTTTTTTTTCACTGCAACAAATGCTATATTCAGACACACAACCCACTAGCAAATGGATTTGCTAGTAGGCTGTGTGTCTGGATACAGCATCTGTTGCAGTGAAAAAAACGGAATTGCTAGTAGAATAAACTTAAGCGCTCCTACTCTTGTTCGGAAGGCGGGGTTCAGGCTCCAGTTCCGCGCATGCTCAGCTCAAAAGCAACTCCGCCCTGAGCTCCCCGCGGCTTCTTGCCCGGCAAAGCGCAGGCGCAGCCTCCCAGCACCATCGAAACCCGTGAGTCTCGTTCGCTCGCACTGCGCATGTGTGCTCGGCTGCCCCGTAGCAGCCCGCCCTTCTCCTCCCTCCGGAGCCCCGCCCCATCCTCCTCAAGCCGAGGACCCCGCCGGCCCGCGGAATCTCCTCGGCAGGACTGTCTACTCCAGCGCCTGCGTGGGCCGCGAGACTCCCCGCGCCAGTCCCCGCTCTCTCTGCATCCCTCCCTCTGCATTTTGCCGCAAAGGGTCTCCTCGGCGCTCGCTTGCTCGCCGCCGGCCCGTCTCCTTAAGCGTCCCCGGGGCCGCTCCAACTTAGGCGCCCGCCTCGGGCAGCCCGTCTGTCGTTGCGCGCCCGAGTCGCGGAGGGGGTCCTTGCGCGCAGGCGGGCGGCGAGCGCGAGGTGTCTCCTTCACTTCGCCCTCCAGCGCGGCCTTCACGCGGGTAGAAGAGGGAGGGGCGGCGGAGGCGCGCGCGGGTCTCTCTGGGTCTCGGAAAGAAGCACGTCCCTTTCCCCCCCGACTGGGCAGGTAAGGGCCGTGGCGGGGTTACCATGACAACGCGGGGTGGGGTGGGGGGTTCCTTTTGCCCGGGGGTGATGGCGCGGGAGAGGAAAGGAGTTGAAAAGGAAGCATCGCTCCCCGCTCTCGTTTCCCCACAACAACAGCGCGGCGAGGTTGGCTCGGCCTCAGATCCCTCTTGCGGGGCTTAATAGGGAATTTATTCTGTTCGTGGTGTTTCTCCACGCGCTCTTTCCGTCAAGGTTTTCCGTGGGTGGGGGGATCCCGAGTGGGGTGTCCCCCCCCCCACGTCCTCCCTTGCCCTTCCTCCTGCCTTTCTCCCTTGTGAGGTATTTGGCGCAGGCTCTCCTCTCCCCAGTTTCCTGTTGGGGCTTTCCTCTTGGCTTGCTTTTTCAATCAGTCAATCAATCAATCATTTTGTTTGTATGCCGCCTTTCCGAAGTTAAAACTATGCTCGAGGCAGCTTACAATGTATATAAGAAAACCACATAACTACAAACATAAAAGCAATTATAAATAATAAAACTTCAAAAAGTACACAAGCAAATCGAACAATTTCCACGTACTTCCAAAATAAAGATACGAACAACATGTCACTTGCTTTATTGTTTGGGGGTCAAGTACCCTTGGCGTCTAGTTAAGTTGAGCATCAAGGTGGCTCCCTCTCCCTTTCCTCTGCAGTTTCTGGATGGTTCACCCTTGCAAGTTTTTGGCTTGGCTCCCGTTTGCAAACTGTCCCCTTTGCAAAAAAGGAGCTGGCATTCTTCTATACTCCCCTTTTCGATCCTAGTTTTCGGGTTCAGATCTGCTTCTTCCTTGATTTGTAGCTTTGTGACGTTTGCAAAGAGGAGAGGAGGATGTGCTTTTCTGGTGGGCTGTACTTAGGCTGGCGATGCAGGGAAGGGGTCAGGACTTCCTCCCTAAGATGGCCGCAAGGAAGAATTCACATTGCAGTAGCAGGGAAAAAGTTATTTTATCTTCTCTCTCTCCACCACTCCTTCTTTCTCCCCAGTAGCTGCCACACCCAAGGTCGTCTCCTTTATGTGGGACAGAGGCAGCCTCCATGAGTAAAGGGACACTTCCGTTCAGAAGGGAAACTGCAGAAATTTTCTGTTATCTTTGTGTGCAGCATCCCTCCCCAAAGTCATGACATGAGAGTTATCTGAATACCACGAGAGTTCTTAATTCTAAAATCTCTGTAATTTATTTTTAATGTAATTTTCCATTTTATAGATTCTCTAAATTGGACTAGATAGCTATGTCTTTTAATCCAGCATGTCAGCGTCCAAGACGTAAGTAGGGAGATGAAGTAAGGATGTTGAAGTAACCTAACTAACAGATTTGTAAGTTACAGTAAGAGTGAGCTTTGACGATGAGACTAATACCTAACCCACCATATAATCCACAGTCAGAAAAAGTCAAAATAAGTATTTGAAATCTAGGGGGCTAAGCTGCTTAAATATGTGTTTAAATGAAATATTTCTACTGTCTGTTATGGGTGTGTCTGCCTGGACTGCTTAATATGTTAATATGTTGGGAGTTGCAGATATTTGCAAAGCCTTGGGGATGTGCTTTGTGATAAGGGTGTGGAGGTGTTTGAAATAATAACTTGAGGGAAAGGTGCAGCATAATTATGTAATCTTCATAACTTGTGGTTTAATCATCATACATTGGGCTGCTCTTAGCAAGGGTTTTGCAAATATTTTCTCTCCTTGATCGTCTGTCCCTAGGGCTCAGTACATAACTGGAATTAGGAAGTGCAATTACTTTCTAAAATTCATTATTAAGAAGTTGTTACATAGCTGCCACCTTATTCTTAATGGTATTGACTTGGAATCCCCCCCCCATTGGTTTCAATGGGCCTTAAACACTTAACTGTTCAAATTGGCAGGCCTTGTGCTTTTTCTTTGCAAATGTATGTTCTGATAAAATTGTCAACATTTTTTGAAATTGGGAGAAAGTGATATTTAGAATGCCTATTAAAACTTTGCCTCGTGCTCTACCGATTGAGCTACCCAGAAGTGCCCCATTGAGAGTGCAGGGTAGTGGACCTTTCCTATCCCCCAAAGTGAGTTGCTTCAGCTACCACCAGCTGAATTGGCAGCTGAGGAGAGGTGAAGAAATGGGTGGTCTGGGGTGGGGGTTCAATTTGCTGATCCTACTGGATAGGAAAGGAGAAGTTGGCTTTCATTGAGCCCATGCTATCCCAGTTGACAAAACTACCGTAGATAGTACAAACCCACACAACTGCATTTCTCTAATATGCAAGTGAAACATAATTACTATTGCGTTCTTGTCATATTTTTATACCCAGCACAGCAGAGAGATGGAAACACAGGCCTTTGTTGTAGGATAAACATTTATTTATACATTAGTACATGCGGAAATGTACTAATGTTATCCTTCATGCCTCAAATGTGCACTAATACATTTTGACTTGGAAATATTACATATTGATGTTTGGTTCAAACCATTCATTGAATTCTAACTTTCTCCCAAAATGAAAGATCCATCATCTGAGCAGGAGTTCATCAGATTGTGACTAGGGTTGCCAGCTGACCAAAAATAATGGGTTTGGCCTGCTTTTGTGCTTTAACAGCAGCATAAGTGTGCAGAAATCTGAAACCGAAGCTCTTCACAACATTATATCTGCCTGTCAATATTTTGAACATATTAATAACAAATACTGTTAACCAAGTTTTAACAAGTATTTTGTTCAGTGATATGCAAGTTAAATGTGGTGTCTGATTCATGGTACACGTTTTGCCGATTGGAAAGTTGGCGGTTCGAATCCATGCATTGTGGCAAGCTCCTGTTGCTCTGTCCCAGCTTCTGCCAACCTAGCAGTTCTAAAGCACACCAGTGTGAGTAAATAGGTACCACTGTGGCGGGAAGGTAAACGGTGTTTCCGTGTGCTCCGGCTTCCATCACAGTCCTCCATGCGCCAGTAGCAGTTTAGTCATGCTGGCCACATGGCCCGGAAAGCTGTCTGTGGACAAACGTCGGCTCCCTCGGCCTGAAGGGAGATGAGCGCCGCAACCCCAGAGTCGCCTTTGGCTGGACTTAACCGTCCAGGGGTCCTTTACCTTTTTTACATGTTTCATGCAGTTTGTGTTATATGGGGTGTGCGTGTGTCTGTCCTCAGTTGTCACAGGATTCTCCATATTCTGCATGAGCAAAGCTGTATTACAGATTAAAACAGATTTGTGTGGAAACAGTTTAATAAGTAAAGAGGATATTGGGTTTTACTTCCACTATGTCAATAGATTTGCAGCTGTTACTGAGTGGCTGTTGGCATTATTGGATGTGAACATCTGCTTTGTAGGACTTTCATGCATGGAATGGGGGAGGAGGCATTTTGTAAAATGCACCAACAATTGTTTGCTTGTTATAATGTATTTTAAATATTGGTATATATTTGAAATATTCGCCCTTGCTGTTGTAAAAGTGCACCCGGATCCCCCCTAAAAACATCTAGAGGTACGTTAGTTTGTCATCTTAACTTTGTAATTCCTTTTAGTACAGTACTGCATTGCCATACTAAATATATCACCTTTTGTCAAATTACTTAAAAATATGCAGCAGCACTGGCTAACCACCTCATCATGAATTGTTATTTGACTTCACAGCAGACAGAACTCATTACTGCTTACATTTTGTTCTTGCAGTACTAACATTCCCATTATTTTGTCTTCCTAGCTCCAATGGCTATCCCGCCACCATATGCGGACCTTGGCAAGTCTGCCAGAGACGTCTTCAACAAAGGATTTGGTATGAAAACATTTGTAAAGAATATAGTATTGTTTGGAAGCGGACACAACATTTACTGCTGCTCTCAGCAAACCCAAACTATGCTACATAGTTGCTGTCTTCCACCTTTCCCCCACTTTATTGAGCAAATTATTGCTAGAAGTGGAATGTTTATCACCAGAATGTTTGGCATGCCATTAGACATAACTGTAACTTGCTGCTGAATATTTTCACCGTTTAGTTTAGTTTCTCTTTGGACATATAAAGATTGGCACTGCCAAGTACAGTGGAGCCTACTGTATCGGGAGACTAGTAAAAGTATTAAATATACTGCTTAGGGAACACTTAGAAGGTAGCTCAGATCAAAAGTTTCTTACGATAGGCCTTAGCACTACGATTTTCAAACAGGCGTAGATGTCGCAAAGGGAATTTACTATGGTTATAGCAAAGTGAGAACTCACCCGTCTACCCTGGGTGCTGTTTTTTTTCCTGACAGGAGCAAGAGGTGGGAGTTGAATTAACAATATTCCCCCCTACTAGTGCTGGTAGCTGATTTCCAGCGAGGGAAACCTTAGTTTTCAAACTGTGGGATGGTTCTTCCTTGGGGGTTGCAGGGCACCAGGAGCAGGGTGGGAGTTTATGAGGTTATTGGGAGGGATAAGGTCCTGAGGCAGTTAAAAATTTCACTCACCAGCAGCTGAGAACCTGATGGGTTGAATGCCCCTGAACAGAAAGCACTGATGGATGCATTTTTGCGTTTGTGGAAATAAACAATGTACTGGGAAAAGGGGGATTCTGAAAGAGCTGCTGCTTTTTTCCTTGTGTTAATTTGTGTATTGTTTTATAACGGTGTCAAAGATTCTGCTCTGTTTCTCTTCTAATGTCAGCGCAGAATTGCATGTTCACTGACATTAGAAGAAACACTTAAAACCACTTTGAGGTTGCTGGTTTTACTTTGTTTTGTTATAATCAAGCTGTACAGTAAGTTTTATTAACCAAATGAATGAATGAACCATTTGAAACAGTTAGGGATTCCCCAAAGAATCCTGGGTACAGTAGGATAATCCCAGTCTTCTCAAGGAGCTACAGTTCCCAGCGGGGCTTAACTATAGTCCCCTTCCCATAGAACTCTGTGTATACTTCCTCAGAAGAGGAATGGGGACTCCTATCAGCTCTTAGCATACTTAACTATTTAAAGTGCTATGATACTGCTTTAAATGTATAATGCAAATGGGGCATACACCCCCCCCCCCCCGGGCAAAACAGCTTGCTAGGAGAGAGCCTTGCTGGGGGAATGCAAGGAGAATTGATTTCTTGTTTCTGGGTTCTAAATTGAGCAATGACTGCTTTCATGAAACTATTTACATATTCATATTCCATACTAACTACTGTGGGGTGCATCTAAGTAAATATCTCCCAGGTAAATATTGGGTTCTGCTCTGCTGAGCTTTGGCAAAGAACAAAATGATTTCATTCCGCATTGCCAAAGCTTCAAGGGGATCATGGAAGCCATAAATGGATTTTTAGATTGCTTTTGGTCTAGCAAAGGTCTGTTGAGTTTTCTTTGGTCCAACAGTGAATCTTTCAGAAGGGTGTGGGGTGAGATAGATGCAGTCCCTGGCTCCCTAAGGTAGGCAAAGACGCTTTAGAGTTGGTTAGGAACCCATCGGAAAGTAGCATGTCCTGGGCCTCCTCTGTAAAATGCTTTTGCTCCCACTAAAAGCTTGGTGTGAATTCTTTTGGGGGTGGGTCCTTGTTCTAATATTTCAGTTTTTAAAAGCCTTTCCCCCATCTGTTCTGGGAACTAGCATGTGCAGTATATGCAATAAATGAACTTTTTTCTTGATGTTGCTAGAGAAATTGATTAGATCCATGTAGATGGTCATTTCAGTTGTAGAATGCTTTACTATCACTGTAGTTAAATAAAAGCAATGCTTTAGTGAAAGAGCCCTTGCTCATTCATCAGAGATGTAGATGTCCTAAGATCAGAATTTTGTTACAGTTACAGCGATGCAACCAGGAAGAGAGCAGCGTACAGTGGTGCCTCGCAAGACGAAATTAATCCGTTCCGCGAGTCTCTTCGTCTAGCGGCTTTTTCGTCTTGTGACTTAGCGGCTTAGCGCTATTAGCGGTTTAGCGGCTATTAAAGGCTTAGCAGCTTAGCGGCTAAAAGGCTATTAGCGGCTTGGAAAAAGGGGGGGGAGCGAAAAAAATCTCAAGACTAGCAAGACATTTTCGTCTTGCGAAACAAGCCCATAGGGAAATTCGACCTGCGAAGCGCATCGAAAAACGGAAAACCCTTTTGTCTAGCGGGTTTTTCGTCTTGCGGGGCTCCACTGTAATGTTTTCTTATGACTCTGCCTGGAATTTTATTCAAGCTTGGCTATAGTGTTAACTTCTTGAAAAACTGGCATGTTGTATAAAAGGGCAGTAGTAATTCCAGTTTTGTCTGTCAAGGTTTTGGTCTGGTGAAATTGGATGTGAAAACGAAATCTGCAAGTGGCGTGGTAAGTGCATTTTGGTGTAATATTAAACAGTAGCTCATAACCTCTGAAATGTGGTGGTGAGGGCTCCAGACCCTTCTCAGCCTTCCCACACTCCCTTTCTCCCCTCCCCAGGCAGCAGCAGCAGCAGCAGCAGCAGCAGCAGTAGTAGTAGTAGTAGTAGTAATAGTAGTAATCTGCCCTTCATCACATGGTGCCAAGGTGACAAGAATATTAAAATCATTGAAAACATCTTAACAAGCAAAAGGCCATGGGTTAAACTTGTCTCCATGAGGCATTATTATTATTTACCCTCCCTTCATCTTAAGGTCCCAGGGAAGGTCTCAGCAATTTAAAATGCAACATTAAAAACAGTTCAAAACAAATTCAATTCCAAATTGTTATGTTGTAAGCTCCCCCCCCCATAAGATTTCAAGCACATAGAAATGAAGGAGAAAGTGATTTTATTTCCTTTCCTCTTTCTCTTTTCTTTTAAGGGAATCTTTCTAGTCTAATTGCAAACTAAGTTGACTTTGTTTAACATGCAGTGTTCTGATGTGACAGCTGAATGGGGAATCTGCCATGGACTCATTTCTCTTCCTTCCCTTGCAAGCTCCTTGCCTCTCCCTTTTCTCATCTGTAATAATCATAGTTTGTTCTGAAGTCCAAGCTGGGCAAACTAATGCTAATCTCAAAGCTATAGTTTCAGATGGGTTTGCAAGCCACAATTTCAGTATTAACAGTATTAGCATAGATGCTCAATTTGGATCCCTATAATGAAGGAGGGAGCATTTTTTCTGATCTTCCAAATCATGGTTTGTACGATTGCCTGAACTGAGAAATTACATTTCTTTTTGGTCATTGTGTGATTCCTTTTAAAGTACAGGTTAATAATACCTCAGGCCCCATAATTAAGTAGCTTGATCACCAGGGTCTTTCATGCATAACGTGTTAAACAAGAATGACCAGGTTTGTGTACTTTGTTCTCGCCCTTCCTCTTCTCTATATTCATAGTAAAATTTGGAACTTGTGGTGCTTTCTTCAAATTTTGCCCAAAGAAGTAACATATAGTTTGCTACAGACCAGTTTGTCATAAATGGACCAGGAGTTTCTGGTTGCTCTGAGTGTTGTTTGAGGTTTTTATAACACAAGTTGCAGTGACACTTTGAGCATAATCGCAATTGTAGCAGAGATATACAGATTGTCCGATTCTTCAGAATTTCAGTAAGTCATTGTCAATGGCATTGAAACTCAAAGGTCCATCCAATTAGTTACGTCAGAAACTTACAGAAAGCTGCAGGGTTTTTTGGTAAAACAAGTTCTTATTTTTATCTGTAAGCTGCCTTGAGTCCTGTCAAGAAAAAAGAAGGGATATTATAATAGTCGTAGTAGTAATTACTCCTCTCTGTATTCCCCTTCGGTTTGTTAAACCTTTTCTTCCCACCTGCATTGTCCTGCTAGGAGTTCGCAACAGCTGGTTCATCAAACACAGACACAGGAAAAGTGAATGGGAGCTTGGAGACAAAATACAAGTGGTCTGAGTATGGTGTCACTTTCACAGAAAAATGGAACACGGATAACACTCTGGGAACAGAAATGGCAATTGAAGATCAGGTAATTGAATTTCGATTTGCTGAAAAGTTAAGTGGAAGTCACTTTTTACATCTGCTAATTCATAACTTTTTCCCCCTCTCTAAACTAGCTTGCCAAAGGTTTGAAGTTGACATTTGACACAACTTTCTCACCAAACACCGGGTAAGTTCTTTCCCTCTTAAGTCTTGGCATGTTCCACGTTGATTACACTGAAAGTGAGAGATGGGTTAATGAATGCTACTGAAGAAGACTTCAGTGGCTGGACACATACTGTGGTCTTTAAAAACAAAAAAACACAAATGTACAAAATGAATTCACACCACACATAATACTTACTTTAATTTGTCTTAATTTTATAATACATCTCAGGCAGATACATGGTGCCTCATGCCCATGGTTCAAGGAATAATTCTATAAAATCTCAGTGAATTCAAGCAGATGATCCCAAAAACATGTGACAGAGGAAAAGCAGCCAAACGTACAGTAATGGCTATTCATCTGACCTGGCAAAAGACACTTTTCTGTCTCCAAATGCCAGTTATAACCAGAGCAGACAGTATGAAGCTGTTTTTTAGTTGGTGTCACAGAATCCAGACTTCTCTTCATAAAATGTAGTAGCAGATATTGTTATCAAATAGATAGTAGTAAGTGGGGAAAGCCTCCATTAACTTGTGTTTGAACTGCCTCAGTTCCTAAATTCTGAATAAAACAACTTAAACTGCTGAATCAGTTTATCTGCTCTGCAAGGGCAAGAGTTACTGATTGTCTTAGGCTTGGCTTCTGCCTGGCTCATGGGGAAGAATGATAGGCAAATATTTGTATACATGAGTGGCATATAATAAACTTACTAATTTCCCTTTACCCCATGATATGCTTCTAGTTAACCACTTAACACCAAGTGAGGCCATAGGTCCGATTCCCAGCAGCTCCCCATGATTTTCCTGCCCTACCTAGAGGTGCCAGGAATTTGACGTTGAACAAGTTTCCTACTGTAGAGTTGAATTACTAATTTCAAGGAAAGTCATTCTACAAACTCTGTTGCCCCTTAAACATACAGATCTCCTTCTTGTAACCACAGGTCAGCTCTGTGGCTCTTGATCTAGTGAATACTCACATTTTGGACTACGTGGACATCTTTAATTTATCTGCTTAAGATGAGAATCAGTATAACTTGTGCATTCCAGGGGAAGAGCGGGTTTTTTTCTTACATATTTCTTTTTCCAGAAAGAAAAGTGGAAAAATCAAATCTGCTTATAAGCGTGAATGTATAAACCTCGGTTGTGATGTTGACTTTGATTTTGCTGGACCTGCCATCCATGGTACAGTTGTCTTGGGTTATGAGGGCTGGCTTGCCGGCTACCAAATGACCTTTGATAGTGCCAAATCCAAGTTGACAAGGAATAACTTCTCTGTGGGATACAAGACTGGAGACTTCCAGTTGCACACCAATGTGTAAGTATCAGAAGCTAACACGATTGCAGTTAATGAAGGTATCCAGAAATCTTGAAAACTAGGTGAAATAATTTCATTGTTGGAGCTGTAGTAGCACTGAATATGCCTACATTCTGAATAGATTTTTTGCTAGGTGATTAATTATCAAAATAAATTTTGAAGGTCTACAATAGCAGAAGTACTTTTTAAGCATTGTTCTAAAGTATATTAGTTGTTTTTAAAAAGTATTTTTTAAAAGTTCATGCATGCATTTTTTTAAAAAAATGGGCTACCTTCCCAACTTAGGTTTCATGCTCCAGTGAGTAGTTTTATTTCACACAACTTCAACTGGATATGATCTAGTACAAATTGGTATGACAACTTGCAGTTTCTCATTGATAAATACTGCATTAGAGTGTGTTGGAGTTTTCAACTTCCGATTTCAAAAAATGAGGGGTGCTAAAAAAAATTGTAACATGGCTTGTAAATTCAAAATATATTTTTGTTAAATTAATATAATTTAGTTTTGCTAGGTAAGTAAAATGTGTAAAATTGCATAGGAATCATTAAAAATCATTGTCAAGTACTTGCAGTTATGTTATATATTAATAGTGTTTAGTTAATTGAATATTATTATTAAATTAAGTTTCGCCCCTAAAACTGCATGGAACATCTTGATTAGTTGGAAGACTACAGTACCTTTTTAACTAGGCAAGTTGAATTAACAGAGACAAGGCAACCTGAGTTGCATTGAAAGCCCAACAGAAAATTGAGGTTTCAGTTACTTAAAAGAAATGGTGGTTTGCAATTGTAGTGTGATATGGAAGGCTTTCTGAGAGGCTGTATTCTAAACTGTTAGCTTTAACAACAAGCTATAATCTAAACTAAAGAACTGTAAAATAAGCAAGGAAGTACAAGCGTTTGAGAAAAATGTATTTCATACCTTTTAGTACTGATTTTTGTGTGTGCGTTCTGAAGTTTCCAACTACATGGCATCAGTTTGTATGCGGCTGTCTCTTTTTGAGGGCCAGAAAACAAGTGTTTGCAGAGCCATATCCCTTTTTCCAGCCTCTGAGAAACCTTGGGCTGGATTGGACAATACTTCTCCCTTGTGTTTGCCCTGCCCCATTCCTGGATGCCTGTTTGAATACTACCTCTACATGCACGCCTGTTTTGTGCAATTAAATTTTCCAGTCCTAATCCAGCAACTGACCTTTGTTCAATCTGGGCCTCCAAATGACAATCTTACATGTGCATTCTCCCATTTTTTAATATTGTCCTGCCATTGTGCCCCCATCCCATTGTGGACATCCTGGGGACACTGGAGATGGGGCAAAGCGTAGAACAGGTGGGAAGAACGGGTGTACTCTTGCTCCTCTCCATATAACTAGAAAGAGATGGTTGTGTATTTGTTGGAGGCAGACATTGGGTCTCTTCTCTCCCATTCTTGGGAACATGGGAAGCTCCCTTATGCTGAGGCAAGATAGCCTGCAAAAGAGAACCATAAAACAAATATAAAACAGATCAAAAACATCAGAAACAAAAGCAATTATCATAGCAACTGTAAAAATACAAAAAAGCAGTAGATAACAAATCAGTTCTGCATTTCCTGAGCTCCAGCTTCTTCTCTTGAGTAGCAGCAGGAAGGAGTGCCTTGAGGAAATCTTCCTACTTGAAAAGTTACTGGTGGGCCTGCTGCTGTAGTTCAGCTGCGATGCGGGTGGCACTGTGGTCTAAACCACTGAGCCTCTTGGGCTTGCCGATCAGAAGGTTGGCGGTTCAAATCCCCGCAACAGGGTGAGCTCCTGTTGCTCTGTCCCAGCTCCTGCCAACCTAGCAGGTTGAAAGCATAGCAGTGCAGGTAGATAGGTACCGCTGCAGCGGGAAGGTAAACGGCATTTCCATGCGCTCTGGCACTCGTTGCAGTGTCCCATCGCGCCAGAAGTGGTTTAGTCATGCTGGCCAAATGACCCGGAAAGCTGTCTGTGGACAAATGCCGGCTCCCTTGGCCTGCAAGCGAGATGAGCGCCACAACCCCATAGTCGCCTTTGAGTGGACTTAACCATCCAGGGGTCCTTTACCTTTTTTACCTTTTAGTTCAGTTGGCAGTTAGTGCATAGATCAGTCGGGCCTGGAACGCTAATGTACTACAGGGTATTTGGTGAGGTGGAAGAGAACTGAATATTCATGAACAGAGCAAAAGAATCTGTTGTGGCTTACCATCGTTGTAGCCTTTTACTTAACCAGCAGTGTCTTAAGCCACTTTTCACAGCACTTTCATAAACATAACGACTGCAAAGGAAAAAATTGACGAAATCTATTATTCTTGCCAGTGTGACTTCAGGGTCACAAGTTACTATAATGCCTTTCAAAGGGAAATGGAAGACTGCCTAAATGTTTGCATTTTGTATTATGTTTGCACTTTCTGTAGGGTGAGCCAGGGTTTTTATCTCCCACTACCACCCTCAAATGCAGTCACTTACTATGTCACAGGGAAGCCTCAATGCTCTTCTTCATTTGAAGCTTTTCTTTATTTTATCACTTGAATAAAAAAACCATTTCAAAACTATTTTTCAGCAACGATGGGTCGGAGTTCGGTGGCTCAATTTACCAAAAAGTCAGCGACAACCTTGAGACTGCTGTAAACCTTAACTGGGCAGCGGGCAGCAATAGCACTCGTTTTGGAATTGCAGCAAAGTACCTGTTGGATCCTACCGCTTCTATTTCCGTAAGTAGAACTATAGAAGAAAATGCCATAGCTGTCTTGGTCCACAAAACTATACATAGAAAACTTCTATATCCCTTACCATGAGAAGCCCCCCTCCCCATCCTAGCTTGAATGAGCATCTCCTAACTGGCCTTTGTTCGTGCCTGAGTTTACCTTTGTGAGCAGCCTAACTCCAACTTTGGCATGGACAACTTTTCTTAATGGCTTCATAGTCTGAATGAAACAGTGCGGACTCTCAGTAGCACCATTTTCTCCAAGTGAGATCTAGCCCGGCAAAATGGTTAAGAACATAACCGAAGCCACCTTGTGCAAGGACAGATAATTTGTCTACCTCAGTATCATCCACATTGATGGGCAGCATCTATTTGGAGTTTTTGAGGGGTCAGGGTCATTCCCACCCCTGTTTCGTAAGTTTACACAGATGAATTGCTTTGTGTGTAGCAGAAAAAGCTGT
Source organism: Podarcis pityusensis (assembly GCF_964106645.2). Lineage (NCBI taxonomy): Eukaryota > Metazoa > Chordata > Lepidosauria > Squamata > Lacertidae > Podarcis > Podarcis pityusensis. The sequence goes on along the minus strand of NC_138032.1, from coordinate 85,049,051 downwards.
GTACAGTCATACCTCGGCTCCTGAACGCCTTGGGAGTCGAATGTTCTGGCTCCTGAACGATCAAAACCCAGAAGTGAGTGTTATAGTTTTCGAACTGTTTTTGGACGCCAACGTCCGATGGAGCTTCCGTAGCTTCAGACTGGTTGCAGGAGTTGCGTTTTGGAAGTCAAATGTTTCAGAAGTCGAACGGACTTCCAGAACGGATTCTGTTTGACTTCCAAGGTATGACTGTATGTTCTAAGAATTCTGGTAAGGTTCACTCATGAATGGAAATGAGGTCTAATTACATAGCAGGGACTTGATTGCATTGGGGCAAGGTTTCCCACAGCTGTGTTTTGAGCTGTAAATTTGACTGTAGGTGTGCCATTATCTTTTACCCCCATCAGTAAAATTAGGAATAAACGACCTGAAGGGAACGGTTGTAAAGTTAAGATAAAACAGTATAAAGCATCCTACTGCATGTTTAAAGTGCTTTACAGATATTTGATGGAGATTATAACAGTCCAATATTGTAGTGAATAGCACTACTTCTGAGGCTTTTGCCTGGTATGGCTGTAATGGGTTCCTTTGACCTGTGGCCTCATTCTTTGCTAAGACTCACGTACATAGATGGCAGTATATAAATACTAACCCATCTCTTATTTCCATTGCGCATGACAAGATTGGAAGCTCTGTCATAGTAGAAACAGGCTTTAAAGCAAAAGAAAAGGGAAGAAAACCCTAGTTGCATAGATCTCCTGGTTGGAACAGTCCTCAGTTGCATAGATCTCCTGGTTGGAACAGTCCTGAGGACTAGTGATTATCTTCTGCCTACAAATTCTGGCAGCCCTTGGTAGCCAACAAAAAATGTTTGGTTGTCAGGACATGCTCCTACTCCCGTGAGCCATGTCCCTGGTCTCGTGATAACATCACTGGAATGCAGGAGAAGGTCAGGGACAAGCAGAAGTGTGAATCCGTCACCCAGTTCTGAGCTAGAGAAGGGCTGCAGAAGCACGCTGCCTCTCTTCCTTTATACCTGCTGGACAGCGGAAGTTTTAACCACTTGGCAGAACCAGAGATGATACAACATGACCTCTTCATTCTCCTCTGGTGAGGGGCAGCAGGGGTGTGTCTCTGCCGCGACTGGGCCGTTGCAACTCCAGCAGCCCAGTTGTGTACAAAGACAAGGCTCTGTGCTCTTGTGCTCTCCCTCCAGCTTGAGGGAGTGTGGGGAAGCACAGTTGCATTCATCATTACTTGGCTAAAGCCAATTTGTGAGCTTTTGGGGCTGGTACTCATCTTGCCCACCTCGCTCATCCTTTAGGAGGAAGCCCTGGGTTTGGTGTTGCCATGGCGAGGGGATGAGAGAGAGATTATTTGAAGCCTGGTCATCATAAGTTGAAAAAGCAGTTTGAAGAAAGCTTATCCTAGATTACACTCCGGTTGCGAGTGCTGCCTTCTTCCTCTAGTTGGGCACTATATTCTTTGGAGCAGGGCAAAGGGATGTTAAAATTAGGGCACAACATATTGTGACACACAAAGGATTGATAAAAATGTCATCTTGCTTCTCGTTGTTTTGCAGGCAAAAGTGAACAACTCTAGTCTAGTTGGAGTTGGGTACACCCAGACCCTGAGGCCAGGTAAATAATTTTGATAAGAATGTAAGAGATATTGAAGCTTTTGATTAATATGTAGGTTAATGGTGGCTGGAGTCTGTTGTTAACATGTTCTTGGAAGTTGGTAGTTCTCCATTCAAGGTTCGAAAGAGACTTAATATATAACGATGAGAAAACACTGTCAAAAATGTATAAAATCTTATTAGAATGGTCAGTGAAGGACAAGGAGGTAAAAATCAGCCATGGTAAAATGGGCAAGAGATCTAGGTCATAACATACAACTCTCAGAATGGCAAAAATTAAGTTCACAGCATGTGTTATTCTAGTAAGGAAAATTACATGAAGGCTATCTATCGTTGGTATATAACACCAAGGAAATTAGCGATAGTGTACAAAAATAATTCAGACCGATGTTGGAAATGTAAGGAGGCGGTGGGATCAATGTACCATGTCTGTTGGACTTGTAAAAGAATGAGGGAATTTTGGGATTCAGTCTATAACGAGTTGAAAAAGATCTTCAAAATTTCATTTCCCAAAACCCCTGAGGCATTTCTTTTAGGGATTATCGGGAGGGAGATTCCTAGAAATTTAAAGAAATTATGTATGCCACCACGGCAGCGAGAGTTTTGATTGCACAGAATTGGAAAAGTGAGATGATACCATCAAAAAAAGATTGGCTGATTAAACTAATGGAATGCACCAAGATGGATAAACTGACAGGACAGATAAGGGATCAAGTGAAACAAAAATTTAATAAAGACTGGAATATATTTAAACAATACCTGAAAGACCACTGCGGAGAATTAAATTTTTTGACTGGTTTAGATTAACTCTTGTAATGAGAATCATCAAAAAGTAGTGAAAAAATGGTTACCAATAAACTAGATTTATTATGATACGCATTCAGCCAAGAACTCTAAAGGACCCAAGTAAAAAGGGGAGGGAAGTCAGAAGTAATTAGAATATTAATGTGTTGAATGAGTAAGAATATATCTTTGTTTTTCTTTATTATGATTTAGAAACACATGCACATTAACAGGAAACTGAAACTTTATACAGTACTGTGATTTTACGTTAAGAAAGCATTTTTTGTTAAAAGCAATAAAGATGAATTGCAAAAAAAAGTTGACATTTCTCAGAGTAGCAGAACTTGCCTCTTCAAAAAGGATTTACTTTGAAAGTTTGAAACATTCCTTTTTAAGTGTCTCTGCAACTTAACTGGTACGTAGGCACCTTTGTGTGAAGCATGATGCTTCTAATCCCACTGGCGTCGGCATCCATGTGTGTTTCAATATAATTTACTACCTTTGAGCACTGAAGAATGTTAGCAGCAACTGATGTGTTCAGTGGACCTTGCTTTCTCTAAAACCCTTTGGTTCTATTGATCTGCAGGTGTGAAGCTCACTCTGTCTGCCCTAATCGATGGGAAGAACATCAATGCTGGTGGACACAAACTTGGTCTTGGCCTAGAATTGGAGGCTTAAGAAGTGTGAAGAAAGCTGCCGCAGGAAATGGGATATCAGAAGAATATGGCCTTAAAAATGTATTTCCAGTGTGACCCGGGGGGCTTTTTTTCCTACTCAGATGGATGGCCTAGAACAAGAGCTGTATTCAGAGTATTTAGGCAGTTACTTGTTAGCTGGTTTTTAGTTAAATTGGTTACCTATCTAGTTCTCAATTCTGCATTAGTGCAGTCACTACATAATACATTATTTAAATGTATTTAACTGTTGAATGCGCTACCCACAAATAATGAAATAGACTTTATGAAAACCTGTACACATGTGTGCATGTTATGTTTCTTTTAACACGTGATAATAGCCATTGAAATAACAGAATGGATCAGTGGATGTTCTGAAAAGTAAGGTCAACGGTTTTGTTAAAATCACCTTAACTAGAAATACTTTTGGTATCCCAAGGCAATTCGAAAATTATGAATAAAACAAATACACACACATACTTGTGCCTCCAGATATGTTGAAGTTATTGATAGGGAGGGCTGAGGTCCGCCTTAATTTTGCTTTAAAAAAAGCTGCCTGTTGTTCCAGGTGCCCTTTCTCTTCGGCGTTCTGGAGCATTTGCTATGACTCCAGTTTGCCGAAGCAGTTAAATGTCCAATCTGGGGATTTCTTGAGTTTGGCCATGGCTTAGCGAGATCTTTTGAGTGGAGTACTACTCTTGGGTCAGTCGTTTAGTGCTGCCACAGAGCCTAGGACTTGCCGATCAGAAGGTCGGCGGTTTGAATCTGCTCAATGGGGTGAGCTCCCGTTGCTTGGTCCCTGCTCCTGCCAGCCTAGCAGTTCGAAAGCATGTCAGAGTGCAAGTAGATAAATAGGTACCACTCCGGTGGGAAGGTAAACGGCATTTCCGTGCGCTGCTCTGGTTCGCCAGAAGCGGCTTAGTCATGCTGGCCACATGACCCGGAAGCTGTACGCCGGCTCCCTTGGCCAATAAAGCGAGATGAGCGCCGCAACCCCAGAGTCGGCCACGACTGGACCTAATGATCAAGGGTCCCTTTACCTTTAAGGAATCATAGAATTGTAGAGTTGGAAGGGACCTCGAGGGTCATCCAAGCCGCTGAAATGCAGGAATCATGCCCTCAGTTGTCCATGGGTGGGCTTGAACCACCCAAGGGCTGCTTCTCTTCTTGCCTATTAACAAAATATGCCAGCAATATGAAATGGAAGCGGCTTTGGGAGGAAGAGGTACAGAGATTGCCCCCTCGCTTGCCCTCCTTAGGTGCTGTGCCCCTCAACATGGAGATTGGAAGAGTTGAGATGTATTAGCTCTGTCCCTGCCCCCCTCTACATGTTGGAGGGCAAACATCTGCTGTGGGGAGTCTGCTCTACTTGCATAGGCTCCCCACAGAATTTAGAAACCCCGAGACAATGAAAGTGGCAGAGCTAGCGTGCTTGCCTGCACCCTGCCTCATACAGTCCTAATTACATGAGGGAAAGACATTCCTGAATAGTGTTTCATAGCTGCATTGGGTACATACATTTATTTTGACACATTGTAGAATGCGCCCATGCTTGGTTCATGCGTGAAACTGTTCTCGGTGCCTGTTGGCTTCGGGAGCTATTGGTTGCAGCGTCTGGGGTTTTTTAAAGCACCTCCATCAATTGCTTTCTCACAGATGTTGAGAATAGCTTGCTACACATCCTAGCCCTGTATTACCCCTAAATGGTGGGTCTACAAGAGATAGTAAAAGGTTTGTTCCTCTGCGTTTTTTTAAAAAATATGGTTATTTATTAAATTTGTGTACTGCTTTTCATCCATAGATCTCAGGGCGGTTCACAACATAAAAATAAGAGGTAAAAAAAAATACAACAAGAAAAACAAACCAATAGCCCCCCTACCTCCCACAAACACATTTAAAAGGATATCGGATGTTAACCAGGCAAAGGCCTGGTTGAAGAGAAACCTTTTGCCTAGTGCCTAAAGGTGTATAATGAAGGCACCAGCCAAACCTCCCTGGGGAAAGCATTCCACAGATGGAGCCACTGCAGAACAGGCCCATTCTCATATTGCTACTCTCCAGACCTGGAGGGGCAATGGATGCCCCCTTCCTGATTTAGATCATTGGGATTATTGAAAAGGGGCAAATGGGGCTTGTCAACCTGGGAAGGCAGCCCATCTGGGAGAAGGAGCATTCTGATCCTAAAGCTCCACTGCCTTGCAGATATCTTCGGGAGAAGAAAAGGATAAGGAGTTAAGCCCTACACAGATCAGGAGTGGAGTCCCTAAGGTGGTTGGATGCTTCCTTGTCCGCCTCCTGGCAACTCCTGCAACCCAGCTGGTGCCAAACTTACTGCTCTGCTTTCCTTTGACCATGTCAGCGAGGCCGAGGGGGTGGGTCTTGTGGTCTGGGCAGCCCAGGACCTCCATAGACACTGCCCAGGCTTGTGCCCCGGGGAGGTCACTTCATTTATTTGACTTCACCCCCGGAGGTTCACTGTATTGTTTCCTGAGACAGATGGATGCAAAGCAATCATTTTAAAAGCCCCAATCTTGCTCAACAGGACATTGGAGACTTACTAATATTGAAATATGTGGGATCTAGAAAAGGTTTTCTACAGGACTGGACTCGCCTAGCCTTCAAGATTACAGGGACTGTTCTTTCCATCCAGGAAGCATTTACTGTCTCCTTTACCCAGCAGTTGGCGAGTGGCACTGTGGGTTAAACCACAGAGCCTAGGACTTGCTGATCAGAAGGTCGCCGGTTCAAATCCCCGCGACGGGGTGAGCTCCCGTTGCTCGGTCCCTGCTCCTGCTAACCTAGCAGTTCGAAAGCATGTCAAAGTGCAAGTAGATAAATAGGTACCGCTCCGGCGGGAAGGTAAAGGGTGTTTCTGTGCACTGCTCTGGTTCGCCAGAAGCGGCTTTGTCATGCTGGCCACATGACCTGGAAGCTGTACATCGGCTCCCTCGGCCAATAAAGCGAGATGAGTATCGCAACCCCAGAGTCATCCATGACTGGACCTAATGGTCAGGGGTCCCTTTACCTTTACCCAGCAGTTGAGCCCCCTTTGTTCTGGTGGCTCTATTTAGCTCAGCAAGGCAAAGCTCAAGTGTGCAAATGATATGCAGATTTCGGGTCTTCCAAGTAACTTACCAATGTCCTTGGGCTGCCATAACCCCAAGCAAATGTGGCAATGAGGAGACGGCAAGGACGTTCATAGCACAGCAAGTAATGTGACACCCAAGTTAAAGCTGAGATACGAGCGAGATTATCTGCAAAGTGATTCGCAAGCGGGTCACAAAGGTTTACCAAGTGTTCCTCATGTGTAAATTAAAGTCTGTAGAGATGGAGAGAGAAATTGATTTAGAACATCCTGGAGTCAGTGCTTGGGAAGTTCATTTTAGAAAGGAATTAGTTGCAGTTCACATTCACCCCCTCCAGAAGAGAACTAACTCTGTTTCCAGTTCGATTCGCAGCTCATTATGTAATTGATTCACGTGGTCCTTGGCTTCTGCTCCCCTCCAGCCTTCAGAATTTTACAAGCTGCACTGCTGGAGTATAAAATAGACACAAGAAACCATCAAAACACACAGTGTAATGTGAACAACTGTTTCATTTATTTCCCCCAACAATTAGGACCTTCAAACTTAACACAGCAGCATTACTTTTTAGTGGCCACAAACCCAGAATTAAGTGTGACGAAGCTCCTATACATATACAAATGATTGAAATGCAATTAAATTGAATTAAAATTGCCCCAAGCCCCACTGCAAAAGGAACTTCATTTGCTTTTCAGTTCCCCCCAAAATTATAAGGAATGGCTTCCAGGTGCCATTCAGTGCCATTTTTGAATCTGTTTATAGTGAATTAATTTGTCTGATCAGAACTAGACCCGAGTGGCTGAAAAAAACAAGCAAAATAAGGTTGAGCTAATAAGTTGGAGTAACTTGGGAGAAAGGTTTAAGCAACTTTCCGTCTCCAGAGTTTCATGCAAATAGCCTTGAATGGGAGACAGGGCATGTGAACTTTGACCTCTCTGGAGTGAGGAACTGTGTGCACATTGGATGCAACTTGCATATTGCCAAAATAAGGGGAAACAGCCACCAAAAAAAGAGGATTCAGATTCACATATAGTCTTCATATGTTACCATACATATATGTGTGCAAATATATAGACTCGATTGCTATAATTTAAACAGAAATACAATACGGAAAAGCTGCTCTGGTAATCTGTGTCTGCCTCCTCAGTTCTGCTGCCCAGATACAAACAATGGATGGGCAGCTTCAAACCACCAGCAGCACTCCTCTTTTGGGGGGGTTTCTTAATCTTTAAATTGGACTTGGACAGGACAGCCCTTCAGATTAAGTCTGGCCCATCCATGAGGCAGACGCCTCGGGTGGCGGAATCCCCGGGATGGCTTTCCATCCCTCCTGCTAGAAAAGAGAGGCAAAGTGCTGGCGGCTTCCAGCGAGATCTCTCAAACGGGATCTCGCTGGAACTTGGGAATTGCTGCCACACTGCCCCGATCCGCAAGACTTCAGGGAGGCAAGGCCTCTTCCCTCTTCACCTCCAATGGCCAAACGTAACATGCCGTCCCTGCTTTGGATAGAAGACTGTCTTCTGTCAAGTATGGTAAAAGATAAAGGTAAAGTCCAGTCAAAGGTGAATATGGGGTACAGCGCTCATCTCGCATTCGGGCCGAGGGAGCCGGAGTTTGTCTACAGACAGCTTTCCGGGTCATGTGGCCAGCATGACTAAACCACTTCTGGTAAAACGGGACACTGTGACGGAAACCAGAGCGCACGAAAACGCCGTTTACCTTCCCGCCGCAGCAGTACCTACTTGCACTGGCATGCTTTCGAACTGCTAGGTTGGCAGGAGCTGGGACAGAGCAACAGGAGCTCACCCCGTTGCGGGGAGTTGAACCGCTGACCTAAATTGGCAAGTCCAAGAGGCTCAGTGGTTTAGACCACAGTGCCACCCACGTCCCATGCTGTCACGTAGGAGGCATAGCCAGCAGATGAGAGAGACACCTACAAGATGTTTCTCTCTGTGTGTGAGAGAGAGTCAGAGCCTTCTCCCGTTTCTAAACTCTACCATCTCAGCCCCGCAAGCTACTGGCGACTCTTCTTCAGCAGGCAAAAAGTTCCCTGCACATAGGGTTGCCATATTTCAAAAAAGTAAAATTCCTGACACCCACATAATTGTTGAACTTTCTTTTTGGGGAACAAACCCAAACTGTTGAGCATTTTTTGGGAAAACTCCACACCCCAAATAGTTGTTTTAAGCTTTTTGAGCTGTTTCCACTGCTTTTTCCATCGCGTTGCCTGCTGAAGAAGAGTCGCCAGTAGCTTGCAGGGCTGAGATGGTAGAGTTTAGAAATGGGAGAAGGCCAGTCTGATGTGGAGCAATTGCACCATCTGCTGGCAATCCAGAGCAAAACAAAACCAAACCAAACTAAGGAGGAGAGATTTATGGAATGCTACTTAATAAATAGCTGGAGCCTAAACCCTAACCGCTGGTGGTCTGGCTAAATCTATAACTAAATCTATAACTATATAAATATATAGTTGCAGAGTCTCCAAGTGTCCCTATTTTCCAAGGACGTTCCTGATTTAGAGAAGCGGTTCCGGTTTCTGATTTGATCCAGGAATGTCCTGCTTTTCCTTAGGACGTCCCAATTTTCATGGGAGAAATTTTGGAGGTTATGGTAAGATGTCCCACTTTTCATCAGAGAAATGTTGGAGGGTTTGGAGTTGCAGTTTCACATGGTAAGCTTTCCTTTGACTTAATACTGTGTGTGTGTGAGAGAGAGAGAGAAGAAGAAGAAGAGTTTGGATTTGATATCCCACTCTATCACTACCCTAAGGAGTCTCAAAGCGGCGAACATTCTCCTTTCCCTTCCTCCTCCACAACAAACACTCTGTGAGGTGAGTGGGGCTGAGAGACTTCAGAGAAGTGTGACCAGCCCAAGGTCACCCAGCAGCTGCATGTGGAGGAGCGGAGACGCGAACCTGGTTCCCCAGATTACAAGACTACCGCTCTTAACCACTACACCACACTGGAGAGAGAGATGGGGGGGGGGTTGTATGTGAATGCTTAGTACAGGCTTCCTCATCAACCTTGGCCCTCCAGATGTTTTTGGCCTACAACTCCCATGATCCCTAGCTAGCAGGACCAGTGGTCAGGGATGATGGGAATTGTGGTCTCAAAACATCTGGAGGGCCGAGGTTGAGGAAGCCTGGCTTAGTACTTCCTCACCCCACAATCCTTGCATGTAGAAAACCAGCATGTCAGAAGGAAAGTTCACCCTTCTCCATGATGTGCTAGCTTTCTAAGTAAAGGAATATGTGGGGTTGGTTTTTTTAAATGATGCATTCAACACATAACCCTCTCACATTTCATTTCATCTTGTTTAATATATTTCCATGCTTCTTTTCACTCACATGTATCACAAAGCGGCTCGCAAGCGATAAATAACAATAACAGAACAGCACATCACAGTTACAACTTAAATCATATAGAAAAATGAACAAATTGCCAGTAGCAATTGCAAATCATCGGTAAAACAACCACCTTCGGTAAAACACCTGAAGGAGTGTCTCCACCCCCATCGTTCTGCCCAGACACTGAGGTCCAGCGCTGAGGGCCTTCTGGCGGTTCCCTTGCTGTTACAGGGAACCAGGCAGAGGGCCTTCTCGGTAGTGGCACCTGCCCTGTGGAACGCCCTCCCACCAGATGTCAAGGAGATAAGTAATTCTATAACCTTTAGAATATAGCCGAAGGCAGACTTCCGGGTTGGTGCCTCTGGCAATGGCGGATTTCCTCCGATCGGGAGGAATCCGCTCCGTGGAAAACAGGGTCTGAACCGCCACGGTGAGGCGGAGACCTATCAAAAACCACAGGCGGGAGAAGCCTGTGGACGTGGGATTCGGCCGGCACCTTTGCGCCCCCCCTACCCGCGGGGAACCCTGGTTTCGGGGTTCCGGAGCGACATGGGGGTGAGTGGCGTGGTGCTTTGAATCGACTGCTTCTTTCACGGAGTGAAGCCGCATTGCTGTTGCCGGAGAGCGCTGACTTTTTCCTGTGGACAATTGGATAACTGCCCGTGAGTAGAACGGAAAATTGGATTAAGAAATTTGTTTCAATTTGGCACTGAAGCGGGAAGGTCTAAACAGGAAGTCCGCCTTCCGCTTTTGTAGATAAATTAAAGCAAAGACACGGCAAGCTAGAGTTTAGAAAGTCGTCTGTAAAGGATCAAATTTTCATCATTTAAAATTACTGAACCCCCCTTGGAAGCAGGAGAAGAGGGGGGAACCTTTTTTAGACTGAGAGAGTAAAGAAAGGCAATTTTCCACCGTCTTGAACCTGGGAGCGGGGTGTCAGGACAGACGTTCTGGGGAAGTTCATTGACTATGGACAAACGTTTTTGACAGATAGTTAAAAGAAGAGAAACATATTGATTCCATTGTTCCCCTTCGCATTTAAAAGGAACAAAATATTGACAAAATATCTGAAAAAGGAAAACTTTGTTGCTAGATCTGCTTTAAAAAAGAAAGAAAAGAAAAGATGGATACAAATAGAAATTGTTTCCCCTAGAGGGAGCTTGTGAAACTGTTATTGAAACCGAACTGGGGAGCTTTGCAGCTGCAGTAGATTAAGATCGTGGGACCAGACTTCGACCTTGAACAAGAATGTACTTGGAGGCTCTGGTGCTTGCCTTTTGCAAGACAAGTGCTTTATTGGAACAGTTACATGAGAAGATGGATTTGATGACTGTTGCGATCGGAAATTTTGGACAGGCAGTGGGTACCTATATAAAACCCACTCAGGAATTAATCCAGGAATGTGCTTTGACAGATCAGATGAGTGAGGAGGTTGTTGCTGGACCTCGGGTGGCAGAGATGGAGGGAGCTGTGGCCCAGCAGGAATATGAGTTGTTGGATTTGACGAACGAACCTGGAAAAAGTCAGATTTGGAGAGATGGAGTCCAGTTTGGCATGGAGATGGGGGGCTGGATAGATGCAGGGATGTTTTGACCCTTCAAGTCTGGCTTTGGGCCGGGGGGAGCTTGGAGTTGTGGGGGCCTTTAACTTTGGAGGGACCTTGAAACATGCCTTTAAATACCACATGGATTTCAGTGTTGACTATGGAAAAGGGGCTGACTTGTCGAGAAGGGACAAAAATATTGTCAACCTGGAGTCTCCCCGAGTGAAAGGAGCAGAAGACAAAGTAAAGTACAGGTATAAATATGAAGAAGACCTGCGGAAGGGACATGGAAGAGACTTAAGAGCCTCGGACATAAGGTCACCAGGTTGATGGACTAGATGGATGGGATAGAAAGGACTGACAAAACCCGAGACCAGGAAGAAGAGACGATGGATGAAGACTGGAAGAAAGTTTTTAAAATTCATTTAGAAAAGTATCATAAAATTAATGAGTATTAGAAAAATGTTGGAATGAAATTATTGGGCTTTAGCAGAAATGTTAAAAAGAATTATGTAAGAATATGTTATGGTTAAGAGAATTTGGTATAAATAAGATTTAAGTTTTAAGTTTTGGGGTTTTTTATGGTAAGACAAGTTTAAAATAGATTAAGGCAATTTAATGACAAAATATTGTGAAAGATGGAAAGGATTTGCTGACATAATTAACAACTAGAATACAATAAAGGGAGGTGTGAGGAGGTCGATGAAATAAGGTAATGACAGTTAAGGATCTGGGAATATTGGATTTGTTTTTAAATTTTTTGTTTATTTTTGCTTTTTGATTTTGATGTATTGTGTCTTTTGTTTTTTCTTTTTGACTTTGGTTTTTATTGATTTGTATTGTTTAATTGTTACTTTTATCTACTTTTTTCTTTTTTCCTCTTTCTCTTGTTTTTTCCTTTTTTTTTCTTTTTAATCTTAAAATTCTCAATAAATATCATTAAAAAAAAAAAAAAGAATATATCCGAAGGCAGCCCTGTCTAGGTTTTAAGGTTTAAGGTTTTGTGATTTTTTTATATATGTTGGAAGTCACCCAGAGTTGCTGGGGCAACCCAACCAGATAGGCAGTGTACAAATAAAAATAAAAATAAAAATAATGAATATATTATTTATATATATCCCGCCCACCCGGCTGGATTTCCCCAGTCACTCTGGGCAGCTTCCAACAAAAGATTAAAAATACATTAAAACATCAGTCATTAAAAACTTCCCTAAACAGGGCTGCCTTCAGATGTCTTCTAAAAGTCAGGTAGTTGTTTATCTCCTTGACATCTGATGGGAGGCTGTTCCACAGAGTGGGCGCCACCACCGAGAAGGCCCTCTGCCTGGTTCTCTGTAACTTTGCTTCTTGCAGTGACGGAACTGCCAGAAGGCCCTCGGCGCTAGACCTCAATGTCCATGTTGAATGATGGGGAGGGAGACGCTCCTTCAGGTATACTGGGCTGAGGCTGTTTAGGGCTTTAAAGGTCAGCACCAACACTTTGAATTATGCTCGGAAATGTACTGGGAGCCAATGTAGGTCTTTCAAGACCGGTGTTATATGGTCTCGGTGGCCGCTCCCAGTCACCAGTCTAGCTGCCGCATTCTGGATTAGCTGTAGTTTCCGGGTCACCTTCAAAGGTAGCCCCACGTAGAACGCATTGCAGTAGTCCAAGCGGGAGATAACTAGAGCATGCACCACTCTGGTGAGACAGTCCGCGGGCAGGTAGGGTCTTAGCCTGCATACCAGATGGAGCTGGTAGACAGCTGCCCTGGATACAGAATTGACCTGCACCTCCATGGACAGCTATGAGTCCAAAATGACTCCCAGGCTGCGCACGTGGTCCTTCAGGGGCACAGTTACCCCATTCAGGACCGGGAGTCCTCCACATCAGCCTGCCCCTTTCCCCAAAGAACAGTACTTCTGTCTTGTCAGGATTCAACCCCAATCCATTAGCCGCCATCCATCCTCCAACCGCCTCCAGGCACCCACACAGGACGTTCACTGCCTGTTATCTATTATCACCGCCTATTATGTGCCTAATGTAGGAGAGTCCAGGTCAAGTTCTACTGGGCAATTCAGCTCCCCATGCAACAAGCCCAGAGCCCCATGAGGACTCAAGAACAGCTGAGATAGTTGGGTATGTTTAGTTAGGAGGATATAAAGTATGGGGTGGGAGGGGACATGTTGCGGGTCTTCAAATACCTGAAGGGTTGTCACCCAGAAGATGGAGCAGACAGTTGTTGAGAGGGGTTAGGAGGCTCCTATTCCCCTCACAGAGCTAGATTTCTCAAGAGTTCCCCGGGGAGAGGGATTGACTGTTAAACCTCCATGGGAATTCTAGCTATGCAAGGGGAACAAAGGTCTCCTAGCAACTCTCAGCACCCTTAACAAACTATACTTCACAGGATTCTCGGGGGGGGGGGGGAGCCGTGATTATTTAAAGCAGCGCCATACTGCTTTCAGGGCATAGCACTGATGGGACCTAAGAGAGGAGCTGAAGCGAATTAGCCCCCAATACTGCTGTGGTGATGCATGAATAGGTCTAAAACCCCAGCTGAAATGGGCTTAGCCCCCTGAGTTGCGGTAATAATAATAATAATAATTTATTATCTATATATACCCCGCCCATCTGGCTGGGTTTCCCCAGCCACTCTGGGCAGCTTCCAACAAAAGATTAAAAATACATCAAAACGTCAGTCATTAAAAACTTCCCTAAACAGGGCTGCCTTTAGATGTCTTCTAAAAGTCAGGTAGTTGTTTATCTCCTTGACATCTGATGGGAGGGCTTTCCACAGTGTGGGCACCACCACCGAGAAGGCCCTCTGCCTGGTTCTCTGTAACTTTGCTTTTCGCAGTGAGGGAACTGCCAGAAGGCCCTCGGAGCTGGACCTCAATGTCCACGTTGAATGATGGGGAGGGAGACGCTCCTTCAGGTATACTGGGCCGAGGCTGTTTAGGGCTTTAATGGTCAGTGCCAACACTTTGAATTGTGCTCAGAACATACTGGTTGTCACGAGGTTATCTCTGCACTTGGATGGGCTGCCTGTTTCCCAGCACTGCACCAGAAAAGTTGTTTCTCTCTCCCTGCCCTGCCCCACCCCAATGGTAGCTATCAGACTGCATTTCACGTGCTTGGTTTAGAATTGACAGCTGGACTTGTGAACTTGCAGTTCTGCATAGGCAGCTTATACAGTTCATTTTCCTGGGATTTGCACCCCGCCCCCGAATTACTTTCTTCTTTGAAAGGAGGACGAGCACTGCAGCGTGACTCTTCCCACTTCTGACACCACGTGGCGTTCACAGAGAGCCAGGACGCCAGCTTGGGCTGAAACCCCAACCCGGCTTTAGTTTCCTGGCCTCTTCTCTCCTTGCGCTGGCGTTTATGTGGCTCAGACCGCACAGCCTCCCTTCCCCTTCCAGGGAAATTGATTTAAAATTAGAGTGTCAGAATAAAGATATGTACAGATCCATGAATGACTGAATGCAGAAATACCTGCACACGTGCTCAGAATGGGGAAAGGCAGGTGAGAGACATAAGAATATTAAAAAAACAAACCACACCCTAGCTACATTTATGGGTGTAGATGGCAAGCAATGGAACAACAGGGAATACTGTGAAAAAACGGGAAGATGTGGAAATTGATACAGATGTGAGAAATGGCACTGCCAATTTTACCCCTCCCCTATGAAGCAAACCTCGTTCCATTCAACGCTTTTTGTATTAAAAGAGTCAAAGCGAACCCATTCCGTGGTAAGAGACTCTATTCCACTTAGTAGGAACATATAGCTCAGTTGGTAGATTGTGAGACTTTTAATCTCACGGTTGTGGGTTCGAGTCCCAAGCCAGGCAGAATATGGGGTTGGACTAGAAGACCCTTGGGACCCTTCCAATTCTTTGACTCTTAAGTTTTTACAAACTGGCCCCTGCTCCCTGCTCATGTCATGTCATTCATTTTTAAAAATTTGTTTTTATTAAATATTTTATCGGGTTACCAAAGTACAAAAATATGGAAAGCTTCACAAATTTTCTTTCATTCGTTTCTTCCTTGCTGTATTATTTTATGGGTCAAAACCCCCAATACAGTATAAATGTTTGCAGCTGTTTGGCATTTATTTCCAAAACTGACAGCGAGGCCCGAACATGAATTATTTTTAGTAACTCTGGTGTGGCGCTATCAGTAAATGTTGTGAATATTCAGCTTCCCCCAGGAGCCTTAGCAGTGTAGGAGGTTGCTGTGTTTAGCGTGTCAATGAAAGGAAACTTAGAAGCCTTTAAAGAATGATTCATCGCCACCTCACCCCCTTTGCAGTAAAGCGCTAGTCAATCAATAGCCTTGCCGCTAACTCTGGGGAGGGTTTTTATTTTATTTTTTTAGTTGCCTTCATAAAATATTTTAATTATCTCAAAATCATAAAATATAAGTAGGAACAATTTGCTTGGAACTCAGGAGGGTAATATGAACGAGAGGAAGAGATAAATGTTTGCGTTTCCACAAACTTAAATCAACCTCTATAATATGAAAGCTAACGCAGAGCGAAACCAATGAGTTATTGGCAATATTTAACTTCCCAATAATAGGAATAAATATTACAGCAGCCAGTTTATGTACTCGCTGTTATGGAAAAGAGAGAGAAATAAATACATTGTTCAGAACTGTGCATTAATCCCTCCCTTTGGCATGTTTCTCACCACCACAATTGTTCATTTATTCTTTCCAACTGTTTTACAACTGTGCATTCCTTGGCTGGATCTAGACGCATCAAAGAAGTGTTTCAGTCTAAAGCACTGTAAATTTAAACAGGGAAATCTGGTAGGGAAAAACGGGACTCCACGTTGCCATCTGGTGGCACACAACGTTATATCACACATACAATGCACATAAATTGCTTTTTCTTTAGCAGTCTAGCTGAATCCCTTCTTTCTGAAGCCCAGCTTTATAGAAGTTACTCTTATTGTATTATTATATTAATGCAATAGATGACAGAGGCTGTGAGCACCTGCGAAGGGTCACTGTGTGACAGCCATGCTTGTGTGTCGATGGGGCCTTCCGATGGGGGCAGCCCTCACATCAGCAGGGTTAAATTTGGTGAGAGGGGGGGACTTGGTCTCACCTTCTCTGCCCCGGGGCAGACAAGCGGCAACACCGTGCGCTGGAATGGCCCCCTCTTGCCCAAACTTGCCAATTCCCTCTTCTGTGCAAATGTTAAAGCTGCAAGAACCCTGTCCTCTCTTTTACTGGTTACCCTACATCACTGACAGTGCTCACAGTGTGAGGCAGCTGCAGAGTGTTGCAAACTCTTCTCCCACCCTCGCTGCCCCAAATTTCCTGGGTTTCCTAAGTTAGCTTGCCATGGACACGCTACCGTATTTTTCACTCCATAAGGCGCACCTAACCATACTTTTTTTGGGGGGGGGGGGATTCAAGAAAAAAAATATTATTTAATGCATCCCAGGCTCTGCTAAGCGCTCCCTTTCATGAGCAGCGTGGAGCGTGTGTGCAGCACTTGCGGGCTTTTCCCCTTCTCCCTCCTCGGGGAAAAGCCCCCCAAAGCCCCCCACACACTCCGCACAGCTCTTTAAAGGGAGCGTGGCTCTTGGGGGCTTTTGTGGGAGGTAGGGGGAGTGAAAGAGCCGCACTCTGTCCCTTCCCCCACCTCCCGCAAAAGCCAGGGATAGCCGTGTGAAGCCTCCCCAGGGCAGCGGGATGAAGGCTCCCCACTGCCCTGCAGAGGCTTCGTGGGCTACCCCAGAGCTGCTCAGGTGCTTGTGGGGCTGGCGGGGAAGCTCGGGTTCCCCCCCCCAGCCCCAAAAAGCAGCTTGGGGAGCAGCGGAAAGTGGGGGTGGCAGTGGGGGATGCCCGGGTCCCCCCCCCAGCCCCAGGGAGCACACATTCGCTCCATAAGACGCACAGACATTTCCCCTTAGATTTTAAGAGGAAAAAAGTGCGTCTTATGGAGCGAAAAATACAGTAATTTGGCCCACAGGGCATTGCTGCTGAGGCAACCAGGAAATGTACCTTTGTATCGGGATATTCATTTAAGTGTGAATGGAGTTCCTGGGCCCCACATTGCATCTGGTGGCAGACACTGCCCAAATGAAGAGCAGGGCATTGAGGCAATTCTCTTAAAAAATAATTATTATACGAATTTTCATTTATAACAAACATTTCAACTCTAATTCTCACATTTCAAACTTGGACTTCCCTCCCTCTCTTTCTGTGGTTCCTTAGATTTATTTACATCTTTCCCCACATATCCCAACCATCTCTACTTATTCCTTTATTCGTCTGTTTTCATAGATGTTTTTGAAACTGCAGGTTTCTACACTAATCCTGCCAATGTCCTAATCTGTTTGCAGTTTGTAGATATTCAACGAACCATTTCCATTCCTTAATAAAATGCTTGCTGTCTTGATTTCTTATTCTTCTGACATGTTTTGCCATTTCTGCATGGTCCATTAATTTCTGTAGCCATTCTTCTCTCGTTGGGACTTCTTCTTGGGCATTGAAACAATTCAACTTTTCTAGCAGGGTTGAGCTCTCTTTCTCCTGCTTCCAACACAGATGGGGGACGGGGACGACACACCACTGTCTGCGAAGAGGCAGGGAAGAATGCACAAGAGAGTTCCATGTTTTTGCACCTCCAAAATCGGTTTTGCAGCATAGATTAAATTCCACACACACACACACACAAATACCTAGAGTAGGTAGGCATAAAGCCTTCATGATGGAGAAGTGTGATTATATTACTGGGGAAGAGTCGGCAGAAAACATATCCAAACATGCCTGCCACAGCTTTCCTGAAACTCCTCAGGCTGACTCACAACCATGATATCTGGAGTGGGTTGGTATGGAGAGCAGATTAAAATGCCGTTAGCATCAAAGAAAGAATCAAGGAATATTTAGTAGTCATGAATGCAAGACAACCAGGGACAAGTTGCTCAAGATTCACCCACGCTTTGAGGAAATGGGAGGCGGCGTAATATATTCTCGGTATTCAGTTCCACCCTGCTTCCTTCTTAACTTTTGCAGCAAGTTTACAGATGGTTCATCGATTGGTGGCCTAGCCGGGCATTGCGGGTCTTTCCTGATGGCAGCTATGGGATCAGAAAAGAGGCACCTTTCATGAACGTGCTCTCTCTGCGTCTTTAATGTAGAAGACAAGCAAGGATCATTGTAGGAGAGAAGTGGCCCCACACTGGTGGCGCTGTGGTCTAAACCACTGAGCCTCTTGGGCTTGCTGATCAGAAGGTCAGCAGTTTGAATCCCTGTGACGGAGTGAACTCCCGTTGCTCTGTCCCAGCTCCTGCCAACCTAGCAGTTCGAAAGCACACCAGTGCAAGTAGATAAATAGGTACAGCTGCGGCAAGAAGGTAAATAGCATTT
This sequence comes from Podarcis pityusensis, assembly GCF_964106645.2. NCBI lineage: Eukaryota > Metazoa > Chordata > Lepidosauria > Squamata > Lacertidae > Podarcis > Podarcis pityusensis. The sequence goes on along the minus strand of NC_138032.1, from coordinate 85,030,637 downwards.
CCATGCGCTCTGGCACTCATCACAGTGTCCTGTTGTGGCAGAAGCGGTTTAGTCATGCTGGCCACATGACCTGGAAAGCTGTCTGCAGACAAACGCTGGCTCCCTCAGCCTGAAAGTGAGATGAGTGCTGCAACGCCATGGTTGCCTTTGACTGGACTTAACCATCCAGGGGTCCTTTACTTTTACCTTTTATCCCAATGCCATCCATGGGTAAGGGTTCGTCTGCCGTGAGGCAGCCTGCCAAGCTCATGTTGGGGATCGCTGTGGGTCCTCAGCCATGGACAGCGTTGGAGAGAAGCTAGTTCAGACACAACACTAAGGCACAAAGCCTGGTTTGTTTCCTCTTCGGCGAGCCAGGAGGAGGAGGGCAGTGAAGGAGTGGTTTTCTTGTGAATGCAGTAAACCATGGTCAATCTTATGTATATAAAATCCACCACACAAAGAAAATAAAAAATGAGGTGCCAAAATCCCAAAGAAAAGACTATTTATGTATGCGACCCACAGCTGCACGGATGTTACCGGCCCGGAGATGGAAAGAAGATAAAGTCCCTACCAGAGAAGAATGGCAGATGAAGTTAATGGACTATGCTGAAATGGCTAAAATGACTGGAAGAGTTAGAAATCAGGAAGATCAAAATTTGAAGAAGGAAAGGGGAAAATTTATGAACAGTTAAAATCGTTAGTAGGATTGGAATATCACTTGTAGTTTAAGGTTGATTCTGGATATAATGGAAGAGGTAAAGGGTTTGGATTAACATAAAAGATGTGGAAGGAAATGAATAAGAGGACCCACAAAGGGGAGGATGGAAGTCCAAGAGATTCCTTGGAATCTTGTTTTTATGATTTATGTTTGATATATCTCTGTAAAATTTTAAGTTGAAGAACCAAATAAATAATTTAAACAACAACAACATCATCATCATCATACTGGGGAGACTAGTCTACAACTCCTCCCGAACATGCAATTTTCTATGCTTCAGAGCTTTCAACCATATGAAGACCGAAGCAGTTCACCCACCTCCCAACATGAACTGCTTGTTTAAGCAACTGGTGTCCAATGTGTCCTAGAAAACACCTTGGGTATTTTGAAGCTTATTTTCATTGTATGATTTTGCATGTGAAAATAGGAATTTTTGGTTTTCCTCCCACTGAGAACATGCAAAATACAGTTTTCCTGCGCCCTCCATGATTTTCAGCCGTGACTGCGATAGAGAAAAGAAGGAACTTGTCTATGTCAGTTGCTGATTTCAAGTCTAGGCTATTTTATTGAGACAAGTTCAGAAATATACATCATTTCATCTTCAATGTTCCCATGATTAGAGGGCCCAGCCCATCTACAGCATCTGGGCTTCTCTTCTACAGCTTAAATGCCAACGTCACCCCATCGCCAATGGTGAGCATGCTAATATTCACTCGAGGATCACGGAAGATCTTCTCATTCAACTGATGGAGGTGCTGGCCATCTAGGTCATCTTTGGCTGGCTTAAGGACTCTCCCCGACCACAAAACCTATTAGAAAGGGTGGGGAGGGCAGGGGAGAGAAAATGTATACTTATTTTTACAAGAAAAACACAGCACAGCGCACCTTTTATATTTACATATGTTTCATTCTGTTTTATCAATATTTATTTCCATATATGCCTAGGGCCTGACATTGGAGTCTGACCAATGTACCACCAGATTTGAAACAAACAACCCATTTACCAAAATACTCCTTGAAAAGTGTAGTCTGCAGCTCTGAAAATCAGATTTAAGCCATCTAATGATGACGACGACATATTTATATCCCACCCATCAGACTGGGTTTCCCCAGCCACTCTGGGCGGCTCCCAACAGAATATTAAAACACGATAAAACATCAAACATTAAAAACTTCCCTGAACAGGGCTGCCATCAGATGTCTTCTAAAAGTCAGATAGTTGTTTATTTCCTTGACATCTGATGGGAGGGCGTTCCACAGGGCGGGCGCCACCACCGAGAAGGCCCTCTATATTTCAATCTTTGCTCATAAGTTGAGTCAAGCAGCCTTACTCCCAAACAAGGGACTGTACTTTAGTCTTTTCCCCCCAGTACAAATTGACTAATAGTAACTGAGATTTTTTTAAGATACAAGAGATAATTCCCTTCCCAACAAAGTTCCAAATGCTTTCCCCCTTCTCCTCCTTTCCTTCCTGTTAGTAAAGGCATAATATGTGCCCTCTGTCCGCCACCGCCAGTATTTTCCCCGTAAAACATACTCATGTGACTGAGGGCCTATCACTTTAAAGCTGTCACCCAAAAATAAAGGAGTGGCTTCTATGACTTCCCTTGATCTGGACGCTATGCATCAACAAAAGTCTAGTGTCCAGATCAAGGGAAGTCATAGTCCTGCTCTACTCTGCCACACCTGGAGTCAGGCCACACTGGAATAATGTGTCTAGTTCTGGGCACCACAATGTAAGAATACTGACAAGCTGGAACGTGTGCAGAGGAGACCAAGATGATCAAGGGTCTGGAAGCCAAGCCTTATGAGGAATGGTTGAAGGAATTGGGAATGTTCCAGCTTGGTGAAGAGGAAACTGAGAAAAGATATGATAGCCATCTCCAAATATCTAAAGGGCTGTTACATGGAAGATGGAACAAGCTAGCTTCCTTGTGCTCTGGAGGCCAGGGCCTTTAGCAATGGCTTCAAGTTACAAGAAAGGAGATTTTGACTAAACACCAGGAAGAGCTTTCTGACAGTAAGAGCTGTTTTGACAGTTGAGCGGACTTCTACGAGGTTGTGGGCTCTTCTTCCTTGGTGGTTTCTAAGCAGAGGATGGAAGGCCCTCTGTCATGGATGCTTTAGTAGAGATTCCTGCATCACAGGGGGTTGGACTAGATGACCCTGGGTGCCCCTCTTCGAAAACTCTACAATTCAATGATTCTATAGTGTTCATATAATCGAATTATCTGTTGGAATTCTTTGAAATGATTTAGTATTTGATTGTTAAACGGGCTCCACCAGTACCTATGTTCCAATGAATTTGTTAAGAACTTTTAATTTGCCACGAGACTTTCTTGAGGAAGCATGCTGTGCTTACATTATCAATTGCTATTATTCCTCCTTTTCTCACGAGCTGTAAGCATCTTTCATAGTAATCGTTGTAGCCATCTTTGTTAGCATCTATGAAAGCAAAGTCAAACGTCCCAGCTTCGCCATTTGCCAGAAGTTCATCTAGACATTAAAAAAAAAGGACGATTTCATTTCAAATAGGAAACATCTGTAGGACAGTTCAGTTTCAGTGAAATTAGCAGGAGTTTGATTTTGTGTAAGTTGACATTTCAGAGGTGAGGGGCCTACCAAAAAGCAAACTATCCTTTATGAAAAAACAACACTTTTTAAGCCACTCTCCTGACACACCACTAAACTGGTAAACCCATTTTGTTATCTACTCTTCTCAACCAGTATGACATGTCACAACTCAGCTGCACATTCTATAATTTCCAGGCATTATTGACATACCTAGTGTTTGGATGGCCGGCTTTATCCTTAGGTCAATTTTGTGATCCACTCTTGCCTGAAGTGAGAGAGGGGTAAAAGGTTATTTCCTAGGAAAGGCATACAGTTGTACATTGGAAGTCGAACGGAATCCGTTCCAGAAGTCAGTTTAACTTCCAAAACATTTGAAAACCAAATCATGGCTTCTGATTGGCTGCAGGAAGCTCTTGCAGCCAATCAGAAGCCACGGAAGTCCCATCAGATGTTTGGGTTCCAAAAGAACATTCGCAAACTGGAACAACGACTTCCGGGTTTGAGGCGTTTGGCAGCCAAAACGTCCCGAGTTCCAGGGCATTTAGGATCCAAGGTACGACTGCACTATAGGTGATTTTGAGACAGAAGGCCTGACAAAATCAATGTCTTTTCATATGTAATTTCTCCATTTCATTGGATATCATTTGCTCTGCTTGAAGGCCAAGGTTAAGAGGTCTTCATCTGGACTGTGAATTGGAGTACTGGGAAGATTACGTGGAACATTAAACCACTCTCCACAAGAGTTACTAACCCAAAGCAAGCTTTATGGGCCACCTATATACATCATTTGTGGCCTAAAAAACCCAACTTCTGCAAAGTTTCCTTTTTGCCACAACTGACCAGGTGGGTGGTTGTTTACAGCATACACTAAATCCCTGGATTTGGGAAATCGGAGTTGAGAGGAAAAACAGAGAGATGGTGGAAATAAAAGCTGAGTGGTTCAGCCGTGGCTTAGCTGTGGGCTACAAACCATCACCTCCTCGGTCCTTTCTCCAGCCATCTTAGGCAAACCGCCAAAGTCACAAATTCTGAAATCACTTTGTTTCAGGGCTGAACGTGAAAACACAGAGAATGCTGCCAAATGGAAGCCAGTTGGCTGATACTTGATATAAGTCATATCCACATTTCCCCTTACAAAAAAATTTGTGGGGCATGACAGGGCAAGGAAATGGCGCACCCTTTTTTCTTTGCTTTTTAATTTCTACTTATTTAATTATTGGAGGAGGAGGAGGAGTAAGAGGCCACTAACTCCTCTGATGAGATAAGCAGGTTTTTTTATTTCTTTGCCTGTTACAAGATGGGAATGCTCAGCTTTCAGAACACAATAAAATCTACAAAAATAGCGCCATGTCAGAGGCAATGCCCTGTGGCAGATATTGATGAACTACAAGTCCCAGCATCCCTGAGAATTGCCCTCATGGCAGAAGGTGCTGGAATTTAACAGGATCTGAGTGGCGCCAGCTTGGCCACTCCTGCCCTCTTAGGCACCTATGCCATGCAACCATATGCCGTGGATACACTTGGCAGTGGGTGAGAACCTGTTTCAGATAAAAAATATTGCACTATGTATGTGCAGAAAAGGGGAGAAAGTCCTCATATTTCGAGAAAAGCATCAAGCATATGTTTCAATCTCTTCCACTGAAGTTAAGAGGGAGGATTTAAAACAGGATTTGACATCCGGCAAGATCGTGTCGAATGCCCTAAGACGGAATGCAACATTTGGACGCGGGTGGCGCTGTGGTCTAAACCACTGAGCCTCTTGGGCTAGCTGATCAGAAAGTCGGCGGTTCGAATCCCTGCAATGGAGTGAGCTCCTGTTGCTCTGTCCCAGTTCCTGCCAACTTAGCAATTTGAATGCATGCCAGTGCAAGTAGATAAATAGATACTGCTGCGGTGGGAAGATAAACGGCATTTCCGTGCGCTCTGGTTTCTGTCACAGTGTCCCGTTGCACCAGAAGCAGTTTAGTCATGCTGGCCACATGACCCGGAAAGCTCTCTATGGACAAATACTGGCTCCCTTGGCCTGAAAGCGAGATGAGCGCCACAACCCCATAGTCGCCTTTGAGTGGACTTAACCGTCCAGGGGTCCTTTACCTTTACTAGCTAGAGCAAAGATTTCAAAACAATGTGTCACAGCGGCATCACTTATGGAGCATAAAGATGCTTTGGCACTTGTAAAATGGTGACCGCAGACATTCTGTACTTTGTGGGACGCTAATGGTGCCAGCATCAGTTACTGGTAATGTAGCCATTATTGCTAGGGAGTGGCTGCAACATTATTTCGCAAGCAGTTACCTGAGTAAGTGCCAAATAACACTTCGGCGGTTGTATTTCTACAGGGCCAATAGCAGATTGCCGGGGGGTGGGGAGGAGAAGATTTAGCTCTGTTGTTCCCAATGTGGGACACATGCCCCACAGGGGGGCAACTTGATTTTTAAGGGGGGCAATTCGAGAATGAGTTATTAGCAGTGATTTTTTTATATATATTTTTTGCATTTCTTATGATTCTAGGGGCCTCATACACGGTATATAAAGATATTTTGTGAAATAAACATTTTTAAAATTAAAATTGGCATGTACACGGCAGTCAGCTGGTGGCAATGGAGAGATTATCTAAACAGAAAAGGTTATCTAAACAGAAAACACATTGGGCGCATTCAGGGGGAGTAGTGCTCTGGGAGCACTCAGTCAACAGTTGTGGAATTTCCCCCTGCTCTGAGCACTGGTGATCAGCAGGAATTCAGATACCTCAGGAAATTCGTGATTTATCCATAGTAAGAATTAACGTATTTTTTGCTCTATAAGACTCACTTTGTCCCTCCTAAAAAGTAAGGGGAAATGTGTGTGCGTCTTATGGAGCGAATGCAGGCTGTGCAGCTATCCCAGAAGCTAGAACAGAAAGAGGGATTGCTGCTTTCACTGCACAGCGATCCCTCTTGCTCTTCTGGCTTCTGAGATTCAGAATTTTTTTTTATTGTTTTCCTCCTCCAAAAACTAGGTGCGTCTTGTGGTCTGGTGCGTCTTATAGAGCGAAAAATACAGTATATGTCACGGGGGGGGGGGGGCAGAATCAGGATTTTAGAGATGCTTAGATGGGGCATGGCCAAAAAAAGGCTGGGAACCACTGATTTAGATACAGTGGTGCCCCGCAAGACGAATGCCTCGCAAGACGGAAAACTCGCTAGACGAAAGAGTTTTCCGTTTTGGAGGTGCTTCGCAAAACGAAGCTCCTATGGGCTTGCTTCGCAAGACGAAAATGTCTTGCGAGTTCCTGCGGTTTTTTTCCCCTTCCCCCCCCTTTTTCTAAGCCGTTAAGCCGCTTATCTGCTTATCCGATAAGCTGATAAGCCGCTAAAAGCCGCTAAAAGCCGCTAATAGCGCTAATAGCGCTAATCCGCTAATCCGTCAATGGGCTTGCTTCGCAAGACGAAAAAACCGCTAGACGAAGAGACTCACAGAACGGATTCTTTTCGTCTTGCGAGGCACCACTGTAGAAGGAAACAGCATCAAGGGGAGAGGTTTATATACTCTTATAAGCCCAGCTGCGCCAACCAAATCCGTACTTCCCTGCATTTGATTCAGAGTTAAAAACTTAGACAACCAATGCCTGAAATGACAGATCTCCCATGTAATATGTTGCTTAGCTCCGGTTCTCAGGTCTCCCAATCCCCAGGTGTGCCGGCGCAGCTCATTTACCTCTTTCCACACTGGCTTTCCGATATTGGCATAATCTTCGCTTATATCGCAGGCGACGACTCTGCCATCCTCGGGTATGACCAGAGCCATGTTTAAGGCATTGTACCCTGTAAAGACACCTGAAACACACCAGGAATTACGGGCAGTTGTCGGAGCCTGGTTCCTATTTCTGCGACACAGAGAGTTCCACGAGTTCTAGATCCCATTAACTGGTATCTTAACACAACCTCGTCCAGGCATGAGAGACTGTGGATGTCTTCAGTACTTGTTTTCAGAGAGAGAAAAATATTAAAAATAATATCCTGGCCTCTTGGGTGGGTTATTCCAATCCTACTAACGATTTTAACTGTTTACAATGGTTTTTAAGATAAATTATAAAATTTCCCCATTCCTTATTAAAATTTTGGTCTTCCCAATTTCTGATTCTTCTGATCATTTTGGCCATTTCAGCATAATCCACCAACTTGATCTGCCATTCTTATCTGGTAGGGTTTTGAATAATAATAATAATAATAATAATAATAATAATTTATTATTTATACCCCGCCCATCTGGCTGGGCTTCCCCAGCCATTCTGGGCAGCTTCCAAAAAAATATTAAAATACTATAATACATCAAACATTAAAAGGTTCCCTAAACAGGGCTGCCTTCAGGTATCTTCTAAAAGTCTGGTAGTAGTTGTTCTCTTTGACATCTGGTGGGAGGGCGTTCCACAGGAATAATAATGATTTATTATTTATACCTATATTCTATATTTTAGAATATTATCATGTCCCATTTGGAGAATGCCATTGCATCATGAGACAGCTACAGCAGGGGGGTGGGGAGCAGCAGGCTCCACAAATCTCTTGGTCCTTTTCCCAATGACCCACCCTGCACGGATGCTTGGGATGTCTCTGCAAAACCCACAAATTGCTCTCCTCTGCCCCACCCCGAATTATCTCGCAGTCTCTAGTAACTAATGCAGAAGTGGAGATGGTGGCAGAGGCGGCCCAACTGATACTTGTGTGCCAAGTGTTTTTTTTCCACCCATGCAGCCCGTGAGATGTTGCTTGTCTCACATTTGGCCCTGCCGTGCCCTTCCTGTAAGCAGCTCAGACTGGTGCTCTTGACCGTGGATTAAGCCCTGAAATGCAATTATTCAATGCTTACTTATTTATAGTGTTTGCCCTTGCGACTTCACAATGCTCAGAGCAATCTAACCGCAGCCAATGTATATTTGCAGGAGCTGTGGCAAGTTTGGGACTACAATATGGTCTGGGACGCAGCGCAGTTCGGAAGCCACTTCCTGGAAAAATAAAACTTCTCAGAATGGTTGGCCTAAGAGGTTGAAGCCTGCTCAATGCTAGGCTTCCATTCAACATTGCCCTGGCCAGCTCAGCCCCAATAAGCTAGGATAATTCAGACAGGGTTCAGACAGGAGACAGCGTTCTTTGGAGAAACCAACGCAATGTTTTAAGGTGGAGGGCCAGGGATTGAATGCTGAGAAAGCCACAGAAATTCTAAAAGAACAAACGTTTGTTGCAGAATTGGGAGTATTTGTTCCTATGCCTCAGTCCACAGCCTGAAAAGAACACGGGGATCCTTAGAGTCAAGCCAAAGAACAGAAACTAGAAAGTGGTTGGATGCTAAGCAAAGTAACGGGCTATGTTGAATCAGCCAAGCTAACAGCTAAAATATGATAATCTAATGATAACTGGTGTTTTTTTATTTTGACGAATGGAAACCTTTTTCAGATTATTTGAAGAAATACTATAGCACGAAGAACCCGCCAGCAGGTTTCAAACTATGAGCAACAGAAAGAATGAAATATTTAACTACGTTAAAAAAGAGGGAAGACAGGTTACAGCACAGGGGAGATAAGAAAAACGTCATGGAAAATAGGATGGGATGTTGACACTCTCTAACGCACTGGAATTTTTATGTGGATTTTTTTTTTAATTCAATGAATTTTTTTTTAAAAAAAGAAAGAAAGTGACTGGATGCCAGACTTCCAGTGGACATAAGGTAACTTCTCTTCCAGATGTGATTAGCAGGCAACAGCCACATGACCCACAGATCCTGCAATTCAGCCTACAGATCATTCTGGAGCCATCCCTGCATAAACAGAATGACTTACCTACTTCAATGACCTTCTTTGCTTTGATCAGCCTCGCCAGGTTGGCCAAAAGCTGGGCCTCGTCAATAGACACCATCATATTTTTATTGGGAAGGTTCCAAGTAACCTAGAAAAGAACATCTGCTTATTACAAGTTGCTAACTTACTGATCAGTAACCAGTGCTATAAGTTATTATAGGGTGTGGGGGCTATTTGTGCATGTGAACACAATTTGCCTTTGGCTGATTTCTCCATCTGCATGACCAGAGAAATGACAATAACCTTCTGCACAGTGCTATTTTTCTTTCAAGAAAAAGAGGTGCCGGGACTCTCCATGAATGCCACGCCTGTTCTCTTAGAATGGCAATGGCGGCCACCTGAGTTCGAGCAAGTTCCGGCTAAAAAAAAGCCCTGCTTCTGCATAAAGTCTTTGGCTGTAAGTCATTTGAGTTGCCTTTAGCAAAGAAAAAGCAACCGATAACTCTGACGAATAATAATAATAATAACCACAATAATAATTGTAAAGGCTATACACTGAATAGCAGGGGAGCAGGGAAACTATTGATCCACGACTGAACAGACAGGTAACACAGCGATACACATTTTCAAAACTGTTACGTGCAGTGGAGGAGCTTCATGCTCCGGCACCAGGGGGCGGAGAGCAGGGCAGGGCACCCTGGGGGCATAGCACACCCAGCGCGGACTCGGGGGCAGCCGCAATGGCGCCCCACCGGGATCGCACTGCCGGGGGGGGTGCGCCCCCCCACACCCCTCTTCCTCCGCCAGTGGTTACGTGAATTAATATTCACTACAATGAGAGGTTCAGCTGTCGCAAGCTCCTAGAAAGTACCTATAGGTCAGCCTTGTTGCATTTGTTGTTGTTTAGTCGTTTAGTCGTGTCCGACTCTTCGTGACCCCATGGACCAGAGCACGCCAGGCACTCTTGTTGCATTAAATAGGGCTATTTAGAATTGCAAGGGTATTTAGAACTGAGTTCACAGAGGCAAGGGGAAAGGAGAGTCCACACCATGATACGACCTACTTCTCACTGCGGCTTAGCAGTACCACTTCAGAGGAACACAGCCTGGTGTTCACATGATGCAAAGTTCTCTCAGGAAAGCAAAAGCAAAATTCCTCCACAAACAAGACTAGCAGGTTGGGGAGAAACCTAACTGAGCACCTCTCTCTCTTGTCTTGAGTCAGCCACCGTGGGCCTCCACTTGCAATGGAACCCAGCATGGCCACATTTACAGGGGGAAAGGTGGGTCCTGGTCTTTACTGATATTCTATTGTTTTTTAGAAGGCTATATGGGAATTATCTGGTGAAAACAGCACAGAAACATGGGGCGGAGCTTGTGGGTTTCACTGTGGGCCCCATATACCTTTTCCTTGAGACAACACGGTTCTGATGCGAAATGAAACCATTGCAGAAAATAAACAACCATATATTTTTTCTGGGATGTCTATCCTTATCATCTCATGGAGAAGACAAAACCCAGTTCTGGGCACGAGCAAGTTCCTAAGTGGACTCTGAACGGGGCACTTATGTGAGAGCTGAAGTCGGGAAGATAGACCCAGTAGAAAGACTTACTTACCAATCTTAGCTTCTTCAAAGCCGGGTGCTCCCTCAAGGAGTGATCCAGTACGTACTGCAGTAATGGGCTGTTTTTCCCTTGGAAACGGCTTTTGGGAGTTCCAAAGGGAAGGCCTGAATATCTTCTGCCTTTTGGGAAAGAAATAAGACAACCCGTAAGCTTCCAAAGATTTCTGGTGGGGCTGCATGCACACATCACTCCCTTGCACCTAAGGGTTTCCCCGTTCACTTCAATGGTGGAAGCAGATCTGCCTATTTACAGGCCTGTCTTCTTCATGGAAGTTAACAGTAAAGCTCATCCCAAACTCAATGTGTACATCAAAGCACAAGAGCCCTAGGACAGGGGTAGTAGAGATCAAGGCTGTGCCCCACCCTCTTCCCTATAGAAGGGCATCACAGGACTGGGAGCATGCAGATTGCCACAACGTGAATTTTCCACAGCCCCCCAAACCGAACAGTGCACCATAACACTACAGTGAACTCTGCTATCATGTCCTTTTCCCAGGCTCCATCCAGACTTGAACAGGAGGGCTGTTACACTAAACAGTGGTACCTTGGTTCTCGAACTTAATCTGTTCCGGGAGTCTGTTCGACTCCCAAAACCATTTGAAAACCAAGGAGTGTCTTCTAATTGGCTGCAGGAGCTTCCTGCACTCAATTGGAAGCTGCGTCAGACGTTCGGCTTCAAAAAAACGTTCATTCGAGAATACAAGGGATGTGGGTGGCGCTGTGGTCTAAACCACTGAAGAAGAAGAAGAGGAGTTTGGATTTGATATCCCGCCTTTCACTCCCTTTAAGGAGTCTCAAAGCGGCTAACATTCTCCTTTCCCTTGCTCCCCCACAACAAACACTCTGTGAGGTGAGTGGGGCTGAGAGACTTCAGAGAAGTGTGACTAGCCCAAGGTCACCCAGCAGCTGCATGTGGAGGAGCGGAGACGCGAACCCGGTTCCCCAGATTATGAGACTACCGCTCTTAACCACTACACCACACTGAGCCTCTTGGACCTGCCAGTCAGAAGATTGGCGGTTCAAATCCCCGTGATGGGGTGAGCTCCTGTTGCTCTGTCCCAGCTCCTGCTAACCTAGCAGTTTGAAAGCATGCCAGTGAACTTCATAACCAGACACTGGAGAGACCTGTCAGGAGTAAGCATGGACCAATGGTACCAAATAGTATGGGAAACAGCCTTACTAGAAAAATTAACCAATAAACTGAAACTGACATGGGGACAAATAGAAGAAGAGGCCTTCACCCCGGTATGGCTCCCCTTTATCACACACACAGCCCAACAAGACAATGACAAAACTGCACCAACAGCATACAAATCAATATGGCTAACCTGATCCAAAACACCCACCCACCCCACTCACACATGAAAACAAAGATCACCACAGCCAATCACAAACAAACAACCGCACCCTAGGCCAACCCCAACCTCTCTCACCACAAGTGAACAGCAGAGAACCTGCACAAGCGACCCTAACACAAAACCCCACATATATTAAGTAAAATAGAAACATTGCCACCTGACCCCACCCCCACTCACCTTTCCCCCCTCCACCTCTTTCCCCTACTGATCTGTAAAAAATGTTACTTGAAAAAAGAGACATTGCACATACTTTTGTAAACCAAGAAAATATTTAATAAAAATACATTTAAAAAAAAGAAAGCATGCCACTGCAAGTAGATAAATAGGTACCGCTATGGCGGGAAGGTAAATGGCGTTTCCATGCGCTCTGGTTTCCGTCACGGTGTCCTGATGTGCCAGAAGTGGTTTAGTCATGCTGGCCACATGACCTGGAAAGCTGTCTGTGGACAAACGCTGGCTCCTTCAGCCTGAAAGCGAGATGAGCGCCATACCCCGTAGTCACCTTTGACTGGACTTAACCATCCAGGGGTCCTTTACCTTTTTCTTTTTTCTTTTGAGCGTCACATATTGTCAGCATCCTGAACTCCCTCAGTTTGTCCTGTTAAAGGGAGACTGGGGCTTGCCCCAACCCTAAACCCATGAGCTCATTAGGGTTTGGGTTGCCCCTCCTGCCACCCAGCCCACCCACGACTCCACCCTCGCCCGGGTCACGCGCGCAACAAGCCGTGGGGCCGCTGGCGAACGCGCAACAGGGCGGCGCCCACGCGGATCCTGCTTCCAAGACGGACAAAGGGATCTTAGTCTCAGGATCTTACCTATTAGGAATCCAGCAACAGCAACCATCCCCAGCGCTGCAGTCCCGACGACTGCTTCTTTGGAGAGGTTGAAAGCGGGCATTTTGGGGGTTTTATTTCTTGGGTTTTTCTTGGAAAGCGTGTCAGGGATAGAGGAGGTTTCCTGCAGCTTTGCACGCCGAAGTGTACTTTCTCCCCGCCGCGCTCACGTGATGCCCGCATGCTCTTGCTGTCGTCACGGGAAGGGAGAGGAAATTCCCGGTTTGGGCGCGCGCGCGCAGGGGCGAAACTGGGGGAAAGCCAACCGGTCTTGTGGGTAGAGCAACCGGGGCGTCGCAGGCTTGACCCCCGGCAGCTGCGAAAAGGCTGAAAGCCTGGACAATCGTAGAACGATCGAATTGTAGAGTTGGAAGAGGGGTACCCAGAGTCATCTAGTCCACCCCCCTGCGATGCAGGAATCTCGAACTCAAGCATCCAGGACAGATGGTCATCCAACCTCTGCGTCGAAACCTCCAAGGAAGGAGAGTCCGCAGCCTCACGAGGGTGTTTCTTCCGCTGTCGAACAACTTTTTTTTATTAAAAAAAAATCCTATTTTTTATTTTGACAAAGTAATCATATTTTTTATTTTGACAAAGTAATAATCACAAATAAGTAACAATAAAAATGTGCACCCCGCCACCGAGACCATTCCATTGTAACTATCCGACCTCCCAAAATGTCTGCTTCCTGGTGTTTAGTTGGAATCTCCTTGAAACCTTGTAACTTGGTACCTTGATACTGTGTTTTAATTTGTTGGAAGCCGCCCAGAGTTCCTGGGGTAACACCAGGCATAGGTGAACTCTGCCCTCCTCCACCTGTTTTTGGGCCTACAACTCCCATCATCCCTAGCTAACAGGACCAGTGGTCAGGGATGATGGGAATTGTAGTCCCAAAACATCTGGAGGGCCGAGTTTGCCTATGTTTGTTATAGGCCTATATAGAGATTTCCTCATAACGTCTGATGTAGAAGTGCAGTCTGGTTGCCCAACTTATGGTCTAGCTATTATTATTATTATTTCTATTTATATACCACCCTTTATCCAAAGATCACAGGACAGTGTACAATATTAAGAACCTAATTTACACATTTTGACCTCACCTCTGAAGACACACACCTCCATTGTCTTCCGACACAGACGGATGCCTATATATATGTATATGCCTTTTAGAAATGGGTGGGATGTTTTGAATGTATTCCTCCCCACCCCCAGCCTGGTTTTAATGTATCTATGGGGGTTTCAGGGTTGTAAATTGCTTTGGGTTGCCTTGGGCAGGGGTGGACTTTGGTAACATGGCAGCTAGAACGAGGACTAAAAATTAGCGCCCCCTGCAAATATTTCTTATTTTCACAATAATTCCTTTTGGTACAGTTGCCTTCTGATGGACCTTCTCAGTAGGTACCTATATTATTATTATTATTATTATTATTATTATTATGCCCTCCTTTGGCTCAGAGCCCTGTGTAGGCTAAGGTAAAGGTAAAGGGACCCCTGACCATTAGGTCCAGTTGTGACTGACTCTGGGGTTGCGACGCTCATCTCGCTTTATTGGCTGAGGGAGCTGGCGTTTGTCCGCAGACAGCTTCCGGGCCATGCGGCCAGCATGACTAAGCTGCTTCTGGTGAACCAGAGCAGCACATGGAAACGCTGTTTACCTTCCAGCCGGAGGGGTACCTATTTATTTACTTGAACTTTGACGTGCTTTTGAACTGCTAGGTTGGCAGGAGCAGGGACCAACCAACGGGAGCTCACCCCGTCGCGGGGATTCAAATCGCTGACCTTCTGATTGGCAAGTCCTAGGCTCTGTGGTTTAACCCACAGCGCCACCCGCGTCCCTAGGAGACAGGATAGCCACCTTCAAATATCTAAAGGGCTGTCCCATGGAGGATGCTTGGGAGGGTAAGGTAAAGGTAAAAAGGTAAAGGACCCCTGGACGGTCAAAGGTGGCTATGGGGTAGCGGTGCTCATCTCGCTTTCAGGCTGTGGGAGCCGGCGTTCGTCCACAGACAGCTTTCCGGGTCATGTGGCCAGCAGGACTAAACTGCTTCTAGAGCAATGGGACATTAAAAGCATTAAAGATAGTAAAATGTATAACCCCAATCAATATAAAGGACACTCTTTGAATGCATCCAATCTCACTCCGCCATTCACACAGCTACTACAATAAATCACTGCTTCCCAGAATCCTACAATCATACAGTTGGAAGGGACCATGAGGGTCATCTAGTCCAACCCTCTGCAGTGCAGGAATCTTTTTGCCCAACATGGGGCTCAAACCCACAACCCTGAGATTATGAGTCTCATGCTCTAAGGACTGACCTATACCACCCAACCACTTCTGCTCAACAGTATTACAACCCACAAATGAAAAGATCACTGCCTTTACATTTGATTTGCACCAGTCCAAATAACTGCAGAATGGATCCCGTTTCCGTTCCGTTGTAGGATTTAAAAAAGGATTTAAAAAGAAAGTTGGAGCGCAGCTTAAGGTGCCCTGTTGAATATCATAAATCAGATTAGTAACTATCTGCCTCCATCTAGTGGTCACTCTCAGTAACCACTTCCTATTATGTGGTTCCTATTATGCTTTCTAAAGTTTAGCATCATTGCTTTTATGGATCAAGTTCACGATAATTAAACAAGCATTGTTTTACTTCTGCTTATTTTGTTATGAAAGCTACTGCCAGGATTAACGTTTCAGTATCCGCTTCAAACTTATTTATCCCCCCCCCCCCCAAGCCTGTTAAGGGTGGTTTCAGCTTAGTTTTACCAAGAGGAAACAAATTGAAATTAATGAGTGGCATTCATTCATTTCAACGAGTCTACTCTTGAGCAAAACGTAGCTGAATACTACCCTAAGTGTTGAGATTGTTGGTTTTATGAAATTAAATTGTTTTTTGAGCATCGGTTTCCTCTGTTTTTGTGTATTCTGGCTATGTTACACTTTGACTTTATTGCTGAGAATAACAAAGGAGGGAACAAAAATTTCCTAAATAAAACAAACAAATAAAGCCCCTGGTTTGTACCAGACCCCTGTTCTGTATTCCACTCTTTCTCAGTCTTGCTTTCCCCTCCATAGGCAATGTGTAGGATAATAATATTGCTTTACCTTAGAGCAGGAGTCCCAAGCCTTTTTTTATTCTAAAAAAAATACATTTTATTTTTCAATTTTCAGTTTGACAACAACCACACGTAAATCAGTACATACTCAGTTTGACTCCCAACCCGTTCCGTGGTTTCGTATAAAATCATTTCCAAAAAGGCATTTCCCATTTTACACCTTTTACTTAGCTACTCTCTAGTTTCCTTTTAAATAAACTTTTTAACTATTTGCTTTTAGATTAATCCCGCTAATGTGTTTAGTTGTTTACAATAGTTTTTAAGATAGTCGACAATTTTTGTTGAAAATTCTTTCTTCTCGATTCCTTATTCTTCCCATTAATTTTGCCATTTCTGCATTAACTTGATCTGCCATTCTTCCTTGGTTGGGACACCCAAGCCCCCTACCCCCTTTTATTTGGACCCCAGGCACGTTTGGAAATCTAAGAAGCTGTCACAGAAATGTTGCCCCAAGGAAAGAAGAAAGCAATACAAAATGATGTCTCGTTGTTAAAATGGTCAACTATATTATCGTCAGAGACTCTTAGTTGCTTTAGCCATTTGGAAGCCCTGTTGAAGGCATGCAGTTTTATGTTGAATTGGCCACAATTTGGAGGATGTAAATATTGGGCTGACGTAAGCACTTATCTCTAGTGTCTTTGTGAATGGGACAATCAAGCAAGCGATGAAGGGGGTTTGCCACCACTTAACTTCAATAGATACTCTGGAGCCTAAACTCCTCTAGTTAAGACCGTTATGTATATTCCAATCTGCCGAAAGCATCACTCGAACCTTTACATTTCTCTCGCAGCCACGCTCACAACGCCTCCAACAGCCTGCTCTTTAAAGATGATGAGCTCACACAAACAAATTGCAGCTTGCTAAACGGTCGGCGGCTATGCCAAGGGCAAGGCGAGACGGCAGATCGGGTTGCCCATCCAAAAACGGCATGCTATAGAGAAAAGCACAAACTGAAACGATAACTTTCAGTTAATAGGCTCAAGCCAGCAAAAAGCACCGTTGGGCTGCCCTTCCCACCTGGGTTCAGAAGGGTCAGAGAACGAAGGCCGCAGCTGCCAAAACAGCCTCCTGCCCGTCCAAAAGGGCCCATTTGGTTTCTTGTCAACAGAGCAGATGTGGAAAACGGCATCTTCCTTTCAGCTGCGACCTCTTACAAGGGCAGCGAGAGCATCCAAGTCCAGTTTTGCTTGTTTTAAAAGGAGACGGTTGAAGAAGAGCCCGTCCGTGTGCGGATTCTGAGGCATCCAGTATATCTGAAGTATATTGGTCCAGTATATCTGAAGGAGCGTCTCCACCCTCATCGTTCTACCCGGACGCTGAGGTCCAGCACCGAGGGCCTTCTGGCAGTTCCCTCGCCGCGAGAAGCCAAGTTACAGGGAACAAGGCAGAGGGCCTTCTCGGTAGTGGCACCCGCCCTGTGGAACGCTCTCCCACCAGATGTCAAAGAGAAAAATAACTACCAAACTTTTAGAAGACATGTAAAGGCAGCCCTGTTTAGGGAAGCTCTTAATGTTTAATAGGTCATTGTATTTTAGTGTTTTGTTGGAAGCCGCCCAGAGTGGCTGGGGAAGCCCAGACAGATGGGTGGGGTATAAATAATAAATTATTATTATTATTATTATTAAGTTTCATTTTTAATTGGGAGTTGGAAATCCTTTCACCAGCGGCATTATTAGGGAGTGGTGGTTATGGGAGCTCCAGATTCTTTGCAATGGGTCCCAGTTCTCCTGCACCCCCTTTAAACATTTGATTTGCTTATAGGGCAGCTGGGCACACTGCACAGTGTAGTACCTCTGAGGCACTCAGCCACCCGAAGGCAGCTATGCATAGCCATTACCCTTATTATTAACAGGAGAAATGGAAAAAAATAAATCCTTGTTCAGGCATTCAGTGGCTGAAATATATTGTTCCCGGCAATCCTGGCATTATTAGAAGAGTTTGGATTTGATATTCCACTTTATCACTACCCAAAGGAGTCTCAAAGCAGCTAACAATCTCCTTTCCCTTCCTCCCCCACAACAAACACTCTGGAAGGTGAGTGGGGCTGAGAGACTTCAGAGAAGTGTGACTGGCCCAAGGTCACCCAGCAGCTGCATGTGGAGGAGCGGGGAAGCGAACCCGGTTCACCAGATTATGAGTCTACCTCTCTTAACCACTACACCACACTGGCTCTCTATTAGGTGTTTGAGATGAGCAACAATTGGCTGAGCTGCTGTCCGGGAACGAAATCAATTGCTAGGCATTGGAAAGCAGGGAGAGGGGTGCAGGGACTCCCCGAAGGATGCTGAGAAAGAAGAAGCAAAGTTCAAGGGGAAGAAGACAGGTGGGGCGAAGAAACACACAGTGGTCACAAACGAGACCTCATCCAAAATACACATTTCTGAGCCCATCCCTACCATTCGGTTGGGTGTCTCTCTGGTGGGCACCATTGCTATTACAGTGGTACCTCGGGTTACAGACGCTTCAGGTTACAGACGCTTCAGGTTACAGACTCTGCTAACCCAGAAATAGTACCTCGGGTTAAGAACTTTGCTTCAGGATGAGAACAGAAATCACGCGGCGGTGGCGTGGCGACAGCGGGAGGCCCCATTAGCTGAAGTGGTACCTCAGGTTAAGAATAGTTTCAGGTTAAGAATGGACCTCCAGAACAAATGAAGTTTTTAACGTGAGGTACCACTGTATAATAGAGGGACACCGGTGGTGCTGTGGGTTAAACCACAGAGCCTAGGACTTGCCGATCAGAAGGTCGGCGGTTCGAATCCCCACAACAGGGTGAGCTCCCGTTGCTCGGTCCCTGCTCCTGCCAACCTAGCAGTTCGAAAGCACATCAAAGTGCAAGTAGATAAATAGGTACCGCTCCGGCGGGAAGGTAAACAGTGTTTCCGTGTGCTGTTCTGGTTTGCCAGAAGCAGCTTAGTCATGCTGGCCACATGACCCGGAAGTTGTACGCCGGCTCCCTTGGCCAATAAAGCGAGATGAGCGCCGCAACCCCAGAGTCTGTCACAACTGGACCTAATGTTCAGGGGTCCCTTTACCTTTACCTTTGCCACTGTATAAGCGAACAAAGGAGATGTTCATGGGGAGGTCCAGCGCTCCCCCCCCAAAAAACATAGCATGCTTGGAGTGGCAAACATATGCCCAGTAGTGATCAAGAAACGGAAGATCAATTTGTGAATTGGGTGGCAGCTTGGCTCAGAAGGAGGACAATGTTACTGACCCCGTTTGGTTACAGGGGAAATGGCCTCTGCCTCCATCCAAGTGATGGGCCAACGAGGCAGTTCGGCAGGAAGGTTATATGGGCACACAGTAAAACCTCCCGTCCTCTGAGACAGGAGACCAGCTGCATCCTTCTGTGCTTTTTGGCACCCTTACCCTGGTCCTCTGGCTCTTGCTGCCGTTGCTCGGGTGAAAGAGGACCAAAGACAAAAAGAGAAGGAAAGGTCTCAGCGTGAGCAACACGCTCCTCTTGCCAGCTGGGCCTTGCTGAGATGGATGCAGACATCCCAGCAGGGTGATAACATGACGGTGTGCTTTCCAAAAGCTTCCTTGCTAATGTTATGGCTTTCAGCAGGCTGCTCAGCACCGCCGAAATGCGCACGAGCTAGGAAAATAGAAGATGGGGCTTGATCGATGCAGGGATGAAGGGGGCTCGATCCGTATTTGAAGCAGGAAGGACACCAAAAGGCACCACCAAAAATTAGGGGAGGAGGGGAGAAAAGAGGCTGCCAATTTTTCACATATGCTAATTGAGAGAGAGGAAGAGAATTTTAGAAATAACTACTGCAATTTAAATAGAGATACAATCACTATGAATTTCTTCTTTTTTATTTTTTAAAAAAGTTTAGTTTACATACTTTGCCATCAACAATATGTTTAAATTGATTGATTGATTGATTGATTGGGTTTGTATTCTGTCCTATACCCGGAGGTCCCAGGGCAGTTCACAGAAAAGATCACAATGTATATAATCAGAATAAAAACAACAACCCAATAACACCCTCCCAGAAAAGAGCCACATTTTAAAAGGGTATAGGATGTCAAACAGATCAACCAAAGGCCTGGTTAAAAAGGAATGTTTTTGCCCATTTATCCATTGACTTCCCACCTGTCTCAATGATATTCAATGTTTATTTTCAACGCTGCATATTTTAACTTATAACACTCCCTATATGCATCCTAATTTATTAGCCTTCGTGTCTTTCTGCTGTCGCTCATATTTCAAATCCTGCTCGTGTTTTCATGCCATGAGGATAGTTATTTAGATATTCCACAGAAGGTTTCCAGTCCACATTTGGATCTCTAATTTTCGTTGTGAGCTTTGCCAGTTCTGCCTACTCCCTTCGTTTCAATAAGCTGTTCTTCCTTCCTTAGATACATCTCACCTGCCGTCTATTGTGCAAGCTCCATGGAAACCAAAGAACCACAGAACTGTGGAGTTGGAAAGGATCCTGAGTACAGAAATCGTTTTGCCCAATGTGGGACTTGAACCCATGATCTTGAGAGTCTCGTGCTCTACCAGCTGAGCGATCCCATGAGCGCTACCCAGGGAGAGCAAGTGGGGTGCTCTTACTTGGTTCCCATTCATTTCAGTAGGTAAAGGTAAAGGACCCCTGGATGGTTAAGTCCAGCCAAAGGCAACTATGGGGTTGCAGCGCTCATCTCGCTTTAAGGCATTTGTCCACAGACAGCTTTCCGGGTCATATAGCCAGCATGACTAAATCACTTCTGGTGCAACGGGGCACTGTGACGGAAGCCAGAATACACGGAAATGCTGTTTACCTTCCCGCCAGAGCGGTACCTATTTATCTACTTGCACTGGTGTGCTTTCGAACTGCTAGGTTGGCAGGAGCTGGAACAGAGCAATGGGAGTTCATCCCGTTGCACAGATTCGAACTGATTGGCAAGCCCAAGAGGCTCAGTGGTTTAGACCACAGCACTACCTGCCAGGGGTGAAGGAAGGCGTTGTGACACCCGGGGTGGGGTCGCTACGTACAGCGCATGCGTGTGACGCTGCACATATGTTGTATAGCGGTTTGCTGGCAGCGCTGCTCCAGCGCCGTACGGACAGTGCCAGGATCCTCTGCTCGTGGCTGCAGCCGTGAACGAAGAATCCTCCACATGCAGCTGTGGTGGCGCAATGGCTGCTCATGCCACCGCGAGCCCCCCGAGGGTGACTTCTTGTCACCCCTGCAGACCGCTCCCCTATTACGACGCCACTGCTACCTGCACCCCTCATTTTCAGTAAGGCCTGGGCAGGAGGGTTTGCCCACTGGATCACGTTTCGTGGCTCTTCACACACACACACACACACACACACACACACACACACACCAGTAATACACTTAGGAGTGTAAAAGTGACATATGCAGAGTTGATGGAAGGCAAACAGGCTAGTTTTACAGCCTGCAGGGAAAACAACCCATCATATATTCTCCCGGTGACAAACAACCGAGAAAGTAATTGAGAGCCTCGCAGAAACCAATGTTGTTACTTCAGCATTATTGATTTTTCTCAGGCATCTTAATCTAGCACATGACAAAACTTTGGCCATCGCAGTAAGATATAGCTTTCAAGGAAAAATGGTATTTATAAAAGAAGTTTATGGTCCAAGTTAGAGATGCTTTTGAAGCCAGACCCAGGGTATAAATGAAGAAAAGAGGCAGGACTTTTCCATCAAGCTTCTTTCTTCTATTTTGTTGCTTTAAGAAAAACTACGGCGGACAACTTGGGTGATTAAAGTGTCCCATTCAACTTAAATTTAGGTTTGACAAATGCAAATGTTCCCGTTTGTGGCTGAAACCAGACTTTGCTGAGATGATTCTTCCTTTCTTCTTTCCAAGGTGCAAATTCAAGTTGGAGATGCAATGTAAGAATTAGGAGCATATTCCAATTTTTCCTTTGCAGCCAGAAGTCCATACTTTTAAAATAGGGCACGCTTTTCCTGCCACTGCGCAGGGCGATGGGATGTGGAGGGACCACTTTGGGTTCCCAACTACATCATGTTCAGTCACCCTTCCCTAGCGGGGTTACTGTAACATCATCCATTTCGACTGTCGGGAGGGGAGTCATGCGTCATCGAGATGCATGAACCCCGTCCTCTGCTTGCCAAGGACTGCAGGTCAGGGGGACATCGGGTAGAGGCCTAGGCACCTGGAGATTTATAGAACTGTTCCTGCAGTGGCAATTTGTACAATGCAAAAAGCGCATTAAGGGAATGAGAAAACATTCTCCAGTCGGGGGGAAAAAGCACCTACGTTGCGCTGCTTTAGAAAGCAAATTGGGAGCACCTAGACATCAGTCTTACCTGTCAGCTGCGCTGTTCCTTCTAAGACAAAGAGCTTAGCATCTGTGGCGCTAAACCAGGGGTAGGCAACCTAAGGCCTGGGGGCCGGATGTGGCCCATTCGCTTTCTCAATCTGGCCCATGGACGGTCTGGGAATCAGCGTGTTTTTACATGAGTAGAATGTGTCCTTTTATTTAAAATGCACCTCTGGGTTATTTGTGGGGCCTGCCTGGTGTTTTTACATGAGCAGAATGTGTGCTTTTATTTAAAATGCATCTCTGGGTTGGTTGTGGGGCATAGGAATTCGTTCATTCCCCCCCCCCAAAAAAAAAATATAGTCCGGCCCCCCACAAGGTCTGAGGGGCGGTGGACTGGCCCACGGCTGAAAAAGGTTGCTGACCCCTGCTCTAAACAGAGAGCCAAATGCCTTAACACTTTGAAACCAGCAGAGGTTTTTTGTTTGTTTGTTTGTTTGGTGTGTTTTTTTTGCAGAGGGAGAGAGAGGGAAGTGGGGGTGCCTTGCTGAGAATGATTTTTCCGGTCCAAAGTCCAGCAACAGATAACTTCGCATTATAGGTTTTGGAAGAGAAGTTTTAACGTGGCCCAGTGCTGCCACCGTCTGATTGTATTTCGAATAGCAAGACTTAACATTTCTGTACTTCGTAGCAGACCTGGGATTCCTTCAACCTCAGCTCGCAACCTCTTGTGTTTTTGAAATGAATGCGAGATATCAACAGGTAACAGTAGTACTGGCCCAAAAGGACAATACAGTGGTATCTCGGGTTACATACACTTCAGGTTACAGACACTTCAGGTTACAGACTCCGCTAACCCAGAAATATTACCTCGGGTTAAGAACTTTGCTTCAGGATGAGAACAGAAATCGTTCTCCAGCAGCACAGCAGCAGCAGGAGGCCCCATTAGCTAAAGTGGTGCTTCAGGTTAAGAACAGTTTCAGGTTAAGAACAGACCTCCAGAACGAATTAAGTTATTAACCCGAGGTACCACTGTACAAATGAATGAGGGTGTTATCATGTGCTGAAATGAGATTTAAAATAAGGATTATATTCCCCCCATCCCAAACTTATGTGTGCTGGTGTGGTATAAGACAGATAAAATGGCACTCAACGCTAAAGTTGAGAATGCTTTCAGGTGGCGCCGGCAGATGAGAGATGCTAGTTTCTCTTTTATTTGTATATAATTTTTATTAAATTTTCTGTTTTACAATTTAAAATACTCATTTTACGTCCTTATGATATCAATGACTTCCCTTCTTCTCTTTCCATGATTCATTTTACATATCATAAATCCCTGCATATTTTACAAAAACTATAGCATTCAGTATTCCATTATTGCATCCATCAAAACTTATTTACACTGTTGGATTTATCTTAATGCGGCCAGCGGTTTCAGCTGTACACAATTATTTCCCATATATTCAATAAACGTTTTCCAATCTTCTTTAAACGTTTGTTCTTCTTGTTCTCTTATTCTATATGTTAAGCCTGCAAGTTGTGCATATTCTGTCAACGTAACTTGCCATTTTTCTTTGGTTGAGACATTGCTTGTTTTCCATTTTGGGGCTATCAAAAAACAAGGCACAGTACAGTGGTACCTCAGGTTAAGTACTTAATTCGTTCCGGAGGTCCGTTCTTAACCTGAAACTGTTCTTAACCTGAAGGACCACTTTAGCTAATGGGGCCTCTTGCTGCTGCCGCGCCGCCGGAGCATGATTTCTGTTCTTATCCTGAAGCAAAGTTCTTAACCTGAAGCACTATTTTTGGGTTAGTGGAGTATGTAACCTGAAGCGTATATAACCTGAGGTACCACTGTAGTAGCATACATAAATAATGGGAATTTCAGTCTGAATTATCCCCAACAGAAATGACTTGGGTTTTTTTGGGGGGAAAGTACTTTTTTCCAATTCATTATGGATTATTTCCCAATACTCGTTTTTACCCCTTTACAGGTCCACCACATATGAAAAAACATTCCCTCCACCTCTTTGCATCTCCAGATGCTGGTTCTCCAGCTTCCAAGAGCTGACCTTGGGCATAGTTCATAGAATCATAGAATTGTAGAGTTGGAAGGGATCATGAGGGTCACCTAGTCCAACCCCCTGCAATGCAGGAAACTTTTGTCCAACATGGGGCTTGAACCCACAACCCTGAAATTAAGAGTCTCATGCTCTACTGATTGAGCTATCTGTTAGGGATAAGAAAACTCTGCCCCCTCCAAATTGTCAAAGGATCCCATACCTGGGAAGGAGGCAATCTTGTTTTTTCATATAGATGCAACAGGTAGACTCTTCTGAAAGTGAGGAAATCCTGCTGCTACTCCATATTGGCTGTTTTGGTTGGAGAACGGCATTGCAGAATTCAGAAAAGTTCTCATTAAAAAGGACAGCCTATGTATTGGTTCTAAAAGTGTGAATTATGTCAGTTCACCTTTTTTAAAAAAAAATTATGCTTTTCAGATTTATACATTTCACTAATTTTACAATCATTTTAACATTTTAAAACTTGACTTCCTTCCCCCTCTTTCTGCGGTTCGATTGGATTGGATTGATCTTTATTACGGCCATTGGCCCGTCACACGACAGTTTCCCATACCAACATAATGTACTTGAACCTCCAAATTTAAAACCGTCAAAACTTACAAAAAACAGACAAGAACCAAAGCAGAACAAAAACAAAAGCCCAACATCATACGTTGCAATAAATTTGTAACATAACCATCACCATCTGCTCACAAATCAATAGAAGACATCAATGGTGATTCACCTAGTTACATCCTAAAACATAGATCATGGTTTAAAGGGATTTTCCGAGCCACACAGGAGTCCGTTTCTCTTCTTTAGGGATAGGACACTGATCAAGAATCTGGCAACCGTGAGTGATCTTAGGGGGTCATCATCATTTAATAGATATCTCAGTTTGGCTTCATTCGTATCATCAGCAATTCCCTTTAGATATTGGGCAAGAAACTTGCTCCTGGCCGATGAGTGAAAAGCACAGTCAAAAATTATGTGATGCAACGATTCCGGTGCCCCACAATTACAATCACATAAGAGCGATATCTGTCCATTGGAGAATCTATTTCTCAGCATGTTCGATGGGAAGGTGTTGAATCTTGCCTTTACAAAGGCATATCTATGAGCCGAAGAAGTTAAGGAATTCAAATAGTTTGGGAGCCTTAAGAGGGGTGATAAACCAAGGTTTAGAGGTGAGCAGGTACCATTGCCCAAGACCATTTTCTGCTGCAAGTCCATCTCCTCTAGTTTACAGGTTACTGTTCTTTTAGCTGGAACTATGTCCTGCTCTAGTAATTTGGATGGGGAGATTCCCATTGCCGTTATTTTCAGCTGTAAATTTTTTACCCATGGGCTCTGGAAATCATCTCTCCACATACATTGTATCAAGTACAAGTTTGGGAGATTGTGCCATAGAGATAACCAGTGACAAAGTATGTGCTTCCACAGAGCGTTTTCCAGGGATACAGTATTAAGTTCCATGCGTAACGCTGTATTACTTACACAGTTGGGCAGTTTCAATATCCCTCTTAAAAACTGATTTTGAATAACCTCTAGGTGAGATAGATTGACAAAAGTCCCCCAAATTGAGATGGCATAGGCAATTGTCGGGATCACCTTGGCCTTGAAGACTTTCAATGCCGATGGGATATGAAGGGCCCCATCGGTGAAGAAGAATCGCAAGATCGCCAAGGAGATAGCTTTGGCTCTATTTGTAACATAGGCTACATGGGCCTTCCATCTAAGGTTATGTTGTAACCAAACTCCCAAGTATTGGAATCTATAGACTTGTTCGATGACTCTCCCATCAATTCTCCAATTATGGAGTTTCCGGCTCTTTGAGAAAATTAGGATCTTAGATTTTCCATAATTAATTGTAAGGGAATTTGCGTTACAGTACGATCCAAAAATTTTTAAGGCCCTCCTGAGACCTACTCTAGAAAAGGAAAGGATGACTGCGTCATCCGCATACAGTAACAAAGGGCAGCGATAAAGTGCTAGGCGGGGTGCATGAATCCTTTCTTGAGCCTCTATTAGGGGAGTCCTCATATCGCTTATGAACAAGTTGAACAGGAATGGAGATCTGCGGTTCCTTAAATTTATTTTTAATATCTTCTGCATATCCAAAATAACTTAATTTGCTCATTTATTCATCTACTCTAAATATGTACTCTTATAAAACTGCAGGTTATTACAACAATCCTGCCAATGTTCTTATCTGTTTACAATTTATCTGTAAATATTCAATAAACCATTTCCATTCTTTTATAAAAAGTTTGTTGTCTTGATTTCTTATTCTTCCAGTAGGTTTTGCCATTTCTGCATATTCCATTAAGTTATCGTATCCATTCTTCCTTTGCTGGGACTTCTGCTTCTTTCCATTTTGCGGCAAGTAACATTCTTGCCGCTGTAGTCGCATACAAGAATAAGTTTCTTAACAGTTTCGGTAGTTCTGTCCCTATAATTGTGTGTCGAGGTCCCCAGGGCCACCCCAATAACTCACACATCACACAGAATTTTTGTTTAAGATTTTTGGCATAATTTTGGCCACAACTTTATTGAAATACAAATTTGTGATTGGTTGCTTAGGCATTGGTTGCGACTATCTGCCCCCACCATGGGGGACAGACTGACATTCCGCATGATGCGAAAGTCAGAATAGGGGAATACACTTGGGGGTTACGCGGAGCAGGGAACCTGCCCTCACCCCAAATGCAACCAGGAGCTCATTGCTATGGCCCGAGCCCCCTTGACAGAGTGGACAAGCAATAGTTAGCCCCCAATTCCTTTAACGGAATCCCTTGCAGCAGCAGCATTAGAGGGGCAGGCACTCAACCTACCAAGGGCAGGCACTCAACCACTTCCCCTCAACCAACCAAACCATAAACCAATGCCTAACCGCAACCTTACAAGTTGTGACGATTTGCTACGCAGTAGGCAAAAACCAAATGGCCCCAGCCAATCAGCCAGATGGACAAAATTCCTTTTTTTAAAAAAAATGATATTTATTAAGAATTTTAAGATTACAGAAAAAACAAAGAGAAAAAGAAGAAAGAAAACAAGGAAAAAACAAACAGCAATCAAACAATACAAGTCAAAATCAAAAAGCAAAAACAAAACACATAACACATCAAAATCAAAAAACAAAAATAAACCACAAAAGTTTAAAAACAGATCCAATATTCCCAAATCCTTAACTGTCATTACCTTATTTCATCGACCTCCTCACCCCTCCCTTTTTTGTATTCTAGTTATTGATTATCACAGCAAATCCTTCCCATTTTTCATAATATTCTGTCATTAAATTACGTTAATCTATTTTAACCTTGTCTTACTATAAAAAACCCTAAAACTTAAAACTTAAGTCTTATCTATACCAATTTCTCATAAAATGGACAAAATTCCTACCAGGCCCCTGCCCCAAGAGCAGACGACCCCATGACAGGCATAGCAAGGTCAAAGTGAACAACCCTAATTCTAGAGGGGGGGGGAACGGGCAATCCGATGCACGGTCGAAAAGAGGAAGCCCTAGCCTCGTGCAAGGAGTTTTAGCATTTCTGGCTGTCAATCAAGAAATGGCAACATTAACTTCCTCCCAACAACAAGGGAAGCCCCAATCGCATCAGTGGCCAATGAACAATTAGCCCGCCCCCAACTTTGGAGTGTCCTGGCGGCCCCCACCGCAACACGTGCTCTCCATGAAGGAGAACACGCTTTCCCCAAAGAAGAAAAAGACATTATTTCGGGAATGTCGGTTCACATTAAAACAAGAGGTTGGAGAATTACTGAGCCAGAGAATAAACCTGCATTTACTTTAGCTATACCACTTGTTTGCTTTTAATTTCATATGCTTTCATTTCTGAACCACTTTTGGGACAAACGCACACCTCTGTTTTCGGTGGTGTCTGAATTTTCCATTCTATAGATAGGGGTAGCCAACATGGGGTCCCCGAAGCAAGCCCCCAATCTATTGTCATCCTTCTTTGTGCCAAGAGTGCATCCCACAAGGCGTCAGGTTGTTTTCTGCTGAAAAACATCTCCCTGGCTGCTTTCTGCCTCCAGAAGTTCTGTTTATCACAATCAGCAGTAAGTAGCAGACAGGCAGGCGATGCTTTTCAGTAGAAAACAGTCTAGATTGAGAGCACTTGACAGATCTGGGGCCCATAGCTGGTTTTTCTCCAGCAGAAAAGCGGCACAGTAGTTTTAAGCGGTTAACGGTTAACACCATGCGTCGCTTGGCTCCAGGGCTCAGTTGACGCGTTTAGCAGAACCAAACGGCAAAGATTTTCCTCGATTGAACACTTCAGACTAGCAGTGTGCGTTGCATGTTTGAATGGCCTCCCGTTGGTGAGTCGGGGGGGGGGGGGGAGAATTTTAGCAGAGCAGAAAGATGTGCAAGATAATTTGCTCCATGCAAACTTGAGACATGCAAACGGTCACCTTTCATGGTGCAGTCCAGGAATAGCTTTATTTTTTGGTTTGCAGAATGTACAAACTGGACCTACAGTGAAGTGTGCTTGCAATGGAAACAGAAGGTATCAATGATGAGAACTCACACTTTACATTGTGGGTGCCCTTTGCGGGATCGCGCACGGTGCTACAGTTCCCAGGGAACTTACTGGCAAACAGGGACTGGCCTGCCTCTCAGTGTTAATTTTTGGAGGTTGACGTCCAGCCTCAGTAATCAAGTTTCACTGCTGGAAGGTGGGGCCAGCCCCATATATATAAGTATCCAGTATCCAGGCAGTCGGCTCTGGAGATTCACCCTCCCTACCCTCCCTTAGTTTAATGTTTTCTTGTTTGCTGGTTAACTTTTTCTTCCTGTTTAGCGGGCGCTGCTACGGTCTATGACTGGTTGCTGTTGAAGGACTGGGAAGAAATTTTCCTGTATTGGCAGGTTTTGTCTTCCCTGTAGCAATTTGTCACAACTTTGGTGGTTATGGCCTTAGGTGGAATCCTTTAGTCTTTTCTTCCTTTTAATGGGGGGCGGGGCGCGCGCACGCAAAGTGTTGACTCACCCCCCTGCAGCAGCGATTCCAGGGTCCCCTCTTGAAGGGGTTATATATAATGGGTGTCACTGACCATACACCGAAAGGTCGTCAGTGACCTACCCTGCGTGTGGGGCTATGGGCTGGGCTGCCTGCTACACTTATGTCTCGCAGAGCACCCCCATATCCCATTTACCCTGATGAGCCCCAGTTCCCCCTGGCTGGGGGGCTGGGAGGGAATAAATAACTACCTGACATTTAGAGGGCATCTTAAAGCAGCCTTGTTCAGGGAAGCTTTTAATCTGTGATATTTTACTGTATTTTTTGTTTCTATGGAAGCCGCCCAGAGTGGCTAGGGAAACCCAGCCAGATGGGCGGGGTACAAATAATAAATTATTATTATTATTATTATTATTATTATTATTATTATTATTATATTAAATTATATATTATATTATTATACACGCCCAAGGCCTAAGCCAAGGTCTTCCTACATTTGGAAGTTTAATAAAGTTGTGGCCTAATTTTAATTCCATATAAGATTGTCAGAGTTTTTATTCCTTCCTTATGATCCCTGGGGGCTGGGGCTGTCGCCGCCTGGTCACACAATATTTACGTATGCCATCAATATTCCAGTTATTAGCTTGACAATATTTTTTAATTGTGCTGCGCCTTGCTCAAATCATTTCCCTTGTTGCAGGAACATGTTTGTTACAGCTACAACGCCTGCTCCTCCCAGTCTTTCGGCCTTAACCCTTGTAGTTCTTCTTGTCCTAAGTGGGCTAACTGGCATAGACCACCAGAATTTCCCCTCGCTGCTATTTCTTCCGTCAAAGAAGGCCTCTTGTTTTAACATGCGAAAAATGGATGCAATTTAAGAAAATTAGACATTTAGCTTGCATAATGAACAGCCCTGATTTCTTTTTCTTTTTATCAATTTGCAGCTCTATTTTCTGCAATGTGACAAGTTTAAATGGCATTCAAGGAGCTTTTCATGGAAGGTGTCACTCTGTTTTCTTACTAATGCCTGAGCAAGTGCCTTGCCTATTGTCAGGTTGTTAATTCTCTGTTATTAAGTACTCAGGAGCTTCTTCCTTGAAAGGGCTGTCAGTTACCCCTGTAGAATGGGTGAGCTTTAGAAACCTGAGGATGTTGTCAGGTGTTCTGCACTTCCTTTCAACTGGCTGAAAACCCGAATCCCAAAAAGCAGTCGCTTCTTTGTAGTCTACTTTCCCTTTGTCAAGCTGTAAAATAAATAAATGTGTATGCAGTTTGGTGGGACTGGTGGGGGGAAGCAGCCAAAGGAAGAAGAAGAAGAAGAAGAGGAGGAGGAGGAGGAGGAGGAGGAGGAGGAGGAGGAGGAAGAAAGGAGTGGCACTGATATCTCCCAATATATTCTGAGGGGCAAATTCTCAAGCTGCTCCATATTTAGGAGAGTAAAGACACCTGGTTCATCATCAGCCTTGCCAAATACATCCTCACCTTTAACCATGGCCATTAGCATCATCCTCTGGCTGCCCATGGTTGAAGGTAGGTAAAGGTAAAGGACCCCTGGACGGTTAAGTCCAGTCAAAGTCGACTATGGGGTTGCAGCGTTCATCTCGCTTTCAGGCCGAGGGAGCCGGTGTTTGTCCACACATCTTTCCTGGTCACAAGGCCAGCATGATTAAACTGCTTCTGGTGCAACAGGATATCATGACGAGTGCCAGAGCGCACAAAAATGCCGTTTACCTTCCCACTGCAGTGGTACCTATTTATCTACTCACACTGGCATGCTTTCGAACTGCTAGGTTGGCAGGAGCTGGGACAGAGCAACAAGAGCTCATCCTGTCGCTGGGATCTGAACCGCCAACCTTACGATTGGCAAGCCCAAGAGGCTCAGTGGTTTAGACCCACAGCACCACCCGTGTCCAGCACGTGGTTGAAGAAATATAATAGGTATTAAAAACTAAAGAGCCCTGACCATGACTAGCTACACCTGCTGAAATTCCATCTTCTACACAACTATTAAAAATATAGGAACCCTACGCCAACCAAGAATGAATGTATTATTCTCCATTATCTCTCTACTCTTCCGATACAAGGAACTACACTAAAACTCTTTTAGGGTGTGAGGTGTTGTGGTGCCGGTACATTTTGCAAACACCATTCCTTCTCACGGGGCACCCCGTGCAATAGAGCATTAAAATAAAGGTAAAGGGACCCCTGACCATTAGGTCCAGTCGTGACCGACTCTGGAGTTGTGGCACTCATCTCGCTTTATTGGCTGAGGGAGCCGGTGTACAGCTTCCGGGTCATGTAGCCAGCATGACTAAGCCGCTTCTGGCAAACCAGAGCAGCGCATGGAAACGCCGTTTACCTTCCTGCCAGAGCGGTACCTATTTATCTACTTGCACTTTGACGTGCTTTCGAACTGCTAGAACTGCAGGAGCAGGGACTGAGCAACGGAGCCCACCCTGTTGCAGGGATCCGAACTGCCGATCTTCTGATCAGCAAGTCCTAGGCTCTGTGGCTTAGCCCACAGTGCCACCCGCATCCCAGCTCCCTTATTTATTATGCCAGCCCACTTTGCATGCCACAGGAAAGTTCAATAAAAAGGAGGAGGGCACCGAGCCATCACGTTTTTGTTTACCACACAACTCTGTGGCAAACATCTCTGCGATGACTTCTAATTGCATGGCAAGTGCGTGGTGCTTTAAAGGTCACTTTGGAAAAGTTAATTAACGGAAGCTGGTTAACTAATACGAGTTAACGGACGGAGCCATCTCTCTGTTACCTGCATAGGGGAAAAGACGAGGCCGGTCCTCCAAAAAATTACTGGTGGGGAGGAGAAACCTCACCACTGACCCTTGTGGTAAAAGGAGTCTTTTTGGTGTGCTTGAGATTTCCTCCACCAGCCATTTAAACAGGAGAGCAATTTCTCCATTCACATGCATGGAGAGGGCAGGGAGATTGGCTGGTTCCCTAAATAAAGAGTAGCAGTCTAGCAACCCACCAGAAACCTCTATGGTAACAGGGTCCTTGTTGATATGTGTGTGACATTTTCTCCCATCCCGGTCATTCCTGGGGGATCCTCTTCTCCTTCTCGCCATTTCTTTCTGTTGTTTTGTTTTTAACATGCCCTCCCTGCCCCATGCTCTCTCTGGGAGGAGGGAAAAGTGAAAACTGAAGTACAAAAGGAGTTTCAAATCAAACATAGCTGTGAGCACTGAGAAGTCGCCTACAAAGCAAACAAACAAACATGGTCGTGCAGTCACTGAGAAGAAATGAAGGACAAACCTTCCTTCCTGCAGATTTGAACTCTCCCACCCTGAGGCAGAAGATAGGGTGGGAGAGGAAGGTGGCAGCTTAGGGTGCTGAGCTGGGCCTGCAGGACTGAAACTGTTCCCACCGAGAGGGAAATAAATAAATGATAGATATAGATAGATGATAGATACATAGATGGATGATAGCTAGATGATAGATAGATAGATGATAGATAGATAGATAGATAGATAGATAGATAGATAGATAGATAGCAGTCTGGCTGTACTAGCATTCATTTTCCGCTTTCCTAGTCCTCTGGATCTGGGGAAAAAATGCTGCTCACTAATGAAGTTAAGTCAAGATAATTTATTGCTAATTGGATGAACAAATTTATTTTTTGTGCGCAGAAGAAAGCGTGTTGCTGGACATAGAAGATTCCAGTACAGCTGTTTGTAAATGCAAATTGCAAGTGACAGCCCAGTGCGGTCTTTAATGTTTAACCACAACAGCAAACGACTTTCCTTGCCCTCCGTGAGATCTATTTTGTGATAAGTCTCTGTGCAAAAGCATGCAGGGGAGCAGGGAGATGTCCGGCACGATGGGAAATTGTAAGGGAGGCAACATGATAACTTTTAGCTGGTCTTCATCCGGGATGAATGCGCAAAGAATCTTGGCTTCAATTGCCCGATTGCCCAGATCAAATCTACTTAGTGGCTCTGTCAGCCCAGCTTGGTTGTGAAGACTACCTTCTTTTAGTCCTGCCACCCCCCCCTCTCTCTGGCAATCACTACGGTTTTAACAGTGTGTCCATTGGTGACTGTGGAGGCCAGTTCTGGATCCACACATCCTTCCACAGTGGGGACATAGGTTTCTGGGTGGGAGTTGATCATGGTGAGGGTTTGCCAAACGTACCTTCCTCTTGGCGTGTTTCTCCCTTTCGTCCTGAGTTTGAGTGTCTTCAAAGTCTATCAGTAGCACCTTTAAGACCAACTAAGTTAGTTCTTGGTATGAGCTTTCGTGTGCAAGCACACTTCTTCAGATATCTGAAGAAGTGTGCTTGCACACGAAAGCTCATACCAAGAACTAACTTAGTTGGTCTTAAAGGTGCTACTGGAAGGATTTTTTTTATTTTGATTATGGCAGACCAACACGGCTACCTATCTGTAACTTCAAAGTCTATAACACCTTTGATAAAGGCTGTTCTCCAACTGGAGTGCTCACAGGCCAGTGTTTCCCAGTTGTCGGTGTTTATACCACATTTTTAAAGATTTGCCTTGAGACAGTCTTTGAACCGCGTTTGTTGACCACCAGCATTACGGTTACCATTTTAAAGTTTGGAATAGAGTAGCTGCTTTGGAAGACGATAATCAGGCATCCGAACAACATGACCAGTCCAACGAAGTTGATGTTGAAGAATCATTACTTCGACAAAGCCTTCTCGGTAGCTGCTCCCAGACTCTAGAATTCCATCCCTAGAGAAGTTAGACAGGCTCCCTCCTTCTGCCAGCAGATGAAGACCTTCTTATTCCAGTAGGCTTTTGCATACGCTCCAACATTTCTCCAATGGAAATTATTAAATAGGACGTCATTAATAATAAAAATAAAATATTTTTATTTTATTATTTGTAACCCTGCCATCTGACTGGGTTGCCCCAGCCACTCTGGGCGGCTTCTAACATATATAAACACATAATAAAGCAAGAAGCGTTAAAAAAACTTCCCTACAGAGGTTGTATAGTTATTTCTCTCTTTGGCTCAGGGGTTGCATAGATACATACCTGTCAATATTTCTCTGATGAAAACAGGGACATCCTACCATGCCCTCCAACATTTCTCCGATGAACATACGGACATCCTAAGGAAAAGTGCGACATTCTGGGATCAAATCAGAAACTGGGACGGCTTCTGTAAATCCAGGACTGTCCTTGGAAAATGGGGACACTTGATGGGTCTGCGACCATACCCCAAACCCAACCCATGTAATTTTGAATCCAAATGGACCCTTTACAGTTCTCAGAAGCAGACACCCAGAGCAGTGTTTATTACAGAATCCATTGTGATGTTGTTGTTTAGTTGTTTTGTCGTGTCTGACTCTTTGTGACCCCATGGACCAGAGCACGCCAGGCACTCCTGTCTTCCACTACCTCCCGCAGTTTGGTCAAACTCATGTTGGTGACTTCGAGAACACTGTCCAACCATCTCCTCCTCTGTCGTCCCCTTCTCCATGTGCCCTCCATCTTTCCCAGCATCAGGGTCTTTTCTAGGGAGTCTTCTCTTCTCATGAAGTGGCCAAAGTATTGGAGCCTCAGCTTCAGGATCTGTCCTTCCAGTGAGCACTCAGGGCTGATATTCTTCAGAATGGATAGGTTTGATCTTCTTGCAGTCCATGGGACTCTCAAGAGTCTCCTTCAGCACCATAATTCAAAAGCATCAATTCTTTGGCGATCAGCCTTCTTTATGGTCCAGCTCTCACTTCCATACATCACTACTGGGAAAACCATAGCTTTAACTACACGGACCTTTGTCGGTAAGGTGATTAGGGTAACAAATCTGAAATTAAGGAATTCTGTTTGCTCTCCAGTCCATACATTAAGAAATACTCTGCTCCCAGAACTTCCTGAAAGCAAAGGCTCTATCAGTTACAGGGCAGACCAGTGTTCCTTCAGCTCTTGGGAAATAAATGTTTACAATGTTCTGTTGACAAACTATGTATTCATAAGCTACACAGTAATAAATGCAACACATGATCTATTGTGTCATCTTTATAATGTTTGAGCTCATGCTCATATGTTTTTGCCTCTAGTTTGTTCTTTTATGTAGGGAAGCAGGCCAAACCCCGTTGATTTAAATGAAAGAGAAAAGCATGTGTTTATATCTCCGCAGTTTAAATCAATGGGATTTACAAGTATTTAGCTTTGACTAGTTCATGCCCAATTTCAATAGTGGACCACAGGCAAAGTTTTAAGATATTATGAGCAAAGGCTTTAATGTTTTTATGTTCTGATATCTTTTAAAACTAGGTTATTCCTAAAGGATACAGAATATAATTGATTTGTGTGCATGTTTGTGAGTTTGTTTCTACTGTATATGATTTATATAAAATCATATATATATATATATATATATATATATATATATATATATATATATTTCAGGTTGCCAAAAATATGTTTTAGACTACAACTAATGTAGTAAAATGGGACGCGGGTGGCGCTGTGGGTAAAACCTCAGCGCCTAGGACTTGCCGATCACATGGTCGGCGGTTCGAATCCCCGCGGCGGGGTGCGCTCCCGTCGTTCGGTCCCAGCACTTCCGGGTGCAAGTAGATAAATAGGGACTGCTTACCAGCGGTAAGGTAAACGGCGTTCCGTGTGCTGCGCTGGCTCGCCAGATGCAGCTTGTCACGCTGGCCACGTGACCCGGAAGTGTCTGCGGACAGCGCTGGCTCCCGGCCTATAGAGTGAGATGAGCGCATAACCCTAGAGTCTGGCAAGACTGGCCCGTACGGGCAGGGGTACCTTTACCTTTTTAATGTAGTAAACTGGAGGAAAAAGACAAGTCTCAATGTTCTTGAAAAATCTCTAACATTTCAATTTTATCTTAGGGAAGATTAAAGCATGTTCCTGTAATTCTTAGTGAGTTGTAGGTGAATAACTGCAGTGAATGAGCAAGGAAGGCTCTCGAATCATGTGCTACTTGTGCTCGTTTGGAGTCTGG
The DNA here is from genome assembly GCF_964106645.2 of Podarcis pityusensis. Lineage (NCBI taxonomy): Eukaryota > Metazoa > Chordata > Lepidosauria > Squamata > Lacertidae > Podarcis > Podarcis pityusensis. Next base: position 84,994,389 of record NC_138032.1, on the reverse strand, counting down.
CATGAGAAATTTAGACCTTTTTTTTGACTGTATGCATTGATTTTCACTTTCAGCAGATTCAGTTTTGCTGGCCGCCAACTCCCCAGTTGTTCCGGCCTCTTTAACTGGCCAGCTGACCTCTTTTACTGACTAAAGCAATTTTTAGTCAGGCTTCCTGGCCAGGCTCCCCCCTCCACTTCTCTCCATCTTAGGATCATAAACCCGATATTGTCCGATTCACTCAAAACCGCCAAACATTGCAGTGGGACTTGTACTGCTTTGGAGTGAATTGGACGACATTGGGTTTGGGGTAAAGGTTCACCACATGGGTTACGGCGCCAAGGGGTCATTTTGTGGAGCGCCAGGAAATGTGGATTTTTTGACGCCAAATATCAAAGGGAGCCTTGCCCTGACGTTTGGCGCTGCCTTGGAGTGAATCGTACAATGTTGAGTTTTTGGCTAAATCTTGACCCCGCAGATTAGGGCCCTGAGGAGACATTTTTTGTTTTGTTTCGTTTTTTGCTTTTTTTTTTTTAAAAAAAGGCATTTATTTAGTGTGACAACCCTGACCAAGCGTGGTTTTAATGTAAATTTGAATCACAGCAAATGTGCAGTTGCCAAAGATGGTGTTTTGTATGGACAAAATTTTGAAAATCATGGATCTGTTGCGGGTGGGGTGGCTTGTGTGCTTTGCTCCGGAATCAGGATTATAGCGGACCTGCCAAAAAACGGTTTGATGAGAGGAATGGAATTAAACCTTGTAAAGTTGACTTGAATAGTGAAATAGCCCAGGTGGGGCTTGGTAGCTTGGGAAGTAGGCTCAGGTGAGGGTCAGATGCCTTGTAAAGCTCGTAAAGCCCAGAGTATATTACAGGCCTTCGTCCTGGCCAGGCCCCCTAGATTTAGAGGCCCGAGTTGCCCTGCCATCGCATGAAGTCTTGGGTTTGCAATTTTGGGAGAGGGAGACTGCCCACTGGGGAGCGGGCGGGCTGGTGAGGCCCCCTAGATTTAGAGGCCCTAGGCTTCAGCCTACTAAGCCTATACATAAATCTGGCACTGGCCCTATTGAAATGTATTTTGTTAGTTTTGGACCAGTCCTCCAATCTGCTGAGGTCATCTTGAATCCCAGTTCTCTCTTCAATGGCATTGGCTATTTCTCCCAGTTTGGTGTCATCTGCAGATTGTGTTATGTATTGAAGTTCTCACGCTGGCCACCAGGTGTATTGTGTATAAAGTTTTCACTCAGGTCCACGTAAGTTAATTTAGGCGGGAAACCCTGGGTTGTTGCTGTTACAATGTTGACAGCCTATAAAAGCAGGCCGGCTGAGTGTTCAGTTCAGTTCCAGCTTACAATAAAGAGCCGCTTGGAGAAATCTCTGTGTCGTCTGCTATGTCCACTCACAACTTAATAGATTGGATGAGCACCTCCTGAATACCTTCGTGATTTCTCCTTTCTTCCATTTCTTATACATTCCCTTCCTCACCCTGCAAGCTCCTTATGCAGCCCTGCTGCTTTCTTTAGGTGCCTCCAGTTTTTCTTTCTTGTTGGAATTGTCCGCCTTTGTGCTGATGCTTCTGAGGAAATGGGCTCCTGAGAACACAAAAAGCCAAGCCAGCGACCCAAATGCAACAGAGTGCAGTATTAATGGCATGTCGTTTTACCATAGAGTCATTCTCCCTTTCAATGGCTGCATCTGAATATTTCATGAAACCAAGCCAGTTGAGGAACATCAACCAACCTTTTTATTATAATGGTTTTCTAAATCGGGCAGAACGCTTGCGGTCCAGGACCAGCTAGGAAGCTGTCATGCTTCGTCCTCTCTTTCCTCTGCTTTAATTGGCTGAGACACCTTGCTCTTGTGCTTCAAGGCATCCCCAGAAGCCCAAGATGTCGTGCATCCAAACTGGGATCAGGGCTGTAAAGATTAATCTGGCAACTTTTTTTATGAGCAGGTCCAGAAAAAGACCTTTTTTTCATCCGTGAACTAAAATACAAATTGTCTAAAACTGTTTAGAAATGACTGTAGATTATTGATGTCATGGAGACTTGCTTTACATGCTCAAATCTAAAATATAATATAATATAATATAATATAATATAAATAAATTATGAGGGCTTCCTCTTTTTTGCACCCTCTTAACACCATAGAAAAGGGACGCGGGTGGCGCTGTGAGTTAAACCACAGAGCCTAGGACTTGCTGATCAGAAGATCGGCGGTTCGAATCCCCACGACGGGGTGAGCTCCCATTGCTCGGTCCCTGCTCCTGCCAACCTAGCAGTTCAAAAGCACGTCAAAGTGCAAGTAGATAAATGGGTAAACTGCTCTGGTGGGAAGTTAAACGGCGTTTCCGTGCACTGATCTGGTTCGACAGAAGCGGCTTAGTCATGCTGGCCACATGACCCGGAAGCTCCCTCAGCCAATAAAGCGATATGAGCGCCGCAACCCCAGAGTCAGTCACGACTGGACCTAATGGTCAGGGGTCCCTTTACCTTTACCTTACCACCATAGAAAAGCCCTTACTTTAGAGTAAAGATTTTTTATGTGCAGCTTGTCCTTAATGTTTTGGTTTTTTTAATCACTATCTTAAATGAATATCTTTGACTGCGTTGTGAACCACGTTAGAGCTATTGGGCTCCATTTGGCAGAGCATACACTTGATATTGTAAACTGCCCTGTGACCTTTAGATGAAGGGCGGTATAGAAATTCAATAAATACTAGCAGGAATTAAAAAACAATACATTTGCAAGGGGCTGGACTAGAAGACCCCTTGGGTTCCCATTCCAACTCCACAATTCTATGATTGCAGGCAAATAGCATTAACCTAACCAGGGCAGGAGTATCAAATATGAAAATTATAATGGTCATTAAAAAAAAAAATCTGCTAAAGGCAGTTATATTATTCTTCGGTATCCAGACCATCAAAACTACGTCAAGGGGAAATGTTGGGATATAAATTTTCTGTTCAGATTGTTCCCCAAGTGCTGTATCTTCACCATCTTTCAGCAATTGTCCCTCAATTTACCTAAGAATGCTTGGACTGAATGGTTGATCTCCACAAAGCTTCTTCTTAGCCGAGTAAGATTGTCTCCCATGAACATGGTTTTAACAGTGAGTCCGTAAGTGTCTGTGGAGGCCAATTCCGGATCCACACGTCCTTCCACAGAGGGGACATAGGTTTCTGGGCGGGAGTTGATCACGGTGAGGGTTTGTCAAGCATGCCTTCCTCTTAGCACATTTCTCCCTTTCGTCCTGAATTTGAGCGTCTTCAAAGCCCATGACACAGGCTGTTCTCCCATTGGAGTGCTTGCAGTCCAGTGTTTCCCAGTTGTCGGTGTTTATACTACATTTTTAAAGATTTGCCTTGAGGGAGTCTTTACACCTCTTTTGTCGACCACCAGCATTACGCTTTCCATTTTTAAGTGTCGAAGCAATGATTCTTCAACATCAACTTCGTTGGACTGGCCATGTTGTGCGGATGCCTGATTATCAACTTCCAAAGCAGCTACTCTATTCCCTACAAAGCACTGTTTCCTCAACTAACCCAGTCAGATGGGATTGTTGTTGTTGTTGTTACTATTATTATTATTATTATTATTATTATTATTATTTAGCTGTAGTAATCAAAGACTAGTTTTCTACAAAAGGTTGCAAAAGGTTCTTTAGTTCAACCTTGTATTAAACACCTGGAGAGCTTATGAGACTTCCAACATCAACACTGGCCCTGCCATCTGTGGAGTCACTATGTGGGGGTGGGGGTGTAGTGACCCAGAGGACTGGGTGCATTTAAAATGGCAACAGAACCCCACCATTGTGCCTTAGTTTAAAAGGCTCTGCTGACCCCAGACCAGCAGCCCAAACAGACCAGTGATAAGCGGTCAATGAACTAGATCACTAGGGGGACTAGGCTAGTCCCCTAAATGTTCCCCGGGTGCCTCATCCCCAAAGCCCAGGAAACTTCTGTCCAGCTTAGGGAGGGAGGCACGATGCTCACACTCATGATGTCATCACATTCATGATGTCATGTTCGTGATGTCACATGTGTGATGTCACTGACATAAAAAAAAATCACTGCATGCCACTGAAAGAGACCCTATATATGAATCGGAATAGACTGAAGTGTGTGCTTCGTTTTAGTTTTCTGTAGATGGAGATGTTGTTTTCTAATTTATAAGATACAATTTCTCATCTTTATCATGTGTTTTTTTTAAACAACAACAACCCCCAACTTTTTATATATATATATAAAAAATTGCCAAGAGGTTTTTCTTGCCTCCACTTTGAGAATTTAATGTAAATATGTTTAATGTAAATCACATGCCTTGCAAATAACAATTTAGTTAACAGGATTCATGAATGATTCATGGTACCTCTATACATAATGCATAATTAAATCATGGGCTGATGGAGTGGAATTTATTAATTGTGAATACACATGTGTTACCATGATACTAATTTATTTCTTTCCATTTTATTGGCATATTGCTCACTCATCTGTGACTGCCTGCTTTGTCGCATTATGCCGCAACCGTAACATGTTGTTCAAATTATCTGGACGTTTGGATAAGCTGTTTGTTCGCTGATGGGAACAATATGTATTTAGCAGGAAGACTTAATGTAAATTATTATACAGCGAACACGAGCGTGCTGCTGTGTACCATCTCATTAGAGCTTTTGCTGATGAACTATGTTGACTTCTCAGAAAGGCAGGAAGTTTACTGAAAACACTGAAACGAGACTCTCTCATTAAAGAGACGAGACGCATTGGAAAGTGTGCAAACAACGATCTGAGTGAGTGAGAGTCATAGGACAGCATGTGAGAACTCAGTACCACGACTCTAGTTAGAAGAGGCTTTGATCCATGACAAAGCATGTTCTCCTTCATGGAGAGCACGTGTTGCAGTGGGGGCCAACAGGACACTCCAAAGTTGTGGGGCGGGCTAATTGATCATTGGCCACTGTTGTGATTGGGCTTCCCTTGTTATTGAGAAGAAGTTAATGTTGCCATTTGATGATTGACAGCCAGAAATGTTAAAACTCCCTGCACGAGGTGCAGAGCTTCCGCTTTTCGCTCCGTGCATCGGATTGCCCGTCCCCCTCTCCCTATATTTAGGGGTTGTTCGCTTTGACCTTGCTGTGCCTGTCATGGGGTTGTCTGCTCTAGAGGCAGGGGCCCGGTAGGAATTTTGTCCATTTGGCTGATTGGCTGGGGCCATTTGGTTTTTGCCTACTGCGTAGCAAATCGTCACAACTTGTAAGGTTGCGGTTAGGCATTGGTTTATGGTTTGGTTGGTTGAGGGGCATGGATTGGCTGTGCCTGCCCCTCTAATGCTGCTACTGCTGCAAGGGATTCCATTAAAGGAATACAGGGGCTCACTATTGCTTTTGTTCGAACCCTGTCAAGGGGCTAGGGCCATGCAAGAGCCCCTGGTTGCATTTGGGGAAGGCTGAGGGCAGGTTCCCTGCTCCGTCGCTACCCCCAAATGTATTCCCCTTTTCTGACTTTCTCAGGCTTGCGAAATGTCAGTCTGTCCCCCACTGGGGGGCAGATAGTCGCAACCAATGCCTAAGCAACCACTCACATTTTTGTATTTTAATAAAGTTGTGGCCAAAATTATGCCAAAAACCTTAAACAAAAAATTCTGTGTGATGTGTGAGTTATTTGGGGTGGCCTGGGGACCTTGACACGCATTAGGAAAGGCTTCTCTACTGTGTCAGGGACTGACTAGATGAGGAAGGCACAGGGAAAGCACAGAGGATTTGGATCCGGGTTCCTGGTGGTGGGAAACTGGCCACACCCCAGAGGAGGGGAAGAGCTGGGAAGTACTGGAGGCTGGGAGCTAGAAGGATGATGGAGAGGAGGGGAGAGGCATTTGCCCCAGCACAAGGAAGGGACAGGAGTCAGACTTGGCCGTTCTACCACAAAGCCACTCTGATGGCTTCTCTGCTGACAGCTTGCAAGCTCCAACCACTCCCAGAACGAAGTATTTATTGCACGTTGCCGAGCAGAGAGCCAGGCAGACACAGAGAGGGTCCCTTGGATCTAGCCGTAGACAGAGCGAGGGGCCTGACACAGAGGGTTTGGGAGTGAAGGGGGAGCTACAAGCCAGTCCATACAACTGCTTCATCAAGACAGGAGCAGCCTCTAGAAGTCACCGTTCGTTCTTTGGCCTGCTTTCCTTAATAAAGAGATTAACTCTAAGTTAAGGGACACGGGTGGCGCTGTGGGTTAAACCACAGAGCCTAGGACTTGCCGATCAGAAGGTCGGTGGTTTGAATCCCCGCAATGGGGTGAGCTCCCGTTGCTCGGTCCATGCTCCTGCCAACCTAGCAGTTCGAAAGCACATCAAAGTGCAAGTAGATAAATAGGTACCACTCTGGTGGGAAGGTAAACGGCGTTTCCATGCACTGCTCTGGTTCGCCAGAAGCGGCTTTGTCATGCTGGCCACATGACCTGGAAGCTGTACGTCGGCTCCCTCGTCCAATAAAGCAAGATGAGCACCGCAACCCCAAAGTCGGTCATGACTGGACCTAATGGTCAGGGGTCCCTTTACCTTTACTTTAACTCTAAGTTAGTCAATTGTTTCACCCTCTTTCTCTGATCTGTGAATGACCTGTTCTTCTCGTCATACTGTAAGGCACTCAGGTCCAAATACCTGGAATTAATGGGGAAGAGGGAACCAGGAAACTGCCAGGAGGTTCTGAGCCTGGGAACACCTATTCCTGTTGGGAGATTTCAATGCCAGAGTTGGGGATGATAACCTTACATAGGACATCTGCATAGGCCACTTTGGTATTGGCAGAATGAACGAGAACGGACAAAGGTTGCCTGAGCTGTGCTCGTACCACAATCCAGTGGGGCTTACTCCCAGGGAAGTGGGATAATGATTGTAGGTGAGTTGGGTTAATTGTGGGGAGTTTAATCAATGCAAATCAAGGCACGGCTGTATCTGCTAGGCTGAGGTCTGGGGTGTTAGCGTAGCAAGCAGTGAAAAAGTAAATGTTAAAAATGGCTTTTACTTCCATCGGTGATTAAATTATTGCAGGTTCTTGCGCCCTAATCTTTAAAAGTCATGCATCTGAGGATCTGATTATAGGCAACCAATTAATGAATTCGTTAAAAGTCAGGTGATCAATTCAAATTCTTTATTTGGTCAAAGCCTCTATTAATGGAGATAATGCGGCAGGAGATTTGCTTGAGCAAACTCCATTGAAAAGACTAGGAGCTGTACACCAGTGTTCCCATTTAGTCTGATGGAGCTTCCTGGAGAATTGTGCTCAAAATATTTTGCGGATACAAGGTAATAAACTAAATGCACACTCTGTGACTCCAGACTCTTTTCTTTCTGAGGTCATTTAGTGTTCTCTCTCCTGCCCCCCACCCCATTGCCGTTGCTTGGCACATTTGTCTTAGGTACACTTTTAATTAAGGGGGAAATTCTTGTTCTGAATACTCATGATCAAGATGGTATTGCCCGAGGCAAAGCCATTGGCTACAAGTACTTCAACAGACCAAATACAGTTGCAGCGCTCCCTGGAAACCATGGTCGAGAGCAGATTTCTGCCTTTGAACTAACATCTGAATGCTGTGTGTCCCACTTGACAGAGGGGTTAGAATCCTGGGAGCCAGGCAACCCAGATTTGTCATAAAATAAATAGATTTTAGGACAACGCAGAATGGCAGAGATTGCAGCAGACTGAACAGAGCGGTGGAGGTACACTGACTTACAATTCAGAGAGCCTTTTGGGCTAAAGGGTGGGGGTACAAATGCTACTAATAAATTAAATTAAATACAACATCCTGGTATAATCTTAGAAGGAAAACACTGGGTTCTTTTATAAATTGCTTCCACCCATTGCCTCCCCTGTTATTCTTTCTAACTGACTGGGCTTTGACCTTAGGTTTCTTAATGTTGTTTAGCCTGCATGGATATATCTATAAAAAAAGAGATAACGCACTTTATTATGAAATACACACAAGACCCCTGCTTGTAATAACAGAATGCAATTAATGTCAGCCTTGCTTGGGTGATAAATTAGGGGCTGGGAATGGCTTTTATTTTCTGAAACATAACCAGGAAAAGAAAAAGTTTTAAATCATTTGCTAAGATTTCAGAAGACAACACCACCTCCAATCTGAGAACGAAGCTCTAAAATCCAATCTGCTTTAACACTTTTTTCTGTGGCCTGAAGGTTTCACATCCAAATAAAATAAAATAAAATGAATGACAATGCAAAGGAATACGATTACTGGACATGATTAGGATTGCACTCCAGAATAACAATAGCAGCTTTAAATTACGAAACGATGTTAAAAAGCCTGGGCTAAATGGAAAAGCTTGTGCCTTGTGGCAAAAGGATGAAACTGTAGATACTAGGCAGGCCTTTCCAGGGAGAGCATTCCACTGAAAGGGGAGCCACCACTGAAAAGACCCTCTGTACTATATGGTTCATAATTCTCTGCAGCATACATGGATACTGTGGCAAATGAAATAACAAGGAAAGTGTTTGAAAACCACCACTCTAGACCAAGATATCCTGAGTTTATGGTCTGTTTTCAGGTCAGAATGCTTCCTCGATGGTTTGTTGAATATTTACAGATAAATTGTAAACAGATAAAAACATTGGCAGGATTATTGTAATAACCTGTGGTTTCATAAGAGTATATATTTAAAGAAGATGAATAAATGAGCAAATTAAGTTAATTCGGATATACAGAAGATACTAAAAATACATTTAAGGAGCCGCAGAAAGAGGGGGGAGGAGGTCAAGTTTTGGAATGTCAAAATGATTGTAAAATGAGTGAAATGTTTGAGTAAACATTCACAAATGTGTGTGTGTGTGTGTGTGTGTGTGTGTATGATGTAAATGTATTAGGAATTAATTGGGGAAATAATATGCAGGATGAAGAAATTGAAAGTAAAACAAAGTGGAAGTATGAGGGAAGTCCAGGGGAGGGGGGCAGGAAAAAATGGAAAACTGTTAGAGAGATATTTCATAAAGGATGTATATATCCAAAAAAAATCCAAAAAAAACTATTTAAAAATAAAATAAAATGAGTGAAATGTATAAAATGAGTGAAACTTGAAAAGTATAAATAAAAATTAAAAGAAAAGAAAAGAAAAGAAACCTTTGTTGCAACAAATAAACGATCAGGTCTCCTGGCCACTGATTTGCTCCTTCCTGAAAAAAAGAGAAAGAAAAAAAGAATGTTTCCTCGATTTCAGGTGGTGGCAAAAGAGTTTCTTTTTAGCTATCCCCCCTGCCCCGTCAAACTGACTGGGTTGGACCTCCTAGTTGTGACGTGGCAAGCTACCAAACAGAATGTTGCTTTTGGGCCCTGTGGCTGAATCTCATCCATCTCCATGACTGCTTTCTTTGTCACAGCTGTCCAACACAAATACTGGGGTTGGGATTGATTTGGGGAAGTCGTGCCCGAGCGCTGATTTTCACCGAGATCGGCGTTCTCGTTAGGCCAGCTTCACGAATCAAAATATTGATGCCTGGCAGGCCGACCCGAGTTTATTTGGATTATCTTGCCCTGTGCCATGAGGTCAGGCCCGCTGGTATTTCACTTGCACCGAGTGCTGTTTAACGAAAGACAAATCCCAGTCCCTGGGGGAACAAGCCAAGGAGTGTTGGAAGCTTTCCTCAGTGAAAGCAATTGCGACCCATCATCGCAGAAATATTTATTAATATAACCGAAGCACAGATGAGAAGTAGAAGACGCCAGGCTGCGCTCCGACCGACCGGCAAACAAGGACTGGTGCAGTTTCTTCTGCTGGAGGGTGAGCCTGGCTCGGCTCACCTTTGCTCCTCAAATGAGGCTTCTCCGTAACAGATGCTGACGTTCTCTTCCTCTTGCTCCATCCTCCCGCCCTGCTTCAGGCAGGCTGCCTGGCCTTTCAAAGATTTGTTTTCAAAGTGCCTTGCAAATTTAGCCAATTAAATGCTTCACTCAACTGCCTCGTTGTTACCAGACCACCAAAGTTTATATATACAGTGGTACCTCGGGTTAAGAACTTAATTCGTTCCGGAGGTCCGTTCTTAACCTGAAACTGTTCTTAACCTGAAGCACCACTTTAGCTAATGGGGCCTCCTGCTGCTGCCGTGCTGCTGCTGTGCAATTTCTGTTCTCATCCTGAAGCAAAGTTCTTAACCCGAGGTAATATTTCTGGGTTAGCAGAGTCTGTAACCTGAAGCATCTGTAACCTGAAGCGTCTGTAACCCGAGGTACCACTGTGTATGTATGCATGTGTGTGTGTGTATAAAATTAAATTTTTTGTTTTACAATTTAGAACATTCACTTAGACAACCTTAAAATACCAGTGATTTCCCTTCTTCTCTTTCCATGGTTCATTTTGCATGTCAAGATCCCTGCATATTTTACATAAACTAAACCATTCAGTATTCCATTCTTCCATCAAAGCTTATTTACACTGTTGAATTTATTTTAATGTTGCCAACGTTTTCAAGTGTACACAATTACCCCCCATCTATTCAATAAACATTTTCCAATCTTCTTTAAACAAATGTTCTTCTTGTTCTCTTATTCTATAAGTTAGATCCGCAAGCTGTGCATATACCATCAGTTTAAGTTGCCATTCTTCTTTGGTTGGGACCTCGCTCGTTTTCTTTTTTTGGGCTTTTTGACACCTGGGAATTTCCATCTTAATTAAAAGGACTTTTTTTTGGAAAGATGCTATAATGGTGTGGGGTTGCTCGTGCGTAAGTTGCCGCCTCTCCTGGCTATGTTGCCTTGTTAAACCTTTCTGTCTGGACAGCCCTTCAATTTGTGGCTGCCTCAGTCGCTAGCAGAATCCGTCCGTGGGCGTTTCTTAAACCTTTTCCAACATAAAAGTTGTTTGACACCCAGTCTCCTCCTACTTTCTCTGCGCGGAAGTCTTCTGCGCAGGGAGGGCGTGGGTAGCGGAGGACCAGTGCTCTCCCCGCTGGTGTCCGGTGAAGAGTCTGGGAGCCCTCTCGCCGATTCCCCCATCTGCCCCTCCTTATTCCTGGTGTTGCACTGAATTGCTTCCCCATCTGCTGAGCTGCCTCTCTCCCTGCTGGGCCCTTCTCCAGCATCATTGGAGAGCCTTCCCTCCACCTCTAGCTCCGATGTCAGTTCCCTGACAGATGCTTTTAAACATTTCCCCCCCCAATTCATTATGGATCATTTCCCAATACTCTTTTACCCTTTTACAGGTCCACCACATATGAAAAAACGTACCCTCGACCTCATTACATCTCCAGCACTTATCTGATTCAGTCTTATACATCTTAGCAAGTCTGCTCGGAGTTAAATACCATCTGCAAATCATTTTCAAGTAGTTCTCCTTCAAAGAATAACACCAAAGTTCAGTATTACAAGTTCAACAAGGCAAGGGATTTGAAGAGTGAAATGGGGGAAAAGAAGAAGTTTTAAGCTGGCATTTGGGTTTCCAGATCCAAAACTGCAGGAATGATGTTGATTCAAGTTGCAAAAGGGACAGCTCAGGTGGAAGCTAGACACATATAAAAAATGCCATGAAAATGCTTTTTTAAAAAGCGTTTTGGAAAAATATATTGAATTTGCCATAAGCTCATCATCGCCATCTTGTGTCACATTTGTATAATGCACTTAAAACACACTTAAAATGTTTTATTTGCAGCTGTATAGCTGAGTCCTTAGACTGTTGCACTTCCTTGGTAAAAACAAGCTGTTTAGGAACTGAACCCAAAGGCAATAAAACGGGGACAAAGGGTGGTGAAGAATTGTTGTCCACAAATCTAGCACACTTGTTTCTGTGTATGGGAAATGATAAAGGCTGCCTTCAGATGTCTTTTAAAGGTTGCATAGTTAGTTATTTCCTTGGCTCATGGGTCGCATAACTCTATACCCTCCAACATTTCTCTGATGAAAATAGGGACTTCCTAAGGAAAAGCGGGACATTCTGGGATCAGTTCATAAACTGGGATGGCTTCTGTAAATCCGGGACTGTCCCTGACAAATAGGGACATTAGGAGAATCTGTAGTCCATTTTTTGTCAATCCATTTGGGAAACAATCCAGCGGGTTCTTATTCAGAAAGCATATTACAATGAACAGGAGCTCTTCAGAATTTCCAGACCGTGCTGTGGAAGAATATTGAACGATTCTCACTTTAATGATACAGTTGTTCTTGGAGCTCTAAAATAAAGTGAACAGTTGACAAATATTGCAGCTTTTAAATTTCATTAGTCTGTCCCATTACTCAGACTGTAATAATAACTGTTGCTTATTCAGACTGTCTCATGCTTTTCCCTTCTTGCCAGTACTCTGTCACTATCTTATTATGGATGTGTGAAGCTGCCTTCTCATTCGCCCATTTAGATGGAAAACAGTACAAGACAAAATTTGGCTCAGATTGCAAGAGGGACATTTTTTCCCACCGTCGTACTAGCTCTATAAATGTGCCCATGTGGAGGCGAAGTAGTCCAATAATTAGAATGCCTGTCAATGCCTCTCCAGGATCTTAATCATGCTACTTGAGATTTTTTAAAACAGGAAATGGGTTGAAACTGCCATCTTGTACTGAGGCATCACAAGAGGTGCTTAAGTCATTTTTAGGACACTGCTATGTTATTTATGAAGGGACGCGGGTGGCACTGTGGGTTAAACCACAGAGCCTAGGGCTTGCCGATCAGAAGGTCGGCGGTTCGAATCCCTGTGACGGGGTGAGCTCCTGTTGCTCAGTCCCTGCTCCTGCCAGCCTAGCAGTTCAAAAGCACGTCAAAGTGCAAGTAGATAAATAGGTACTGCTCCGGTGGGAAGGTAAACGGTGTTTCCGTGTGCTGCTCTGGTTCTCCAGAAGCGGCTTAGTCATGCTGGCCACATGACCTGGAAGCTGTACGCCGGCTCCCTCGGCCAATAAAGCGAGATGAGCGCCGCAACCCCAGAGTCGGTCACGACTGGACCTAATGGTCAGGGGCCCTTTACCTTTACTATGTTATTTATGAGAATATATTTTGATGTTTTTAGTGATGCATTTTGTTTTCTATTACCTTCCTTTTTGAAAATTGCCCTGGGATCATTTTGGCGAATAGAAATCTATAAATAAATCAATCATGCACTAAGTACAATCGGTGAAATTTTGCAGTGTGGAATTGCAGAAGATCTAGCAAAGCTATATTGGGCTTGTTCACACTTCTGATTGTCCCGTGCCCACAAAGCACAGGTCCGAGTGGTTTCCCACTTGTTCTGTGTTTTCCCAGGGAAGACCCGCCCTTTTACCACTTAATCAGAGCGAACTTCAATCTGCAGAGAATCCGCTTGAAGTTTGCTCCGATCCAGCAGTAAAGAGCAGGTTTTCCCAAGGGACATGTGGAAGTGGACCATCTTGAATGGGCAGAGGCGCTGGGTGCCACCCAACTTTGGGGGAGCCCAGCACATGCGTGACATCACCCGCACGACATGCACATGTGATGTCACATGGCGGAAGGAGGCCACAAGGCCCGCCGCAGCCGCACGGAAGCCTGTCAGGTTCCGCTGAAGACCATGGAATATTGAGGGGATTTGCCCCTTTCTTGAAATTTGTTGGGAGCCCTCGGGCCCTCACCCCCCCGATGGCACCCCTGTAGCTGGAAGCCCTGGAAGCCCTTTTCCCGCCTGGCCTGAAGGGGCTCTGATTGACTCCAGCTACAAAATCTGAGGCTGCTGAGGAGGCCAGAGACCATCTCTTAGGGCAGACCCAGGTGATCAAGCCTGAGCTTCCACAGTCGGCTGCCATGAGCTGCCATTGGCAGGATTAACAGCAGCAGATATGTTGCATGCTTATAATAATATTTTCTTCTCTCGCTGTTTTAAACGTGGCTTCCTTTAGTCATGTTTATTTTGAAATCTTGAAGATAATATTTTAGTTTCCTGTAAATTCTGTTGCTTTGAACGTCTGCTTGACTTTTGTTTTACTCTGGATTGTTTTGTTTGATGGTTTAATGTAGGTTGTAAACCATTTTAAGATCCCCCCCTTAAACATCTAAAGCTGTATAGCAGTGCAATTTTTAATTTTTTTGAAATGCATTTTATTATTTCAATTATTTTATTATTTAATAAATTTTATTATTTATTTTTGACAAAGTAATCATCATAAATAAATAAGAATAAAAATGTGCACCCCACCCCACCCCACCACTGAGACCATTCCATTGTAACTATCCAACCTCCCAAAATTTCAACACCTCTTGCGATGGTTTGACCCCCTTCCGTTTTAACAGTACAAATTCTACAAACACCTTCCATATCTCCTCAAAATCATTTCTCCTGCATATTCCCCATTTTACCTTAATGGCACGTGTTAATTTATCATTAATAGCTATATCCCACACCTCTTTGTTCCATTCTTCCATTTTATATTCTGCTTGCCCCTTCCACTTCCTAACTATTATAATTCGTGCAGCTGTCAATAAATTTGTGAGCAAGTCCTTCATAGCCTGTGAACCTTCCACTCCATCATAAGTTGATAATAATGCTACCTCTGGACTTTCGGTCAGTGATTTCTGTTACCCCCTTAATCCTTTGCCAAAAATATTGTACATATTTTTACAATAATATTTACAATAATAGTGCAATTTTTCTAGAAAGAAAGGTGCCGGAACTCACCATGAATTATGGCAATGGCGCCCACCTGAGAGGTGCTGGAACTGAGTTCTGGAGAGTTCTGTCTGAAAAAAAGCCCTGATAATGATGATGATGACGATGACAACATGTAGACGAGCCCTATGTTGTACACGAGGGGGGAAATAACATATTCATGTAATGGTGCTTTGAAGCATCTTCTGTGACCATTCACACTTCTGTGGGAAAGCTTGGTTTAAACTAAGAAGTGAACAGACAATTCAGCCACGCGTCAAAAACATCATCTATTGACATGGCTCACATTTACATACTCACATATCTCTATAAGATTCTTGCCCAAAATCTCCAATCATGCCCCCAAATCTACTAACATTTCTGCTGCTCAAACAGACCATGTTTTGAACGAACAACTTGTATTTTACAACTTCCTTACAAACACAACATACAAATCTTTCGAATCCAGTGTATCTAAATACACATGAGTATTCTCCATGTTACTTTCTTTCTTGCATTAAAAAAAATCATTATGAGGAAATTTCATGACTCACAGAAATTCTTTTCTCTCTGAAATTCTCAAATGTACACATTTTCAAAAGCTCAAATACTGTGTCAGCGTGAGCAATCACTTCTAGCTTTTTTTTATAGCCCTGCGCTCATCTTGTAACTGAGCTCATAACTTCTGATCTTCTGAAATGAATATAAGTTTACTGTCAAAGTGTAGCTACATTTATAACTTACTTCCCCTTAACAGCATCATCACCAAAAGACCTTTTATTTAGAATTAAGTGAGGCCTTGTCTCATGTTTCCTGGAAGAGATTCTGGATGTTATAAATCGTGCTGCTTGGGGAAGTTCTGTCAGAATAGTTCGGCTACCGCAAAAAAAAGTATAAATGAAAAAATCTTGTGCAGAAATACTGCTTTTCCCGACAGGAAAAAATTAATTTGCTGGCAGTGGGAAATATTTCCTTCTATATATCTTTCACTACAGGCTCACTGCATTCTCTTATATCAGAATCTGAGCTGTGAGCCAACATGATTTGGGGACTTTTCTGACAAATTCCAAACTGGTGTTTTCATTGAAGCTGTCAGGGGTTCTGGGGCTTGAATTGGGAACCTCTTTGCCAGAGGCTCCGATCCTATGCAGCAGGGGTTTCCAATGTGGTGCCCTACAAATCATAGCTGTCAACTTACAGATTTGAAAATAAGGGACCAGCAGCCGTGAAAATAAGGGACCTGCAGCCTCACCTGTTCCAGGCACTCCAGTCTTCCTGTCCTCCTGCAGTCTGGTCAAACTCATGCTGGTAGCTTCGGGAACACTGTCCAACCAACTTTGTAACCAGAGGTTCAACTGACTAGAATCTGAATCACATGCACCACAAGGCCTATGCAGCCTCAACTGAAGATGGCTCCCCTGAAGGGAGAGGAGAGAAGAGGGGGGAGGTAAAACTCCATTGTGTTTTAGCTAGCTCCAGCTAACAATTGTTTCTAGCTCTGCAGGCCGGCAGTGGTTTTCCTGTCTGGCTCAGCTCTGCAGGCCGGTAGTGGTTTTCCTGTCTGACTTCTCACCTCAGCTGTGCAAAGATGCAAACATTTATGCGAAGCAAATAATATCTGCAAAGATTTGCAAAAGGGAGGGGGGGGGCTTAGCTAGCCTAATAAGGTAATAAAGTGTATCTCTGCCTGTTGATTGGGGAGCAACTGGGGAGCCAAGCTTGCAGCTTCAGTATAAGAATGCTCGGAAGACAATAGGGGCGGCGGCCAGTCTTTGGAAGCTATTCCACTGGCTGTCTCTGCGCAGATTCTGCAATAAACCTTTTTCTCTGTGAAACCCACCCTGGTGTTTGCTTGACTCCTTCATGCTAACGGCAAGGGCACGAGGTGACTGGATCCGGACCCCTTAGGTTCAGGTATCCTAACACCCCGGCCTGGCTTTGCACTGCAAAGTTTGGAGCAGCACATGCAACAAAATGGCGTCCAGCATTCAAAAACCCCCTCAGCTTGCATTAACTAGCCACACACAAGGCATGCAAGCTCCACCCCCCAGTCGTTCTTAGACTTCTTATTGGGTGAGCAACACAGCCAAGCAACACAGTTGGAGCCTCCCTCCTCCCTGGCCGGCAAGGAGGTAGGGAGAGGAGCTGCTTCCTTTGAAATTTAAGGGACATCATTTAAGGGACATTTAAGGGACATCCATCAATAAGGGACAGCAGCGGGACATGGCGCTGGAATAAGGGACTGTCCCTTCAAATAAGGGACACTTGACAGCTATGCTACAAATGCGGAGGACTCCAATTCCCTTAAGTCCCAGCTAGCATTCTCTTGCTTGCATTCCCCAGCAACTGGTATTCAGAAGAAAACTTCACTTTCACCAACCTACGCATCGTTTTCTACACTCCTATTACGTCTCTCCCTTACCCATATTTTTTCTAAAGTAAAAAGTCCCGAACACTGTGACTGTTCCCTGTATGGGTGTTGCTCGAGTCCCTTGATCATTTTGGTTCCTTTTTCTGCATCTTCTACAGCTCTGCAATATCTTTTACGAGGTGCGATGGCCAGAACTTGATGCTCATGTGAATTTTAACTTGTAGTAGTATTTTAAGTTTTTGTATGTGTTATGAACTGAGAACAATAAGATCCAAAATGCAGCAGTCTGATTGGTCCTAGAACAATGCAGAAGTATGACTGGTCTGCAGGAGCCACCCAATCCAGCTCCAGGTGGAAGTGAATCCACAACCTGATTGGCCTACAGAAGAATCCTGGAATTAGCCAATCACGTGCAGCCCTTTGTGTATATAATGTATATAAAGCAGATATTGTGGGGGAACTTCCATTCCTCCTCACCACTATGAGCAGAATAAATAGCATGAAATCCATTCTCAACTCCAAGTATATTTCAGTATGTTTTAAATTATTGTTGTACTTTTAAAATTATTGTTGTAATTGTTGTATTTGAATCTTGCTTTGTCTTTTTGTGAACTGCTTTGAGGTTGGTTTTTTGTTTACAATCAAGCAGTGTATAAATTTTATGAAGCAAGCAAGCAAGCAAGCAAGCAAGCAAACAAACAAACAAACAAACAAACAAACTGTACACAGTATTGTGGGTTGCACTGTAGATTTGTATAAAAAGCTGGGATTTTGGCAATTTTAGTTTTGATCTCTTTTCTAACAATTTCTAGCATGGAACTCACCCTTTTCACAATGACCCCAGTACAATGTGCAAACTTGGGATTGTGGGGCCATGACCGAACCATGGGCTTTTGCTTTGCACTTAGATGTCAGATAAGTGAGAAACCCCTGGCACCCATCCTGGTCACTTTGATACACAGTCATATGCAGGGCTGGTCGAATCTATCTACTTATCAGCATAATGTTGCCAGAGTTAATGCTTGATTGCAACCACTAGCTGTAATTTGATGTTTCTCAAAATTATTTTTAAGTGTTGAAACTGTAGGATTAACTTATTGCAAATCACTGTCAGTGCCTGTGGCAGAAAAAAATGATTTAATAAATGTTAAAAAATAAGAGGATAATAAAAACATATTCAAAGTCTCATAGGATACCCTGGTGGGAGACATAGGATGCTTTAAAGTATAGATGGGTAACATAAAACGTCTTGTGTATCCTGGGTTTTCTTTTCTTAAGGATGTATGAATTCTCAAAATGGGGTTCTATTAAGACTCAAACTGTGTACCTCCAATCAGACCATTCAGGTTCATAAATCACTTCTGTGAAGCAAGTGCTTAAATTACTGGATGAGTTTTTCCCCTCTACTGCAACAAAATGTCAACTACCTGGGGATATATTTATCTTTATTTGTACATGGATGACACATAGATTCTCAATATCAGAAGGATGGTATATGTGTGTTGCTCTGAAACACTCTCTCTATAAATCTCTTACAGCTGTTCCCTATAATTTACTAGAATTGATTATTCTCTCCACTGATTAGCCACTTTCCACCCTTCACATCCTCTGCTGTAAATTGAAGAAGGAGCCGTATTTCAGTGGGAGAAGAGATCATTACAAACCCACAGGGAGATTTATTTATTCACTATAAGTTAGCAGCTCTTTCTGAATTTGGGTTTTCAGTCAATCCCACATATATTTATATTACAGGGAATGTCCAGAATGTGGTCACTGTCGACATTCACATATGAATCCTGATGATCCCAGGTGAATTTTTTTAATGCTTGAGAATAGAAATGTGTTTCCTCATTTTTCAAAGATTTGCAAGTGAAAGCTGACAATCCCATTTAGATGGCTGTCAGCATTCACTGGTACATCCTGGATTCTTCTTCTTCTTCTTCTTCTTCTTCTTGTTGTTTGGACACTGAAGGCAGTATGAGAGAGCTATCATTGCTTGTGGTGTGCAAACTCCCATTTACCCCTGCCCCACACCCCTCAAGCAAGTTTTGCAGTTTTATGTTGTGATTTACAAACCTATGAAACCAGTTCGACATTGTCATTGAAATTCTACTCAATATTGATCCAGAGCAGATTCCAATGTATAGTTAGCAGAGTAAAACTTAAAACACTTTGCAGGATTCCCCCCAAAATAGACCAGAGGCATTTCATCCAACAGAACTTTACTGCTACTGAAGGCAAACGAGCAGAATAGTCACAAATCCAATACATTCAGGATTGATACCGTCCATAAGAAATCCAGTTGCAGCAGACTTAACTTTAAACTTACAAACTTATAATAAGACTAAACCCTAACACTAAGCATACTGTGTACAGAACACCAAACCAGAACTAAAGAGAGATAGAAAGAAAATGGGAAACCCAGGCTCCTTCTGGCCACTTATTATAGTCAGCATGACTTTGACAGAAGAGATAACAGAACCAGTTTAGACCAGCTGTACTCAGCTTCTCTGAAAGAATAACCCAAACATCACAAACCTTCTGCTTTCTTTCACACAGAGAAGCCTCCAGAACCCTCTTGAACTAAGTAGAATAGGAAATATCTTTACACATCAGAAAAATACTGTCTTTACTAAGAAATGCATACTGACAGACATAACCTCCAACATTTCTCCAATGAAAATAGGGACGTGTTATTCCATTATTATTATTATTATTATTATTATTATTATTATTACAGGTAAGTAGCTGTGTTGGTCTGCCGTAGTCGAAACAAAATAAAAAAATTCCTTCCAGTAGCACCTTAGAGACCAACTAAGTTTGTTATTGGTATGAGCTTTTGTGTGCTACTACTACTACTACTACTACTACTATTGTTCCTCACCCATCTGACTGCGTTGCCCAATAGGGTTGCTATACATCCAGATTTTCCCAGACATTCCTGGGATTTCAATGGCAGAAGTGACGTCTGGGGGTTGGTTCTTTGGCAACCTAACTGAAATCTTCCAAAAAGAGAGAGAGAGCTCAACTATTTATTTGTGTCTGGATTTCCACTTCTTGAAATATGGCAACCCTACCCTCCAACATTTCTCCGATGAAAATAGGGATGTCCTAAGGAAAAGTAGGACATTCCGGGATCAAATCAGAAACCAGGATGCCTTCTGAAAATCCATGACTTGTCCCTGGAAAAGAGGCACACTTGGAGAATCTGGTTTGACAACAACAGGACAAAAGAAAGAAGCATGTACTCAAGCAAGGGCGGTGCGGGGGGTGCGATCCACCCTGGGTGTCATTCCGGGGTGTGTGTGACAAAATCCCCCTGGGCCGATCTGCGTGGAGCATTCGCACCCCTGGCGGGCAGATTTTCGTGATCGGTGCGATTGTTGTTGTGAAAATCCACCCACTGATTGTGCAAATACGCCTGGCGATCAGCCTGGCACCCCCTACCAGGCGGCGCTCACATTCCCAATGGGTGGTTTTATGTGATTGCCAGTCGGACTTTTGCAATCGGTGGGTGGCGCCGCCTGGCACCGCCGGCGGGCAGTGCTCGCACCCCCGGCTGACATGCAGTGCCAACCATGAACATCCAATCGCGAAAATATACCCAGTGGCATAGGGACGGCACAGGATGGCATGGCACAGGGTGCGCCACGGTCTCCATAGGGACAGGGAGCACTGCGGTGCCCATAGGGATGGCATGGGACACCGAGCGCCCTGTTCTATCCCTATGGGTGCTGTGCACCGTGCCCCTCTGGGCTGTTTGCCCCACCCCTGGGCACGCCGCCCCAGGTGCCCAAGAGGCTTCCTCTGCCGCTGATTGCGGCTCTTCAAGAGACTGTTGTGCACCCAAAACAGCTGCATATTCCTTATGCCCCTATTTGCAAAAATACCTCATTATTTGCTGCTTGGGAAAAGGAGCATGCAATAGATGTATATGTGAGCTGATGTATGTACATCCTGGGATAGTACCTCTCTTTCCTGCTGCTTATATAACTTTGAAGCCAAGAGATGAATTATGTGAATTGGGGTGAGGTGGGGGAAATCAATAGCTCACATCAACAAGCTGTATTTCTAGACAGATAGCTTAAAGGCCGTTACAACAAACACTGCCTCTCCTCTCCTCTAGTCACAGGGCATATTCATTTCTCTCTCCGACGCACCCCCAGTTCTCTATCAAACATGATATAAGGCTTGTCATGGAGGATTAAAAATAAAAGCCTTTTGAGAAGGGATTCTGTGCATTTTGGAGCCACTGTGAAGCAGACTTAATTAGGAAGGATGACAAACAAGGAGGGCAAAAGACGGAGTTGGCTGGCTTAGCGAGCTCACATGGAAAGGGCTGGGCTCCGTTAGGGCCAATAGTCGCACTTTTAATGACGTTTTAGCACAGGATGTGATCAAAGGTGTTAAAATGTTATTAGGACTTCCAATATACAGACCAGTACCATACAAAATATGTTCTTTATGGGTTAGTGGACATAATTTGGCGTGGCGATTCACCCTAAGTTCTTGGTCTTCAAAATATAAAGCAGAGCTGCCTAAGGATCTGTAGCGAGCAACTATGGTTTCCCCCAAACCAGCTCTTGTGTTGAAGATCCACCAGTGGCTCAGACTGCAAACATTTTAAGCCCTTACTATTCTCCAGCACATTCTTCAAGTTCTTTTCTTGCTCCTTATGGGGAGAGATTATTGTGTGGCAGGAGTACCTGTGCTGTGGAACTCCCTGATATTAGAAAGGCACCCTCAATATAGAGAAGCCCACTGAAAACTTATTTTGTTTCAGCAAGCCTGCCCGGATGTATATTTTAGTTACTTATTTTTGTTTTGTTTTTAATTTTGTGACTTGATTTAGATTTTCTGTGATTTAAAATTGCTTTCCTATTATAACGATGATGCACCATGTGTTGTTTTGATGCTGTTCTCCACTCAGGGAGAGCCCCAGATAAATAAAAAAAATTTGGCTTTTGTGTAGCTCGAAGTCTCCTCTGGTGGGTTCACTGTCTGTCCTTGTTATGTACTGAAGTTCTCACCCTGGGCCAGCAGGGGGATACTGTAGATAGTTTTCACTCAGGTCCACATATGCAAATAAGGAATTGAAAGCGACGTTCAGTGATTGGATAGTTACAGAAAGTTGTTACTGTTGTTTCATAGCTGAGCTCTATATAAGCAGGTTGGCTGAACCCTTCAGCCCAGTTCTGTTCTGGGCCTGTGAATAAACAAGAGCTGTTTGAAGAATCACTGTGTCGCCTGATATGTTCACCCACAGCTTTACAGTCCTCTCTTGTTTCAGGATTACAAAAGCCCAGAATTAGACAAATTGGATTCATTGTAGATGAAATAAATAATCCCAGGTTGCATTGGGATTGTAAGAACAGACAGTTGTATTTAATAGGCCTGGGTGATGTATTGATACATCGTTCAGGACCAGTTTGAGGGCTAGATCGCAAAGGTGTTTTCACCTGGTAGTATATTGTGGGTGGGGCTAGCCAGCTGGCCGGTCCCTTACCTTCCTTCTCTGGCTGAGGGGGTGGTTTGCCTTTTCCCTCCCTGTGCCGGACACTGGCGACAGTGGGAGCAGTGTCGGTTTCACCCTGGGGCCGGTGCCAATGCTCCTTCCTTTTTACCATCGCGATGTATTACTATATTGCGATGTTTAGCCAGTAAATCTGCTCCACTTCCCAGTGGGGAGGAGTTGCGGTGGACCGGGTGGCCACGCGCTCCCCACCGGGGGTGGGGGACTTTGTCCCCCATTGCCTGGGGGATCCCGGCCACGTCAGAGCCCGGCCAGCCAACCCACTGGCCGGGGGGGAGTGGCCAGGGCCGTTTAAACAGAGGAGCGAGCCAGAGGACTTCCTCTTTGGCTCGCTTCCTCAATCACCCGCCCTCCCTCCCTATTTTGCAGGTTAGGCAATGGCCTTGCTATGTACTTCGGTTGGTCGCCTTGGTTGTCCGAGGGGACTGGTAGGAATTTTTCCACTTGGCAAATTGGCACTGGCCACTTGGTTTTCGCCTACCTCGTAGCAATCGTCACAACTTTGTTAGGGTTGCGGTTATGCATTGTTCGACCTTGTGTGGAGGAGGTGAGGTGTGGCCATCACCTGCCCTTCCATGCTTAAGGGTATTCTGTTAAAAGAACCCAGGGGTGTTGATCTAGTCTGAAGCCCGGCTGGGGGGCTAAGGCCTTGACACGACTCCGACGGGAACGCCAGGGGGAGCTTGAGTTGGTTCGCATCGACAGGGCTCCCTCTACCGGTGGCTTACCCTTACAGGACTTCCTGCACAATGGGCAGGAGTCAGATATAGTCAGGTCCAATCAATGCCTAAGCCAATACCGCTCACATTCTGTAATTTCAATAAAGTTGTGGCCAAAATTTGCCCAATAACATAAACCTAATATCTGTGTCCTTGTGTGAGTTATTTCCAACGAGGGGGTGGCTGCGGGGTCTCAACACACAATGCATTGTGATGTTGAAAACGTGATATCACCCAGCCCTCTTATGTAATGTTCTGAGGAGTCACCTGGCAGGTCACAAAACGTGGTTAGTGGGTTGCAATAGTCTTCATGGGTCACAAGTTACGTAGGGCAGGATAGCATTCGAGGACACGCCCCCCCCCCTGCAAAAGCAACCACTACAAACCCAATCCAGGAATTGAAAGCCAAAATAAAGAAGTCAAAACGGCCCCCGCTCAGAGGGCTGCTGCTGACAGCCGTAGCAGAAATGTTGAACAACAGACAAGGCAAGGGTTTGTTCAGCTTTCGACTGAGCAGAGCCTTTCAGTCACCGATATCCCCTCATCCAGATTCATTCTCCCTCCAGTGCTTCGAGCAAAGCCACAGAAAGCTCCATTGAGGAGATTAAGGCCAAGAGCTCATTCGCTCCCTGTGCCTGGGATATTATCATTCTTGTGCAGGATGGGAAAATACTTTACCTCTGGCCTTTCTGCGCTTGCAACACTCGGGTGTGTGGGTGTCTGTTTTTTAAAAACCAGACTGGTTATATCTCCGAGTAGCTTCTGACCAGCTTTTCACATCGAGGCTTAGCAAGAGCTTGAAGAGAAAATTTCTGCTGAACGTGTGCCCTCCAACATTTCACAGCTGAATGTAGGGACACTCGTATGGACTTATAAGGTCCCTTTCCACTCCAAAAACCACTGCCTGGGTGCTCCCCCCCCATCATGCCACTCCACTGTGCTTTAATGAAAGCTCTTCTCCGCTTCCCAGCCCCTGTTGTAATTTACTCTGGATTCCCTGGCTTTCACGAATTTCTGAAGCTGTGTGTGTTAGAATAGACCCATTTTTAAAAAGCCACGTGGGCTAAAATTGCCTCTGGGGTCCCTCTGTGGTTAGGGGCCTTGAAGCTTAAGCTTCATTGGTTTCATAGTAGATCCATCCCAAATCCTTTCTTTTTTTTTTTTTTAAAAAAAATATTATTATTTTTCCAAAAACACTAAAAGAAAAAAGAAAAAAAAGAAAAAGAAAAACAATACAATACAACACATCAAATTAACAAAACAAGACTAAGACAATAAGATAAATCATCCAATTTCATTATCCCATCTTTCATTCACTTATTTCCACGACCTCCTCACACCTCCCTTTATGTATTCCACTTCTGTTAATTATTTCAGCAATTCCTTTCCATCCTCCTCTGTTTTCTATCCTATAATTATCTTAACTCATTCTAACCTTATTTTTTTCCTTTAATATTCTATTAACCTATCTGTACTTAATTCCTTATAATATTTCTACTAAAGCCATATAACTTCATTTCAACATTTTTCTAACATTCATTAATTTTACAATATTTCTGTAAATAATCTTTAAACTTTTTCCAGTCTTCTTCCACCAACTCCTCTCCCTGGTCTCGGATTCTGCCAGTCATTTCCGCCAGTTCCATGTAGTCCATCAACTTCACCTGCCATTCTTCCCGGGTGGGCAAATCTTGTGTCTTCCAATACTTTGCGATGAGTATTCTTGCTGCTGTTGTTGCGTACATAAAAAAGGTTCTATCCTTCTTTGGCACCATTTGGCCGACCATGCCTAGGAGAAAGGCCTCTGGTTTCTTCAAAAAGGTATATTTAAATACCTTTTTCATTTCATTGTAAATCATCTCCCAGAATGTCTTAATCCTTGGGCACGTCCACCAAAGGTGAAAGAATGTGCCTTCAGTCTCATTACATTTCCAACATTTATTGTCAGGCATATGATAATTTTTTGCAAGCTTGACTGGTGTCATGTACCACCTATAAATCATTTTCATTAAGTTTTCTCTTAAGGCATTACATGCCGTAAATTTCATACCTGTGGTCCATAACTGTTCCCAGTCAGCCATCATTATATTATGTCCAACATCTTGTGCCCATTTAATCATAGCTGATTTCACCGTTTCATCCTGAGTGTTCCATTTCAACAGCAAGTTATACATTTTTGACAAATTCTTGATTTTGGAATCTAACAATTCTGTTTCCAATTTTGATTTTTCCACCTGGAAACCAACTTTTTTGTCCAAATTATATGCCTCCATTATTTGATAATAATGGAGCCAATCTCACACTTTCTTTTTCAATTTTTCAAAGCTCTGCAATTTTAGTCTGTCTCCCTCTTGTTCCAGAATTTCCCAATATTTCGGCCATTTGGCCTCCATATTGAGTTTTTTCTGTGCCTTCGCTTCCATTGGTGACAACCATCTTGGGGTTTTCTTTTCTAACAAATCTTTATATCTTATCCATACATTAAACAATGCTTTTCTGACAATATGATTTTTAAACGCTTTATGTGCTTTTACCTTATACCACAAATATGCATGCCAACCAAATACATTATTAAAACCTTCTAGATCCAACACATCAGTGTTTTCAAGTAGCAGCCATTCTCTCAGCCAACAAAAAGCAGCTGATTCATAATAAAGTTTTAGGTCTGGCAGGGCAAATCCACCTCTTTCTTTAGCATCAGTTAATATCTTAAATTTTATTTGAGGCTTCTTGCCCTGCCAAACAAATCTGGAAATATCTTCCTGCCACTTCTTGAAACAATCCATCTTATCCAAAATTTGTAATGTTTGGAACAAGAACAACATCCTTGGCAGCACATTCATTTTTATCACAGCAATTCGGCCCAACAATGATAACTTCAAATTTGACCATATTTCTAAGTCTTTTTTCACTTCAATCCAACATTTTTCATAATTATCCCATCCCAAATCCTTTCCACCAACATTGAACTTCTATAGACTTGGAGTACCCTTACAAAAATAAAATAAAATAAAAATCTTCAGCTGACTCAATGCTCCATACCAAGTGAGCATGCTCAGTTCTCATTGGATTTTGGGGGGAGGTTCTCCTACCTTTAGGGTTCACCTAAGCCTGTTTACACCTCTCTCTCTTGTGGCTTTTGGCTATAGAGAGATAAACGCTTGCTTCTGAGCTATGCATGCAGAGAGAATGATAACGCCAAATGGAACCTTCAGGTTCAGTGACTAGCATGGTAACAATGGGAGAGGAATGGTAACAATGTTCTGCTTGAGGGTTTCTTGGAGGCATCTAGTTGGCCATTGTTGGCAAGAAGATGCTGGACTCAGTAGACTTTTGAAGGGCTCTGCCTATGTTCTTATAACAAAATATGAAAGGATTTTTTTTAAGCCTGCAATGATGACTTTACATAAATTAAACATGGACTATGCAGATAAATATAACTGAACCTCGCACGTTTATAAATTACATTAGAATTCAGTCTCATCCATCTCTTTCAAAATGCTTTGGCAGAATCAGCATACTAAAAAAAAAGTCAACTTTTTCCAAAGCAAGTAAGCATTTGATGTCAACGAGAACATTTGGTAGTTCTCAAAGAACAACAGTTTCATTGTCTGTATTACCAGCTTTCCCCAGATCCTGAATTTTTTGTCAGTAGTAGTAGTAGTAATAATAATAATAATAATAATAATAATAATAATACTTATACCCCACCCAACTTGTAATACTGAACTTTGGTGTTATTCTTTGAAGGAGAACTACTTGAAAATGATTTACAGATGGTATTTAACTCTGAGCAGACTTGCTAAGATTTATAAGACTGAAACAGATAAGTGTTGGAGATGCAAGGAGGTTGAGGGAACGTTCTTTCATATGTGGTGGACCTGTTAAAGGGTAAAAGAGTATTGGGAAATAATTCATAATGAAATTTTTTAAAAAAATTTAAAAGTACTTTCCCCAAAAATATGTTGGGGATAATTCAGATGGAAATTCCCAGGTGTCAAAAAAGGTTATTTTTGTATGCCACTACTGCGGCCCGGGTTTAGTTAGCCCCAAAATGGAAAACGAGCAAGGTCCCAACTGAAGAAGAATGGCAACTTAAGCTGATGGAATATGCACAGCTTGTGGACTTAACATATAGAAGAAGAGAACAAGAAGAACATACGTTTAGAAAAGATTGGAAAATGTTTATTGAACATATGAGGGGAAATTGTGTACACTTGAAAACGTTGGCAGCTTTAAGATAAATTCAACAGTGTAAATAAGTTTTGATGGATGCAATGATGGAATATGGAAAGGTTTAGTTTATGTAAAATATGCAGGGATTTATGATATGCAAAATGAATCATGGAAAGAGAAGAACGGAAGTCATGGATATTTTAAGGATGTTTAAATGAGTATTCTATATTGTAAAACGGGGGACGCGGGTGGCGCTGGGGGTAAAACCTCAGTGCCTAGGACTTGCCGATCGCATGGTCGGCGGTTCGAATCCCCGCGGCGGGGTGAGCTCCCGTCGTTCGGTCCCAGCTCCTGCCCACCTAGCAGTTCAAAAGCACGGCAAAGTGCAAGTAGATAAATAGGTACCGCTTTATAGCGGGAAGGTCTGGTCTCCTCTGGAAGGCACTGAAGCCTTTAAGACATTGTGCAAAATTTGAGTTTATTAGGAAGCATACAGGTTGAGCATAGGAGGAAGGCAGACAGCTTAAACAATACAACAGCCAATCCGTTGCATCACAAATGATCTGCCAGAGATGCAGCCCCACAAAAGTACATTCCAGGGCTCAACGTTATCTCTTCCTTTCTCTGTTTCCCAACTGACTGGTACTCCAGTTGCGTTGTACTCTAACTCTCATCATCTGCAACCGGCATGTAAATAGTCATGAACAATGGGCATTGTAGTCCAACAGCATCTGAAAGACCACAGGTCGCCCCCCCCCGGCCCACCCCGGCCCAGTCAAATTCCTGCTGTAAATCAAACTCACAGTAATCATTCTAACCACTGACATCTGATAGCAAACAATAGAATAGATACTAGCATCTCAGGACTGGTTGTCTGAGGCAAGCAGGATGATGAAGAAGAAGAGTTTGGATTTGATATCCTGCTTTATCACCACCCTAAGGAGTCTCAAAGCAGCTAACATTCTCCTTTCCCTTCCTCCCCCACAACAAGCACTCTGTGATGTGAGTGGGGCTGAGAGACTTCCAAGAAGTGTGACTAGTCCAAGGTCACCCAGCAGCTGCATGTGGAGGAGCGGGGAATCGAACCCAGTTCACCAGATTACAAGTCCACCGCTCTTAACCACTACACCACACTGGCTCAAGAGAAGTTATGCTGGAAAAAGTAGACACAGCAACTTTGATGAGCAAGTAAAATCCTCAGTGATACATTGAGCAATAGATATTGGTCATAATATAGACATGGAAGCATGGGAACGATTGTGGAATATGGATATCAGATTTACAGCTTGTTATAGTCTAAGAAATATGAAAATGATATATCGATGGTATCTAACACTGAGTAAATTGGCAAAAACGTATAAATCTAAATCAAATAAGTGTTGGAAATGTAAAGAAGAAGAAGGTTCTTTTTATCATATGTGGTGGTCTTGTAGTAAGGTTAAAGTTTACTGGGAAATGATGTATAATGAATTGAAAAGGATGTTTGAAACAACTTTTGTGAAAAACCCAGAAGCTTTTCGTTTGGGAATTGTAGGGACAGAACTACTGAAACTGTACAGAAACTTATTCTTGTATGCGACTACAGTGGCAAGAATGTTACTTGCCCCAAAATGGAAAGAAGCAGAAGTCCCAGCAAAGGAAGAATGGATACAAAAACTTATGGAATATGCAGAAATGGCAAAACTTACAGGAAGAATAAGAAATCAAGATAACAAACTTTTGATAAAGAATGGAAATGGTTTCTTGAATATTTACAGATAAATTGTAAACACATAAGAACATTGGCAAGATTATTGTAATAACCTGCAGTTTTATAAATATGTATTTAAAGTAGATGAATAAATGAGCAAATTAAGTCATGATATGCAGAAGATATTAAAAATAAATTTAAGGAACCACAGAAAGAGGGGGAAGGAAGTCAACAATGTGAAATGTTAAAATAATTGTCAAATTAGTGAAAGGTATAAACCTGAAAAGCATTTCTTTCTTTTTTTAAAGACACAGCAACTTTGGAGATCAAAGCAAACCACTTTGACACTGTCTGGCCACCTAATGGGGTAAGTGAAGCAAGAGATCTAGCCAACAAAACTCCCTCCTCTCTCTCTCTCTCTCTCTCTCTCTCTCTCTCTCTCTCTCTCGTTTTTGGCAAACTCCCACAATGCAGAGATTAATGCACTCTGGAGTTCCTGGTTTCAGAGCACCAGTGATGGATAGCTCCACGTACTGCTTATTCTTATTTGCCAACCATCTGGGTGGAATGCTAGCTAACTGGCAAGGGCGCTGCAAAATGAGGATTTCTGCTGGCATAGTCCAAGCATTCAGTTGGTGCGGACAGATACATTGGTGCAAATGTTAACAACTGGGATGTTACAAGGGTGGGTTTAGTGAACTGGGCGATTCCACTGCACCCATGTAAAATGAGACAACCTCTTCCCTCGCCTGCGACTGAAGTCTGCGAAAGAACAGGCTGTCTCTTCGAAGCATTTGTGCTAGCTTGTTTGGGGAGCTGATATTTTTGCCTTTGTGCTTGGCATTTAAATCCTTTTCTTTTCTCCTCCTTCCGGTGGCAGTATCAGGGACATGAACTTTGAACATGTTGCGCCTGATTGCTGTAGGACAGGTGTACAGATAGGGTTGAATAAATGCCGAGAAAATGTTGTAGTCACCAAATGGCTATAGATGTCCTAATTCAAGACACTCAGCGTTATATATTAGACAGGAGCCCTGCTTGAACAGTAAAAGAACACGTCACTATATATCCCTGTCAGATTAAAAAACTAATTTGAAAAGATTAATGTATTCCATTCCTGTTAGCCTGAATCAGATACCGCTGTGCCTATAGCACCACTGCCTCCTGATTATTGAATTTTTATGGCCTTGTAATTAATTGCAGATTCCCTGTTTTGTTCTATTTCTTTTTCTCTGACATTTTAATTTCAACAAAAAGCAGCGGTCTCCATGCAGCCTCTCTCAGGAGATCCTAATGGCCTATAAAACAAAATGACTTATAGATATGGCACCCACTTCAGCTGGCTAGCGATTGTTCGAAACCTTGCTGATCATGCGGAATTTAATTTCCCCCTGTTCCTCTACTGTACTTATTTCTTGCCTATTAAATTGCAGCTCTGCCGTCTTGACTAACAAATGGATGTAACAAAGTGCAACCCTCCGGTAATATATTACCGTTACTACGTGCAAATTTTTTATCCCTTAAAAATCCTCCAGTTTGTTTTATCTAATTATCAGTGAATAAATGGCCGGGGCACACGCGTAGAAGGTTGGCCTTGAAACTGCATGTGAGTATCTTGGATCCTGAGGAATCATCCGAAACAGTGAGGAATTTAAAGAATCACACACACTGCTTTAAATGTCTGTTTACAATTTATCTGTAAATATTCAGTAACCCATTTCTATTTTGTTATAAGAAATTTGTTGTCTTGATTTCTTATTCTTCTGGTAAGTTTCACCATTTCTGCATATTCTGTAAGTTTTTGTATCCATTCTTCTTTTGCTGGGACTTCTTCTTCTTTCCATTTTTGGGCAAGTAACATTCTTTGTTGTGGTTACTTTTAAACCTTGTAACAGATATAGCAATGTTTTCAACCCAGGCACAACAGGCACTTTTTAAAAGTGAAAGGACTTGTGCCTTTGAGATACGTCCCTCATAAGCAAATTATACTTCCATGCTTTGTAAAAAATATATGCATATTTGGCTTTTATTGGGTTCCATATTTTAATTTATGAGTTGCAATAAGCAATCTGGAGGGGCACGGGTGGCGCTGTGGGCTAAACCACAGAGCCTAGGACTTGCCGATCAGAAGGTTGGCAGTTTGAATCCCCGTGACGGGGTGAGCTCCCGTTGCTCGGTCTCTGCTCCTGCCAACCTAGCAGTTCGAAAGCACATCAAAGTGCAAGTAGATAAATAGATACCGCTCTGGCGGGAAGGTAAATGGCGTTTCTGTGCGCTGCTCTGGTTCACCAGAAGCAGCTTGGTCATGCTGGCCACATGACCTGGAAGCTGTCTGCGGACAAACACCGGCTCCCTCAGCCAATAAAGCAAGATGAGCGCTGCAACCCTAGAGTCGGTCACGACTGGACCTAATGGTCAGGGGTCCCTTTACTTTTACCTTTTAGGGAATCTGGGTTGCCAGCTACTCTTTATTTTTCAAGTCTAGCCAATAAAATGGGGCTCTAGTACTGGGATATGGAAAGCCAAAGGACTTCAGATGTTCTAATGCAGTTCAATGCTTTCTTGCTGCAGTACTTTGCTGCCAGAGGCAGAAAAATGGTTTGAAAATTAATTGGGAGATGAACGTAATAGGCCGTGTTTGGAAACTTGCAGCCTTTCACCTGGCACAGAGACCCATGAGCATGTTTGGTTTTTGTTTTGCTATTGACCTCCCAGCCCCATCACCTCCCAAGTGATGACTCCATTCTGGTCATCCCCAACAGATCAGTACTTCTGAAATCAAACTGTAGCGGCCCTCCAGACCAACACAATCTTCATTCCTTCCATCACAGCAGATACACAAGGACTAGGAAATCTTCCTCAACCTCAAGGCCTGTAATCTTAGCATTGGTATAGGCCACAAATCAGCATAAAAACCAAAGTTAAGTTGGCTTAAGTCAGGGATGGGGAAATGGTGGCCCTCCAGGTAATGTTGGACTGCAACTCCCATAATCCCTGACCATTTGTGATGATGGGCTGGATGCTGATGGAAGATGGAGTTCAACACAACTGGAGGGTAACCCTGGTCCTCCATACCTAGCCCTGGCCTAAGCCATAACAAAGTTGCCCCACGTTCTCCAAAATAACGATACCCATTATTCCTCAGCTGGGTTCCATCAGTAGAACCTGACTGGTTGCAGCAAAAGTCAAGCAACCATGCATTAACAATTTAAATGGCTCACGAAGGGAAGACCAGGTACTTTAAAGCATGGTTAGAGGCTTACAACAGCCTGGTACATTTTCTCCCATCATCGGGTTGAGCGTTTCTTGGGAACCCTAAATCTGGTGATTTGCTGCCTTGTAGGACATCTTTGGAAGAAGAAAAGACTAAGGAGTAAACCCTACACAAATCTGGAATGGAGTCCCTAAGGTAGTCGGATGTCATCTTTATGCTTCCTTCCCACAACGCCTTCAGCTAATCTGGTGCCAAGTGCATTGCTCTGCTTTCCTTTGGACCACATCAGCAAAGCTGAGAGGGGCATCATGTCATCTGGGCAGCTGAGGACCTCAATACGCACTGCCCAGGCCTGTACCCTGGAGAGATCATTTTGGTACTGCTAACACAGCAAAAAACAACGCTGGAGGGAGCAGTTGCAAGTTATAAGCTCAACCTGATTGGCGTTAAGGTAGAAACACCACAGGTTGCCTTTGTCGTCAGGAGAGATCGTCATGTCTCACTGGTCTGTGAGGTGGTCAATGATTTTGTTGAATTGGGCTCCACCATGACCAGAAACCTCTCAATAGACAGTCTCTCCCATATTAGTGATGTATAGAAGTGAAAGCTGGACCATAAAGAAGGCTCATCGCCGAAGAATTGATGCTTTTGAATTATGGTGCTGGAGGAGACTCTTGAGAGTCCCATGGACTGCAAGAAGATCAAACCTCTCCATTCTGAAGGAAATCAGCCCTGAGTGCTCACTGGAAGGACAGATCCTGAAGCTGAGGCTCCAATACTTTGGCCACCTCATGAGAAGAGAAGACTCCCTGGAAAAGACCCCGATGTTGGGAAAGATGGAGGGCACAAGGAGAAGGGGACGACAGAGGACCAGATGGTTGGACAGTGTTCTCGAAGCTACCAGCATGAGTTTGACCAAACTGCGGGAGGCAGTGGAAGACAGGAGTGCCTGGTGTGCTCTGGTCCATGGGGTCATGAAGAGTTGGACACGACTAAACGACTAAACAACAACAACCCATATTGTGGTCTCTACAGCCACAGAAGGTTCTGTAACTCTCCAACGGTTTGAGTTAACATCCGAAGGAGCACTCTTCCACTGTCTCCCGAGACAGACAGAGGCCAACCAGCTGAACTCTCTGTGAAAGAAATCCTACACTGACAGCCTTCTGGAGAGAACAGTCCCGTGTCTCCTTTAGTATAGATCCTCTGGCCCCAACATCCAGTGGCCAGTCTTTACCTTAAAACCAGCCCCCTTCCCACTGTGCATTTGTTCTGCATTGGGTCAGGATTCACGCCGCGTGGAAATGATGTTACGTGACTTAGGTGAGGAATGAGTGGAGAGCAAAAAAGGGCAAATTATAAAGCAAATACTTTAGTTGTTGCAGTGAATAATGCATGAGCAAGCCACAGGCAGAAATGTGTTCAGATACATCAAATAATTCCACATATCAAGCACATTTCTGAAAATCAAAGTCAGGGAGAATAGTGCCTAATTTTTTCCCCGTCAGATAAATTATTAACAAAGTATTTAGTGCAATCGTAGCAAAGCTTGGCTAATTAATGCAAGGAAGCTGCTTTCCATTTCCACCCAACGAGGCCTTTGAATTCGTGCTTGCTTGGGGTTGGGGTAGCCTAAAAAGCAAACAAAAAGAAAATCCTTAGAAATGTGGCTGCTTCTTACCCTGTCTCATGTTGAACATTCGAAACGCAGAAAGGAAGAGAGAAATAGAAGGCTTGGGAGTCACTCCTCGCGACTGAAAGCCACGACTGTTCTGGTGCCATTTGTATTTGTGATTCAAGGACCCGCCACCCGCTTGGGGATAAGAAAGACACATGGACACAGTATATTAGGTTAATGGGCTAAAAAAGGCCACAACTTTATTGATTCCAGCATGTAAGAGGTATTGGCTTAGGCACTGGATAAAACAACAGAGCGTGACTCCACCCCCTCAGGGAGGGGCGAGTCTAACAAGGGTTAACCACTAGTGGGAGGAGCCTGTTGATGCAAATACAACTGAAAGCTCCCCCTGATGTCACCGAGGGTCGTGGCATGGCCCTAGCCACCAGCAAGGGCGTCGGACAGGATCCACGACCGCCGGATTCCTTCACCTGAATACCCATAAAGTGGAGGGGTAGGCGATGGCCACACCCTGCTCTCCAATACACAAACATACGGTATTCCAATGCCTAACCGCCACCCAGCAGTGGAATGAAAGGGAAGTGCTGCTGCGGCCACGTTTGAGCGGCAAAACTCTGCCCCCAAGCCTCCACCTGGTTGGTTGGCAACCTGGGGGTGTGGCACGGCAGCCAGGCCAGCTGGGCAGGGGGCTGGAACGACCCCTGCCAACACGGGAAATGGCTCCTACTCACAACTCCCCCCTCTGTAAGGAGGAGAGGCTTTAAGATGCTAAGAGCAAACTCCTATACATGTCTACTTCGAAGTAAGCCTGGTTGAATTCATTGGGACTTGCCGCCAGGTGACAGAACATTTAGAAGTGTGCTATGAGTTAGGAAATCCTACCTTTGCAATGAGCTGAGTTGATAACCCCCTTGGCAAACCTTTTGTTCTCTGAATCAGCCTCCATCTGCAATATGGTGGCAATAGTACCGGCCTACTTTTTACTAGGTTGCAAGATAAAGTGTGATTTTATTTCAGGAGAGAAGAAAAGGTGTTGACATAATACCTCAATATATATATATAGAGAGAGAGAGAGAGAGAGAAAGAGAGAGAGAGAGAGAGTTGTTTGAATTATTCCAAATAATTCTCCCTCTTAGTTAATGTGGCTTTTTCAGCACTTTACTGTTATGTTATTTTCTTCAAACACTTACGCCTGAAAAATGCATTAGAAATTATTGTATTGTTGTTATGGTATAAGAGATAGAAGATAAGGTGTAGCAAAGAGGGAGAAAAAAAACCTCAATGGGAAATGGGAAGTCGGCAAAAACAGAATAAAAACTTATTATGTATTGGGGTGTATATGTGAAATTTTTGAAAATTTATTAAAATATAACTGGACAAAGGTACATTTGAAAACTTGCAATGTATTTATTAAATTACTAATGGGTTCAATATTTAAAGAAAATTAACTTATAGTATATAATTGAAAATCTCCCTGATAAATACTGTGGGCTGACAG
This sequence comes from Podarcis pityusensis, assembly GCF_964106645.2. Lineage (NCBI taxonomy): Eukaryota > Metazoa > Chordata > Lepidosauria > Squamata > Lacertidae > Podarcis > Podarcis pityusensis. The sequence goes on along the minus strand of NC_138032.1, from coordinate 84,958,984 downwards.
TATTGTGGTGGGAATGCACCACAATCCTGAGAAAAATGGACAAAATGATGCTGAGTCAAAAACAAATTCACCTCAAGATGCACTCGGTCACCTATAACTTATTCTCATGGGTTTTAATAGTCACTTAGCAATGCTGTGTCTATATTTGATCACAACTGTGGTACTGAAAACCCCTCGCAGTGTTTGGCTGTGCTGCCATGACATCACGGAATGTCTTTCATGCATGCAGCAAACCTGCTGGCAACAGGTTCAGGGCCATTTTCTGTTAGGAAAGGGAAGTCATTCATTGCCCTTGACAATGATGTCCCCAGCAGGGACTTAATAGGAGTGGATGCAAGTATCTGTGTCCGGACTGCACATCATATTCACAGGGTTTCCTCTTCGTATAGAGGCTCTTCCTTCCTCATGCTTTGCTCATCATGACAAGCAACTAGTACTAGTAAAATAACAAATAGCACAATTCAGCCATCTAGTAACATCCCTGCATTTTTCTAGGGAACCATTTTTCTTCTCCTGTGGTAAAGGCTGTGTATATGGATTACCACAAGAGAGGCGAGCTTTTGCACACCCGCATAATTTCACCACAATGCAATGCCTTACTTAGTCACTCTGAAAGTAGACAAAATGGTGATGTTTTGGCTCGCTGAGCCTTCAGAGTACATAAATAACATCTATTATTGCACATAAATTACACTGGAGTGCGGCAGCTCATTCACCTTTCGAAATTTATCTGCATAGATTAACATCTCCTCGCACGAGTTCATGAAACAAACTGGAATAGAGAATAATCCAAGCTACAAGCTCACAGAAGAGAATTCACTACGCAGGGCAGGCGTAGTCGAGGGGGCGCCCTCCACAGGTTGTTGGACTATAATTCCCAGCAGCCCCAGGCAGCATGGAATGATGAAAGTTGCAGGGCAGCAACATATAGAGTTTACCACATTGGTTACCATGGCATAAGGTTGTATGGAATGGTAAGCTCTCATTTATACGGACAAAGGTGAAGGGTTGTTTTCAGGTTCAGAATTGTTCCAGGACGAAATCTGCCTCATGTCTGTGGTGGACCCACTGTTTGGGGGCAAGGACTGCCCCACAAAAAGTGTTGCATTGAGCTTGCTCCTATCTGCATAGCATGTTGTTCTCAGTTTTGTTTCTTGTGTTAAGGGCAGTGCTATTTTTAAAGAGGTGCCGCAACTTGCCATGAACACCTCTCCCGTTCTCTTAGAACGGCAGTGGTGCCCACCTGATTTCGGGGGGGGGGAGGCCTGGATAGTATCATTTTGCCAATGGAGCTTGTGGCTATGGTGTTAAGTCCCTTGGAGGCGCCAGCAGAACTGGAAATGGATGAGATTTGGCTTCTTCTTCTTTGGCGATCACTCGTAGCCAAGTAGGATTGTCTTCCGTGAACACAGTCTTAACAGTGAGTCCTTAACTGACTGTGGAGGCCAATTCTGGATCCATCCATAGGTTTCTAGATGGGAGGGGGGCTTAGGTTTCTGGATGGGAGTTGATCATGGTGAGGGTTTGCCAAACATGCCTTCCTCTTAGCACGTTACTCCCTTTCGTCCTGAGTTCGAGCGTCTTCAAAGCCCATGACAAAGGCTGTTCTCCCATTGGAGCGCTCGCAGGCCAGTGTTTCCCAGTTGTCGGTGTTTATACTACATTTTTAAAGATTTGCCTTGAGAGAGTCTTTAAACCTCTTTTGTTGACCACCAGCATTACACTTTCCATTTTTAAGTTCGGAATAGAGTCGTTGCTTTGGAAGACGATACATGGCCAGTCTACCAAAGTTGATGTTGAAGAACTATTGCTTTGACACTGGTGATCTTTGCTTCTTCCAGTACACTGGCATTAGTTCGTCTGTCTTCCCAAGTGATGAGTAAATTTTTCCGGAGACACCGTTGATGCAATCTTTTGAGGAGTTGGAAATGGCATTTATAAGCGGTCCATTTTTCACAAACCTACAGTAAGATCAGTAGTGCAATAGCTTTGTAAATAAGCATTTTGGTTTCCCTGTGAATGTTCTGGTCCACTTGTACAGCTCTTTCGCACATAGGGCTATGGTGGTGCATTTGGTTGCCACTTGTGGCTGGAGTGGGTTGGGGTTTGGCGGGCTAGCTGGTGTGGCCCTGCTACACCCCCTTGCAGTTTTTTCTCGTATGGCAGGAAATGGTTTGAACCTCCCTAGAATGGAAGCTGAGGGATGGATGGATAGACATACTGTGGTACCTCTAGTTATGAACTTAATTTGTTCTGGAGGTCCGTTCTTAACCTGAAACTGTTCTTAACTAGAGGTGTGCTTTTGCTAATGGGGCCTCTTGCTGCCGCTGCGCCGCCGGCACACAATTTCCGTTCTCATCCTGGGGCAAAGTTCTCAACTCGAGGTAGCTCTTCCAGGTTAGCGGAGTTTGTAACCTGAAGCGTTTGTAACCTGAGGCATTTGTAACTTGAGGTACCACTGTACAGATATTGCGTAAGGTGAACAGCAACCTATTTGCTACTGTCCATGGTACTGCCCATAGTCTTTGTGTTGTTGTTTTTTGTAATAATCTTTAATTCTTTTTTCACATATAGAAAGTTACATTTGATTACAATTCTATTCCTGTTCCACAAAACTAGTGACTCACCTAACATCAATGTCTATAACTCAAATTACATACAATTGTGTTTAAAGATTCCGTCTTATTTAATCTTCTCTAACATGCTTATTGATGCGGGTGCCGCTGTGGGTTAAACCACAGAGCCTAGGACTTGCCGATCAGAAGGTCGGTGGTTCGAATCCCCGTGACTGGGTGAGCTCCCGTTGCTCGGTCCCTGCTCCTGCCAACCTAGCAGTTCAAAAGCACGTCAAAGTGCAAGTAGATAAATAGGTACCACTCTGGCGGAAAGGTAAACGGCGTTTCCGTGCACTGCTCTGGTTCTCCAGAAGCGGCTTAGTCATGCTGGCCACATGACCCGGAAGCTGGACGCCGGCTCCCTCGGCCAGTAAAGCGAGATGAGCGCCGCAACCCCAAAGTCGGTCACGACTGGACCTAATGGTCAGGGGTCCCTTTACCTTTACCTTTACCTTTAACATGCTTATTAATACAGTCTGCTGTTTCCTTACCCTTGAAACCCCGCTGTGGTCTTTGCATATGGAAGGTAACTTTTTAGATAGACTAGATAGGGCTTCCAGTCTTCTTTAAAAGATTCTAAATTTGTATCTTTTATCACTGCTGTCAGTTTTGCCATCTCTGCCTATTCCAAGATTTTCGTCAACCAATGGTACTGTTCATAGAGATGAATTCTTTTTCAAGGACTTGTGTTCTGAGCTCCTTTTCATAGAATCATAGAACTGGAAGTAACCCTTAGTGTTGTCTAGTCCAACACCCTGCAATGCAGGGATCTTTTGCCCAACGTGGGTCTCAAACCCACAACCCTGAAATTAAGTCTTAGGTGCTACTGACTCCACTGTGCTGCTGCCTTGAGCTGCTTTTCTGGACACTTGCTTGTCTATATCAACAACTGGTGGTACAGTGTATTCTTGCCAGGCTTTTCTGAATAGATTTCGGAAAGGAAGGCCACAGAAATAGTTCAATACATTTCTTTGCCACAATAATTGTGGAGCTGAAAGGTTATACTCTCAGCCAGCAAAAGGCTCCGCTAAAGAGGTCAAAGAAGGGGCTTATTATTACCTCACTGGGAATAGCATTCTATGTACTTAAAGCTGTGTGAATAGAAAGCTAATTCCTTTGGGGACACTGCATACTCTGAACTTTCAACTAAAGTATGTACCTGAATTGCTATATTAGAATAATGTTGCACAAGGGTTCTATAGATTAAAGACCTATCGAGTCAGGAGTGAAACCCAAGAGGAAATGGGTAAATACCAATAATTCCAATCACAAGTATACTATTTAAATGGAAATCCAGTTTCAGGTTTCTTGTCCGCCTTCCTAACTATAGCAGTATACTTATCTAGAGTTCACCAGAGGGGTATTCTGCAATTGAGATTCCTTTGCAGTTAGCTCTGGGGGTGAGTTATACTAACATTAGCTAATGGCACAAGCTTATTAACCAGGCACGCAGCCTTGGTTAGAATGAATGTGTTTAACTGTAAATGTAGGTTTAACTCTGTGATTCATTCACGCAATTTCTTTTGCATAGCAAGGGATAAAGTGGCTGGCCTGCTGCAAAGAGATGGGCAAGCTAAAATCTGTGACACACACACACACAGAATCAACACCCCCCCCCCCAATTTTTTTTGCACAGGTAATTACAGTAAAATCATAATGGTGCTATAAACTTATTTAAGCAACCACCACCACCCTCGTTTATTAAATAAATAAATGCAACCAGAAATGTGCAATATACAATCCAGAGTCTCTTAAGGCAATTAAACATCAATGCACTCTGAAGGGCCTTCTTGGCAGTGGTGCCCTCCCATCAGATGTCAAGGAGATAAATAACTATAAAACTATAGAACTTTTAGAAGGCATCTGAAGGCAGCCCTATATAGGGATGTTTTGGATCTTTCATGTTTTATTTATTACATTTGTTGTAAGCCATACAGAGTGGCTGGGGCATCCCAGTCAAGATGGCCAGGATACAAACATCATCATCATCAATATGATGTCACATACTGATAGGATGGAAAATAGGATGTCACATAGAGGAGGGAGAAAGGTTGTTTTCTGCTGCTCCAGAGAAGCGGACACGGAGCAATGGATCCAAACTACAAGAAAGAAGATTCCACCTAAACATTAGGAAGAACTTCCTGACAGTAAGAGCTGTTCGACAGTGGAATTTGCTGCCAAGGAGTGTGGTGGAGTCTCCTTCTTTGGAGGTCTTTAAGCAGAGGCTTGACAACCATATGTCAGGAGTGCTCTGATGGTGTTTCCTGCTTGGCAGGGGGTTGGACTCGATGGCCCTTGTGGTCTCTTCCAACTCTATGATTCTATGATTCTATGAATACTAATACTATTACTATTGTGTTTGGTTTGCTTATATACTTATGAAGGCCCATGTTGTGTTTTTATTAAATACAGTGGTACCTCAGATTACATACACTTCAGGTTACATATGCTTCAGGTTACAGACTCCGCTAACCCAGAAATAGTGCTTCAGGTTAAGAACTTTGCTTCAAAATGAGAGCAGAAATCGGGCTCCAGCAGTGCGGCAGCAGTGGGAGGCCCCATTAGCTAAAGTGGTGCTTCAGGTTAAGAACAGTTTCAGGTTAAGTACGGACCTCCGGAACGAATTAAGTACTTAACCTGAGGTACCACTGTATAAGCTATTGGAGCTAATAATTTCTCAAGGTCTGAGGCTGAGCAGGATTGTAGGTCCTCATCCCTGCCTAACCTTGATAGCCTATGCGTAATTTATTTCAAAAAGCCCTTTTAATGTGATGGAGTTGAGAAGGGTTGGTTCATCTCTGTTTACCTTGCTCTGCCAAGTGAATTATGATTGCCTGGCTATGCCTTGCAACGCATGCAGCCAAGTTTGCTGTCCCCTCCCAGTGTCAAAGGGAATCTTTTCTTTGGTCCCTAAATCATTTAATCTGCCCTGTGCGTCTGTGTTTTCAAAAACAAGAATGTAAATTACCCTGTTATGAATTAACCATGTCTGAGCTTGAATTACATACCTGTCTAAGGAAGCCCATGAAATCACTCAGACACTAATGCGACTCCCAAATTTTAAAAGGATGCTTGGATATATAAATCCTTGAAGGCAGGTACAATCCTTGCGCTCGGCATCTACTGGTTTCATCAAGTGTGTGTGACAAAATGTGTGATTCACGTAGCTCCCAGGGCTGTGTTTGAGACATGTAGAAGAATGTAGGCCTGGCATAAGCACACAACACTCTAGGGCAACTATTTTAGGGTCCCAGTTTAGGATTCCATTTTAATTTGCCCTGGAGTGTCCCTATGTTGGATGCTCTGCGGCATTGTGGGAAATTAAAAATGGCAGCTGCCAACATTGGAACTGCCACCACCGCCAAGTAAACCTGAGATGATCCATCAATGAAAGAATGCTCTCCTACCATTAGGCAGTTAAATTTGGGTGTCATGAACGGGGAGTAAAATGGGCAATTGCTTAATTTATTGTTATGGTGTGTATTTACTCACAATTTTTCCATCTAAGTTGTCCAAAAAAAAAAAAAGGTAGCCTTATATACTACATTCCTTGACTTGGGGTGGAAGGGGCAATTTCCTGTTCCACCTTAGGCAGCAAAATGCCTTGGACTTGCCTAGGACTCAGTACTTTGCTGAAGGCCTCCTCAAATCTCAGACTTCCCAAGTGTACCTATTTTCCAGAGACAGTCCCAGATTTACAGAAGCCGTCCCAGTTTCTGATTTGATCCCAGAATGTCCTTATTTTCACTGGAGAAATGATGGAGGGTATAGAGTTATGTGACCCCCCCCCCAGCCCAGGAGATAAGTAACAATACAACCTTTAGAAGACATCTGAAGGCAGCCCTGTATAGGAAAGTTAAAAATCTATATATATTAGGTTTTCACATTTTTATACACTTTATCTCTCACCAATTCAAACATCAAATTACAAGGTTCTCTGAACCTTCAGACTTCCTCCCCCCCTCCCATGGGTTCATATATTAAAAGTTTAATTTTTCTGCATCCTGTGCTTTATCCAACTATTGTATATCCCCAATTAACATAACCAATTTCACATTAAAAATGTCATTACAATGCTACCAATGATTTTAACTGTTTACAGTGGTTTGTTTAAATAAACTACAAATGTACTCCAGTCTCTAACAAATACTTGATCCTCTTGGTTTCTAATCTTCCCCGTCAGCTTCATCATTTCCACATATTCCATCAGTTTTGTCTGCCATTCTTCCTTTGTTGGTAATTCTTCTTCTTTCCATTTTTGGGCTAGTAGCACTCTTGCCACCATTGTTGCATACGTAAAAAGTATTTTATCTTCTCTTGGTATTTCTTCACCTATTAAACCTAAAAGAAAGGCTTCTGGTTTCTTAACAAATGTATTTTTAAACATTTTCTTTAATTCATTATAAATCATTTCCCAGAAGTCTTTTACCTTAAAACATGACCACCACATGTGATAAAATGTCTTAGAGAGGCAAGCTCAGAAGGCTTCAGCTTAGCAGATCATGTGAGAGGAAAAGAAGTGAATGATTTCACTTTTGGATGCAATACGTGAGAAAGACCTTGGGTCTGCTAAGCCCTCAAAAGTCCTGAGCAATTCTGGCCAAGATAAGCAGCAATCAAGCCATTATTCAGTTAATGTTTATGTTCCTCTTATGAGTTAAAATTGTTAGCCTGTGTTCTATAAGTTTTAAAAAATAATTGTTAAGTCTGAAGACATCTGGCGTGTCCTGCTGTTGCCCATATACAAACGATTTGGATTCAAGGCAAACCAGTCGTTTATAATTCACATGGAAGAGCGAGATAAGCAAACGTCAACTACCCTTTGAGTGAGTAACAGGCAAAGCCAGTGGAGAACAAGAAAGGAAAGCTTTTTTTTTAATTTCCAGTGGATTTCCATTGCTCACTGGTAAGGTGCATGCGTTGCATACAGAAGCTGCTAGCTTCAGAACCTGGCATTGCCAGTGAAAAAATGATGTTGAGTACTACAAGGGCTGGAAAAGATGTGGGACCACAAACTTGGACAGCTGCTTTCAATCAGGACAGAAAGTTGGACCAGTGATCTCAACAAGGCTGATGCCCTATATCAAGAGTGAGGAATTGGACCTGGCCAGTGGGCCCAATTGTTATCTCCCCCGCCTCTCATGGGCCAAGTTTGACAAGTGGGTGGGGCTGCCCACCTGTCAATAACCCGATGCCAAGTGACCCATTTTTGCCTGCATGGCTTGAACTTAAACCATGTAGGCAAAGGTGGACTTTGGTAATCTTTTGTAAAATGGTGCCCTGCGCAAGGCCAAAATTGGGTGCCCCCAAATGGATATTCTCAATTATGGATCATCTCAATTTTGCATCCCCATGGCCTTGTATGAGGGAACCACCCAAAATCAGGTGCCGGCACAGCCCTTGCATAGCACTCTGCAAGCCCAACAAAGAGCTGATGGTCGGGTTGTCCAAAGCCCAGTGCAGCTGGTTCCACAAGCTATAAATAAGAAAATCCAAGTCCCTTGCAAAAAAAAAAAAAAAAAAAAAACAGTTCAGGAGATTCTAAACAAATGTAAGTGGCAGAAAACCAACATGGGAGCCAGCATGGTGTAGTGGTTAATAGCGGTGGACTCATAATCTGGTGAACCGGGTTCGCTTCCTTGCTCCTCCACATGCAGCTGCTGAGTGACCTTGGGCCAGTCACACTTCTCTGAAGTCTCTCAGCCTCACTCACCTTACAGAGTGTTTGTTGTGGGGGAGGAAGAGAAAGGAGATTGTAAGCCGCTTTGAGACTCCTTAAGGGGATTGAAAGGTGGGATATCAAGTCCAAACTCCTCCTCCTTCTCCTCCTCCTCCTCCTCCTCTTCCTCTTTTTCTCTGCAGATCAGCTGATCATTGGAGCCAAGTGCACAGGTTGTGGCAGGTGGGAGGCAGTTCCTGCAAGCCCCCTTTCAGCTCAAGCCACGTCCTTACCCACCTCAACACCTGGCATCAAATATGAGAGCAGGTGTGGGATGGGTAGACCTGGCTTGGTCAAAATGGCCTTGTGGGCCAAATGGGGAGACCTAAATTAGCCTGTGGGTTGCTCACCATATCCCTTTGCTTGGGGGGAAGCCCCACTGAATTCAGCGGGACTTACTTCTGAGTGGACGTGTCTGGGCCTGCTCTATTTCCATAAATACACTTCAATGGTTAGGTAGGGGCAGGTGTTTTTCCCCACTGAGCCATTTCCCCATGCACATTCCCACTGTAGGGCGGACCTCTTTCTGGCAGAGAACTAAAATACAAAGTTATTGGGTAATGATGGGGTTGCTGTGCAAAAGGTTGCTCTCCGGTACGGCCCTCACATGACTACAGAGGGAGCTATTCCACGGCCTCCTCAGTCTCTCTTTTGTGCCGTTCAGAATTCTCTTTAAAATGTAAAGAGGATTAAAGCCCAAATCCGGTTAAAATTATCCTTTTCAAATTTTCGCCTGAATCTATGTTCTATTAATTTAACCGCCCTAAAATGTTTTGTGATATGCGTCATGCTTTTAAACCCTGTAAAGGGAGATGGCCCCCCAGGCTTCCATGGAAATTATGTTTATAGTATGAGATCTCTGTTTGCTCCTCATCGCCGTAAGCGGCGCAGCGTCGTGGCTCGTACATTTTCCCTGGCAAAAATGGATGCATCATTTAAGTCATTACGGGTCTGGTGATCATTTGTTACAATAAACTATACCATCCTTGCTAGGAGGCCAGACAGAGCCTGTAGTCGCAAATATATACATCTTCCTGGGCTAACTCGATTCAAAGCAGCAGTATGCCAGGGTAAAGTATTACTTAATTTATACTGTAATGTTTAACATTGATTCTGTGTGGGAAAATGAAGCCCAGCACATTCGGAGAACCCACATCATTAAGGTTTAATAATTTAGGCCTAGTTAATGCAATAATGAATTTACTGACACCTAAAAGTGCAGCGTTAGTACTTGCTTTTCTAGAAATACTTACTCTGAAGCTTGGCTTTCGAGACAGAAAATGTTTATTATGAGATTGGCTTTCGCAATTTCCCCATTCACTCCCTTCCCCACACAGACACTTTTCTCACATGGTGAAGAACAATTCTTTAGATGTATTTATTAACTTCCTGGTACACAAGGACTTTCATGAATTGTATAACTTCTATCACTAGGAACTAGGGCCTGGAGTCTAGAGGAATCTTGCTCCAACACTGAATTCCCCTCTTCTGTCCAATCCCATATTTCTACCTCACCAACATTTGCCTCCATACCTTATACTTCCTCTCACAGTCCACTCACTTCCCCACCAGAGGAGATACTCTGGTATCTTCCATTACACAAACTTTCAAGCTGGGTTCATCTTTGGCTTCCTCCTTCTGTTTGCAAAACCGCCAATGTCCAGTGTTTCAGCACCTTCGAGACATGTCTGTACATTGGTGACCCTACCACCATAAGAAACACCACTCTTATTTCTTTTGCACTGAACATTAGCAAAAATGCCTGCTGTCTTGATGGGTAAAAACGAGGCCCATAAGTGTTGCAGTACGACTGTGTGCTCTGCACATAGAGACACAGTGCAACCAACTATGCGGTTCCCAATGGTCAAATTCAGGCCACTAAGCATCGAGCATGAAGGGTAGGTTTCACTCTCACCGAAACAGAGTCCCCAAGTCAATTGTTTTCCTCTCCTCCAAGGAAGACATAGCATATGGGTGGAAGCTGAACCTGATCCTGGTTCATGTTGAGCCTTATGACCTATAGAACAGGACTAGATAGTGAGACTCAACACTGCAGAGCGATGTATTCCAAGGTGTTATCCTTGTCTCATTCAATTAAATCTAAACAGTTGAGCCATAATCGACGCCTGACAACTCTAGAAGGAAGCTCCTTTATATAGGTACAGTAAGGATGGATGGAAGCATGGCTTTCTCCAACAGTGTTTCCTCTGCTTGCTCCTGATCTTCCTATGCTACGGCCTGGACTCCAGCCATCTTCAGCTGCCGCTCTGGGTACCCTATGCGTACCAAGCTTCTTGGCTGAAATCACAAGTATCCTCCCTATGTCCAGATGTGTCAAGTTCCGCTAAGAGACGAAGGAGCTCAGCAGGACAAATTCAACAAATACTAATCCATTTCCAGTTTTGCTGGACCCTCCAAGGAATATAACACAGGCTCTATTGGCAAAATGATTCTAGCCAGGGCTTTTTCCCCCAGCCAGAACTCAGTTCCAACACCTGTCAGGTGGGCTCCATTGCCGTAATAAGAGAACAAGGGAGGTATTCATGGTGAGTTCCAGCTCTTTTTTTCCTAGAAAACAACAACAACAACTGATTCTATCGTGATCTGCTCAAGCCAGTAGCCTGACTTGTTTGGAACATCTCAGGCAAGGAGGACTCTTGCACTCGGGCAAAAGTCTTAGAAATCTTACCCTGAGAGTGAGAATCCTTCTTGTGACTCCTCCTCCTCTTCCCCTTAGATGCTCCAGAAGAGGGTTCGGCTGCAAGTCCTGGTACAGGCATGCCAACTTGTGCTGAAGATTGGGGGCAGCATTGCACACAGTGTGTGTGTGTGTGTGTGTGTGTGTGAGAGAGAGAGAGAGAGAGAGAGAGAGAGATGTTCTGCCATGATGTCGGGTTGAGTCAGAACCGAATGTGGTGCCAGCATGTCTTCAATGGCTGGCAGCTCCTCCTCCTCTGATGCTGTTGTCATGAGAGGGGCACATGCCCCCCCAAATTATTGGGGGTCCTAAAAGAGCTTAGCCCCCAGGAGATGGTAACCCTGCCCTTGTGAATTGTCCTGGAGGACAATTTCTGCAAATAAATGCTCATTTGTCTGTGGCCAAGGTCCTTTCTGAAAGATGTTCCCGCTTTCTCTTATATGTACTGTCATTTCCCTTCAGTTCCAATAGAATATCATAGACATTTAGTAGACATTTATTTTTAGTGGGGAATTATTAAGGGATGGATAATGCACTGATAAGCTCTGCTAAAAATAAAAGTCCAATAAAACCTTTAACTTTCTATCTCAGTTGTCCTCTCTGCCACTCCTTAACCTCTACCTCCTACCTTGGAGTAAGAAAAATGGCTGGCTTTGTTGCAGATGAAGAAATAAAATGGGTGGGCTACAGATGACTGTTCAGCACTGCCGCTGGTATTTCGTCAAGACAAATGTCACATTTGCCTAATGGCTTGGTTGGGCCAACATCTGGGGCTACTGGCCACTTCTGTTCCCCGTGGCTCCTGTTTAAAGCTCTGTTATTTTGACCTATGACTTCATATGACTATTGGGCTACAGAAGAATTTTGAAACCAATAGACTAAAGTTCTCCTTTCCTGCTGGTCTGGCTCAAGAGCAGCTGAAAGAAATGCATACTGCACCTTACATAACATAATGTTATTTCTGAACATACAGTTTTAAATGTTCCTTGGCACCCGCCAGCAAATTAGGACTTTTGGCATGGAACCATATTTCATTAAACTGAAATATTGGAGGTGGGAGTGTGTAGTCACTGCCACTTAAGATGGATTGGAAATGTCTGGCCAAAAGCCATTTTCTCCAGATGTGCTGCTTGTACCATGTCCTGTAGCACTACGACTAACCCAATTGAGAAAGGTGAAGCGTATGTGAGTTTCTACGAGGCGAGACACAGTGATAACAGCAAGAGACTTCTGTGAGCCAATGGCTAACAGAACAGGACAGTCCAACAGGGCAAAGCAACTGCTTATAAGTATTTCTGAAGGCCTGGGCCACTCTCATTCTCAACGTGATTGGCTGTCTAAACCCCCAAGCTGCAAATCGTAACCCAGAGCTTAAGAGCCAATGCCAGTAGCCCAGATCCTGACAATACTATGTGAATGGATGGCATGTATCAGATCAAAATACAGGGCGTAGGATTCTAGTCCATACTCAAGCTCAGGCAAACATAGACCACTGTATACATAACCGAAGGCATTTAGATTTAAGGTTGCTTGTGGATACAGGAATTAGTATCCACAATTTGGATATCTGCAAATTTGGATTGTTAGGCAGCGGAAAGTTTTTAACCATTAGAGGTGAAAAGAATCTGAAGGTGCTGTTCTTAATATGTGTGTTTAACTGACCTCAATACAGAGCTGAATATATTTTATGATGGTAATCTAGTTATTTCTATTCTGATACTTCATTTGTGGACAAGTGGAATTAGCAATGATCCCCAAATATTTGCCCTTTGAATAAATAAAGATGAGAGGCAGTAATTGTATTAGCACCACTTCATGGCTAAGTAGGGATATAAACTAGTGCTGAGCCCAAAGTATCACCTCGGTCATGCTTAGGCACAAATTTTTGGAAGATTTCAGGTTATAAAATGTTGCGTGACTACCTTCTCATGCTATGTTGTGAGCCAGAAAATAGAGGCATGCACCCATTACTTAGGCAACCAGGTAACACTTCCTATTGTTGTGGCTCACAACAGATGAACACAAAAGAGAGAGAGACACCCCTGCATTGTTAGGCAACTTGGTGACATTTCCCATCTTACCAGTAGCTTGCAGTGGAGCGCTAGAAAACAGGCCATTGGGTGAGTGACCCAACCTTTCCAGATTCTGCTGACAGAAAACAGAGTTGCCTCTGCATTGCCCTTGATAAAAGGTGGGGTGTGGGGAATCCAGCTTCACAGTCTCCCCACAAATGGCTCATGGTTCCAGTCCATAATGGATTCCCCAAACTTTGCCAGGTCTGAGGTTCGACTTTGAAGTTTCAGGGTTCCCTTTTTCCTTCTCACCGAGAATGAGGCAAATGTCACGAAGAAGGAAACCAAACCAAACCAAACCAAACCATCAAGCTCTTTTCCACACAGCACATTTCTAGCTTCTTCCCAACTCTAAAGTTTATACTTTGAAAAATTCAAACATCCCCCCGAATTTGTGGAAGGGGATCAGCAGCAAAAGGGAGACTGAAACCGTCTCCTCTCCTTCATCTTTTTTAGAAGCCCAATTTTCATGAGTGCAGAAACTTACGGAAGCTCTTCAAAGCTCTGGCTGGCAACTGCCATTTCTAGATTCCCCAAAATTCCTTGTTCTAAGGGGCATGGAAGGAATGGTGGCCAACATAAAACCTGCCACTTTTTCAGCCTTCTTGCGCTTTTCTTGCTCCTTCTTTTCCTTGCTCTTCCTGTCCCGGTAACATTTGGAGACTTTTCATAAATGATATTGATTAGCAATATGCTGAACTTTGGCCATTTACTCTGAGCTGGCAGATGTGAAGTCCTAGCTTCCAGAAGCACACTCACAATGTTCAGATTTAATGAGGTCAGTGGAAAGAATTGTCACATTGTACATCACAAACAGGTGAGGAATGTTCTGGTCGCATAGATTCTCATGGGAAAGATTGGTGACTTTCTTTCTATGCTATAACCATAGCATAGAGCTGATAAGCCTTATGCTTATCAGACTGAGCTACTAGGAATCATTTGAATCTCGTCTCTGTCATGGGCTTACTAAGTGACCTTAGATAAGCTAACGGCTGCACACCGGCGTAACAGTAAACCATGGAGAATGTGAAAATAAAAAAAATCCTTCCAGTAGCACCTTTAAGACCAACTAAGTGGTCTTACTTAGTTGGTCTTAAAGGTGCTACTGGAAGGATTTTTTTTATTTTGACTATGGCAGACCAACACGGCTACCTATCTGTAACTGGAACCATGGAGAATGTGGAAATTGCTTCTTTTACTTGATAAACTTGTCTGGTAAAATGAATGATTGGTGAAAACGTTGAGGCAACCCACCAACTGAAAATATTGAATAAGTCTCCTGTAAAATTCCTTTGTGTTCCATCATGTTAATAACAAAGAAGAATATACAAATATATCAAAGTTTCAAAATGTTATTATTAATACATTATTGTCCACATGGGACAATTACACAGAAAGATTGAAAGTGAATCTCCTCACTTGCTTAAGTTCTTAGAGATCCAGACTCCAATCCCTACAGAAAAGCTGGAATTGTTCATTTATGGGGAAAGCATAAAATAGACTGTTATCTAGACTTTTTAAAATAATAATAATAAAAAACTATATTCACTTCTACCAAGAATTAAGTCAATGAGCTACACAATTTCAGCTCACCTGATTTCAGTATCTCCAAATGAGGAATTTTCCTGTATACATACAGTAAGTTCACTTTTTAGGAATTCTGACTAACTTCTCAGGAATCTGACTGATTTGGGGGGGGGGGGGGAATGATTCTGAATCCATGCAAAAATATTTCCCTTAAAATATATTACACAGTAATATTGCAGGTGCAAAATGTTATTAACGAAAACAGGGGAAAGGATTTAGAAAGGGAAAGTTCTCTAGAGGTTTGGTATTTCCTTTTCAGGCTTGGAACTTGGTTTTACTGAGGTTTAAGAGAGGACCGTGCAAAAATGGCAATGGCATTTAACATGTCTGAAATTAGATATGATCTATAAATTTGGAAATAGTAACTGCTGGTACTGTGTTAAAAACAGAGCAGACTTCTTTCACATTTGGTGGATGTGTTACAAACATAAAGTGTTTTAGGAAGGGATTATATCATCCTGTACTAATGTTAATGGACTTATGGATTTACTCATGTTTGTTTTCTCAGTTTTATACCAGGTTTAACCCTCTAATAGGGTGGGGCTGTGGGTTAAACCACAGAGCCTAAGACTTGCCAATCAGAAAGTCAGAGATTCGAATCCCCGTGACGGGGTGAGCTCCCATTGCTCGGTCCCTGCTCCTGCCAACCTAGCAGTTTGAAAGCATGTCAAATTGCAAGTAGATAAATAGGTACCACTCCAGTGAGAAGGTAAACGGCGTTTCCGTGTGCTGCTCTGGTTCGCCAGAAGCGGCTTAGTTATGCTGGCCACATGACCCGGAAGCTGTACGCCAGCTCCCTCGGCCAATAAAGCAAGATGAGCACTGCAACCCCAGAGTCGGCCACGACTGGACCTAATGGTCAGGGGTGCCTTTACCTTTACCTAACCCTCTAATGTTGATGGCTGGGGGAGGAAGGTTGTAGTCGCCTCTCCACTGGAAAGGAGAGAAGCCGGAGAATACTGGACATCAAGTGTACAAGGGAGAGTTCTTGGAAGCCAAAGTTTCAGCTGTTTTGAAACAAAATTAATCATACTTAAAAGTAGGCACATCACTTACAGGGTTCAAACAAGAAAATAAAAACATTGTTCAGTATAGCTGGCTAAACATACTTACAAACGAGAACACAAAGAAACTTAGGACAGGTCATAAAGTTCTCGACTGAATCCGCATCTCAAGAAGACAACAGGACTTCTACATCACAAAGAACGTGCATATGGATGTAGAGAGAATGACGACTGTAAAGACTGTTACTGTAAAGTAACAGATACACATTTCCCATAAATCCTTTGGCCTTTGGTTCTCCCACAATGCTTTTCCTCAGCTTGACCAAAGTTTGTCTAACTAAGACTTCCTAACATCACTACAGAGCTCATGATGACATTCATTATTTTACTACATATTAGCAGCTGCCAGATGACTCCTTAAAATCCTAGTTTGGGATGCATTCCTGGCACTAATCTACTCACCATTCACATGTGCTCTATTTCAAAAGTCAGAGTGGTTCATTTGTTTCCTATACTCGAGAAGAATATGTTTTTCATAACATGACATAACCATAATGAGCAAGCCAGAATGGCAAGTTCATTCTAATTCTATATTTAAAAAATCATAATTGGCGACATTGCCACTGGGAGCCATTGATCTCTGCTTTCCATTTGCTCCTCAATGTTTCCACTTCAATGAATTGCTTGAATTGGGCTGTTGGGACTCCCCCCCTGCAGGCTCACATGGTATTGCTTGCGATAGACAATGCTGATATTCAGCCAAAGGAAAGCAATAGCCCTGGATCATCATCTTCCAGTTACATCATACGCCTTTTATATAGATATAAGATACCAAGCATCAGGACTGATGTAACCGCATTTTGGTTCAGCTGATTTTGCTCAACATTTGTCTTTTCTTCACTTGCAAGCCTACGGTGGGAGCTACACTGCTGCAAGCAGAACGTGTGCATTGAACAGGCATTCATGTGAGAGCCAGTGTGGTGTAGTGGTTAAGAGCGGTAGTCTCGTAATCTGGGGAACCGGGTTCGCTTCCCCGCTCCTCCACATGCAGCTGCTGGGTGACCTTGGGCTAGTCACACTTCTCTGAAGTCTCTCAGCCCCACTCACCTCACAGAGTGTTTGTTGTGGGGGAGGAAGGGAAAGGAGAATGTTAGCCACTTTGAGACTCCGGGTAGTGATAAAGCGGGATATCGAATCCAAACTCTTCTTCTTCTTCTTCTTCTTCTTCATGGGATCTCTAGCAACTCTCTGCCCATGTTGGGAATGTTCAAGCCCAGCAGCTCAGGAGAACCCATCCCTCTTGGGCAGTGGTAAGCTGGCATGCTGCTTGTCACAGGGGATGAATATTTTGTATTGGGCAGGGGGAACAGTACTCAGTGCTGTTCAAGTTTCACCACAAAGTAAAACAGGAAAATAGTCCATCCTCGTAAAGTACCCCAACAGAACAATAAATGGGATGTACCTCCAAGTATTACATCAGTATTACAAAATACTCATTACATATATTCAGGCACCAGGCAAAAACCAGGCCTTTGGCTGATTGAACATTCTATGAACTTTTAAATGTGGTTTTTTTGTGTGGGGGGTGTTTGTTTTGTTTTGTTCTTGTTTTATTATATATTTTGCGTTTTCGTTTTGTATTTTTGTATTGTGAACTGTCCTGTGATATTCAGGGGAAGGCTGGCATACACATTTATGATGATGATGATGATGATAGCGTGTGCTATCTGACAGAAAGTGGACACCATTTTGCTATTGACAGCTGATATTCCTATGCAAGCAACAGAAATAGAAAATGGCGGCAGTCCCCTCCTTCTGCTGAATCCAGGTACCTTCCTGAGGTATCAAAGTAAGTGTGCTAGCTGATGTCTGAATAACACAACACATATTTTTAGAACTTAATCTTCAGCAGTCTCCCTGTAAAATATGTTAATCTTTTTATTTTATTTTACACCTATTAAAATTTGACCTCGCCCATTAAATTTGTTTTCTTCCTATGAATCAACTGAAGTGTTTTAAGGTCACAATTCAGCCTTGCAAATTCTCTTGTGTAAACCCTCTTGAAATGAATGGGATCTGCACAGGATCTCTGCAGCATCTTGGAAAGTATTTGTCTGACCTTCGTTCGAAATATCAAGAAGCTTTATTTTAAAAGCCCTACAACATACAAATACTTGAGTATGTTCTGTCATGACGGAGGTACATTTGGATTGTGGAGGCCAAGGCTTCCTTTGGCTTAGCTCCAGCTCTTTGGACTTGATGTTAAAAATGTCAATATCGTTTGTGAGATCCTTTGGATGCCTGTAGGCAGATGCTTTTCGCTTGCCGATGAACTGTGTGGCGACATTGTGGCCGGGCTTTAATGTTTCACCCCCTGAATGTCGGCTTATTTTTAATGCTCAGAAGTTCGCTGCTAGCCTTTCCTGCTTCCTCATAGCTGTGCTGGAGATTCAGAGAGCACGGAAACCGAATGCCCTTCTTCTTTGGCATGGCATCCAGCAGGAATCTTTGCGACTTAGTTCTTGGCTTCTAAAAACAGAATTGTTGACACTCCAGCTTGAATGTATAAGGTGAGAAAGAACAAATCCATCTGCTGCTGAGGTGCTGGATTAATACCCAAACACACTGATCTTTTTTTTTTATTATTAAAAAAAAATCATGCCTATATATAGGAACCTTGGAATTGCCTTGAGAGATTAGACCAAAGTCTGGTCTAGACTTATGCATCCTGCATTCAACCAAATTCCTTTGGGAGTTCAGAAACAAGGCAGGAGAGAGGTTGCCTTCTCCTGTTGCCCCTCACTGGGCCTCTGGTATTCCATGAAAAATTGCCTCTATACATGGAAGCTTCATTTAGGTATCAGGGCTAATGGTCCCTGATTAGGCCTAATCTCCATGACATTGCCAAATCAAGAATCATAGAGTAGAAAGGACTCTCAAAGATTGTCCAGTCCAACTCCCTGCAATGCAGGATTCTTCACACACAGTTCCCCATCCAATTTGAAACCTTACCAGATCCTGCTTAGCTTCGCAAATGTGCTGGCAGTTTTATTGCTGCACCACTAGGGCCTTAATCCTTAAATAATAATAATAATAATAATAATAATCAAGCAACTTGCCATCATTACACTTTGTGGTTGTGAATTCTGTATTGTGTGAAGTAGTAGTTTCTTTTGTGTGTCTGAAATCTATTGTTAAATTATTTCATCGGGTGACCTAACATCTCTTTGCCTATTCCTTCTGCATAATTTTAAAAACTTTTAATTATATTCCAACATACAGCACAAAGAATATCCTATTGAATTCATGGGAGTATAAATGAATAGGATTATATCAGACTCCATTTGTTTAAAAAGAAAAGAAAGGGAGAGACTATATTTACAGCGGCTTGTATGTACGGTGTTACAGCTGTGTGTAGGCTTGCCATACATCAGGAAAATTCCTGACGTCCTGGTTTTCAGATGTAAAAATGGCGTCAGGGGGGAATTTTGTTGAAGTGGTAAAATGTCAGGGAAAACCCAGATGTATGGCTACGCAATGGAAAAAGCAGCGGAAACAGCTCAAAAAGCTTTAAAACAATTTGGGGCTGTTCCCCAAAAAAGCTTAACCATTTTGTGGGTGTCAGGAATTGTACTTCTTGAAATATGACAACCCTAAGGTAAAGGTAAAGGGACCCCTGACCATTAGGTCCAGTCGTGACCGACTCTGGGGTTGCGGCGCTCATCTCACTTTATTGGCCGAGGGAGCCGGCGTACAGCTTCCGGGTCATGTGGCCAGCATGACTAAGCCACTTCTGGCGAACCAGAGCAGTGCACGGAAACGCCGTTTACCTTCCCACCGGAGCGATACCTATTTATCTACTTGCACTTTGACATGCTTTCGAACTGCTAGGTTGGCAGAAGCAGGGACCGAGCAATGGGAGCTCACCCCGTCACGAGGATTCGAACTGCCAACCTTCTGATCGGCAAGTCCTAGGCTCTGTGATTTAACCCACAGCGCCACCCTATGACAACCCTAGCTGTGGGCAAATTGGAGGGGCTCAAAATGGGAAATAAATAGATAACCAGCACCGCAACTTCACTGAAGCAGTTAGGTTAATTGTTGGGGGAAAAAGATCTATGCACCCAAAAACTCGGAAGAAAATTGTCTGCGACTCCTTTGGAGAAATGGGCTTTGGCTTAGTGTTATGACTAAACCTGGGCTTGTTGCTTGTTTCCTTCAAACAAACCACGAGTAGCAAGTCTTGGTGACAGCCAGTAGTTTGTGTGGAGAGGAGCAAATCGAGACTTAGCTCCTGGAGGAAGTGAGCACCTGCAATTGCATGGTGTACATATCTAATCGGTTGTTACACATCTTGAGCCTCCTGAATAAAACTGAATTAAAATCTGAAGAATAAATAAAAAGAGATGGACCCATAACCTTATTTCCCACAGCCTGCCATTGCTTTTAGAAATCAGTAGGATAGTTTGCCCCCCGTCCCGCTGAGCCAATTTATCTAGTTATTAGGAATAATTAAGCATATAAAAAAGGTGACATAACCCAAGGGACAACTTTTATGGAGTATCTTGTATTGTATGAAAAGCATGATTTGTTGGCAGGCTGGGAGGAACAAGACTTTCAAAAAAGAAAAAAAGGCTGTGTGTGTCTGACTGACTGTATTTAAAGTGATAGAATCCAAAAATAGAATCTCCTTTTGCTTGTAACTATTATTAAGTCTCCTCCATAAATGGGAAGGTGAAGAGCCAGGGCTAATAAGTTTTTTATTTTATATCGGAGTCTTGAAAAGCCCCAAGACCTCTGAAATGGCTGGCTTCTGCGTCTGAACTTTGCAACGCTTCCTTGGCGTTCCCTCTTTTGAATGTGTTGTGCTCTCCTCCAATCATTAATTACCATCATTCATCATGCAGGGCTCCTTTTAACATCCATTAGCATCGTATGCCACTCAAGCGTGCTTGTAAGCATATAAATGTGCTGGTAATCCTGCTGAGTAGGTTTACATCAACTGTAAATTATCTTCTTGACCAGTTGCTTCTCCTTCCTGGCAGGTGGAGTCGTCTTATTTTGTATCTTGCAGCCGTGAGCTTTGGAAATAAGATCTGCTCTGAGGCAGGCGCCAGCCCCCTTTATCAAAACCCGGGGCCATCTGGTGTTTGAAGATACATTGCAAAGCAGTAGCAAGAGTTGCACTCTTTTTATAATATTTTTTATTAGTTTTCAATTACCATAATCCAATAATAGCCTCATTATAACAATGCCAAATTATGATACAATTACTAACACCAATAATTCATATACCAAATTATATAATTTAGGTGGCCCCCCGCCTGCTAGAATGGATGGTTTGATGATTTACTTTGTTTCTGAGTTCCAAAATCTTATTAATTTCAATTACACTCCAGTCAAAATAATAATCCCTTATACAACAACAGCGATATTTTTTTTTAAAATGATGTTTATTGAAATTTCAAAAAATACAAAGCTTACACAAAAACAAAAAGTAAAAAATACAAAAGCTTACACAAAAAAAATTACAAAAAATAAAAATAAAAATATGAGAAAATGGAAGATACAGAAGAAAAATAAAAGAAAACAAAACAAATTCATTATTTTCAGATCCTTAACTGTCATTACCTTCTTTCTTAGACCTCCTCCTCCTCCCTTCCTTTGTATTCTAGTTATTAATTATCCCAGCAAATCCTTTCCTTTCCATATTTCAAAAAAATAAAACATAAAAGGAATTCTCAACTAATTTAATCCTATCTTTCTATAATAAAATAAACCTTAAAGTTTAAAATTTAAGTCTTAACTTTACCAACTTCTTGTGTTCATAATGTTCTTTCATAATTCTTTATGCATCTTTACTAAAGCCAGGTAATTTCTTCCAACATTTTTCTATCATTCATTTTTCTATCATTCTATCATTCATCAACTTTATAAAACATTCTATTAATTAAAAAAAGAGAGAAAAAAGCATATAAACAAGTCCAATCTTTATCCAACGTCCCTTCCTCCTGGTTCCGGGATTTGTCAGTCCTTATTCCTCAATCTAACCCGGTGACCTTATGTCCGAGGCCCTCAGGTCACTTCCATGGCCCTTCCGCGGCTTTTCTTCATATTTGTGGCTGTAGTCACTTGCTCGTGATAACTCCAACTTAGTAGTGTTTTTAGCCCTTCTCATCAGATCAGACCCTTTTCCGTATTCATCGCTGCATTCCATGTAGTATTTAAGAGCATGCTTCAAGGGCCCTCCGAAATTGTGGGCCCCCACAATTCCAAACATATCGCAGCCTGTTACTATATTTAAAAAGTCCAGATATCCCGACATAGGGGGGTCAATCCAGCCCCCCATTTCCAAACCACACCGAACTTTCCCTTCCCAGATCTGGTTTTTTCCAAGTTCTTTTGTCAAATCCGAAGGATCAAACTCCTGTTGGGACTGTTCTGTCAAGACACACTCCTGATTTAATGCCACAAACCCCTGTTCTGTCAAAACACACTCCTGGTTTGAGTCCTGGATAGACTCCACATATATTCCCACAGTCTGGTCAAAACCTTCCTCTGCCTGTCTAAGATTTCCAGTCGAATTGGCCATCCGGTTCACCTTATCATGTAATTCTTCCAGTAGAGTATTTGTTTTATAAAGCAGGCACACCACAACTTCTGAAAACATTGTCATGCTTTCCCACGGTTATTTTGTAGCAGCTGTCAAGTCCTTGGAATTAGTTACAGTTTCAAAGGCTCCCCCTAGGGGGAAGACTTATATTTGTTTTTGCTACATTTCCAAAATACTTGAAATACTTTGTCCATATATATTGCTTTAAAATGCGAAAGGGAACAGTAAAGTCACAAAGATTCTCTTCTTTTAGCTATCTGTCACACACAATTATCTTGATAGATTCACGTCAGTCCTGACTTCCCCGCTCCAGGATCAGGACGAAAATAACTTCCTTTTACTACTTCAAGTAGTCCAAAAAAAAATATTCCCAATTTAGAATGTTGGAATCCACTCTTTTAAAAGCGATTTTCAAAGCTCTAGTGTAAATTGCCTTTGCTTTGTTCTATTTACAAAAGAACGGAAGGATGACTTCCTGTTTAGCCCTTCCCGCTCCGTACCGAATTCAATAGATTTTTTTCTTTTATTTTTTATAGTCCAATTCTGTTCTTTTCACAAATCTTCATTTACTGTCCCATTTGTTCAAATTCTAAGTACTCACGGGTATTTGTTTTAAAGTCCGAATTGTCCAGGAAAAAAGGCAGCGCTCTCCGGCAACAGCTACGCAGCTTCACTCCACAAAAGAAGCAGACGACTCACAGCACAGCGCCACTTCCCCGCTCTGTTCCGGAGCCCGTTGCCGGGTTCCTTTGCAGATTGGGGGGGCGCAAACAGTGCCCGCCGAGTCCCAGGGTCACAGGCTTCACCCGCCTGTGATTTAAGGGGTCCCCGCTGCGCCGAAGCGGTGTCAGACCCAATTTCTGTGGAGCAGATTCCCTCCGAATTAGAGGGAATCCACCATTGCCGTTGGCGCCACCTCCGGAAGTCCAACAACAGCGATATTAATAACTTCTATTTGTGTTGGCACATTAAATGATTTATAAAACTGCAAGTGAGGCACTCAGACTATATCCTTGTTCTTCCTGTGTGTGGCAATTATTCTGTCCATGATGTTTCTTCCTGTCCTTGTAAAATATTATGTCTATCTTTACCTGTTTGTTGCTGTTCTCCATCCTGCCGTGGGCGGAACTAATATCCCATTGTTGTTTCAGAAATTCTCCATTGCTCTGTCCTGTGCTTCATTGTTTTTCAACTTTAACAGCAGCTGCAAACATCACACTGTCCCAACAAATAACCTGTACAGTGGTACCTCGGGTTAAGAACTTAATTCGTTCTGGAGGTCAGTTCTTAACCTGAAACTGTTCTTAACCTGAGGTACCACTTTAACTAATGGGGCCTCCCGCTGCTGCCACGCCGCCATGTGATTTCTGTTCTCATCCTGAAGCAAAGTTCTTAACCCGAGGTACTATTTCTGGGTTAGCAGAGTCTGTAACCTAAAGCATAGGTAACCTGAAGCGTATGTAACCCGAGGTAC